>NC_081431.1:30789642-31114955 GCF_949786415.1 Peromyscus eremicus | reverse complement strand
TTCTCATTGAAAATTTCACAGCAAATTCTGAGATAAGACTGTTGAAAATTTTAAGACAATAACCACAGAGCATCGATCTCACTTGTGAGACCTTTACTAGCAAAGAGCCCCGTGCCGCAGCATTGACTGTGCATCCATTAAACTTTATTTGCCTAGCAGCCAATATTAGGAAGTTCACTTGCCCTCAGAGTAAAAAGATCCCTAAACATTAATTCTAGAACATTGTGAAGTCACAATGAAGATAGCAGCCATAACAATGACAATTGAAACGTGATGGGGGAAGGGATATTAGAACCCTCATAGGCTGGTGGCAGGAAAATAAAATGGAGCAACACTTTGGAGAAGAGTGTCCATGCTAAAAGGAGTCACCATCAGATTCGGCAATTTTAATTTTAAATATATTTCAAAAATAGGTGGAAATAATGTATATGCAAAGCCATGTGCATGAATATATATATATGTATGTGTATGTGTATATATATGTATGTATGTATGTGTGTATGTATGTATGTATGTATGTATGTATGTGTGTATGTATGTATGTATATCTCAGCATGACTCGTAACAACCAAGGGATAGAAACAACTCAGGTGTCCATAACCTGGCGGATGACTAAACAAAATATGGTAGCTGCTTTCACACAACAGAATATTATTCATCAATAATATATAAGATAACACTGATGCATGAGACGGCACTGACAACTCTTGAAAACATACTAAGTGGAAGAAGCCAGTCATCTCAGTTTGCAAATTATTTGACTTCTTCGTTAGAAATATTCAAAATAGGAAAAAAATTCTAGGAACCCAGAAAGACAAAAGGCAAACTGCTGGATTCCATGGCAAGGGTGTACAAGTGTGAAGTCACCATGGATGTGTACTAGATTTTTGTGTGTTGGCTCTCTGACTCTTCATACCAGCTGACACAATAATTCTACTTGCTCTCCTACATCCTAAAAACAAAGATTAATGTTTGAAAAGAAAGTTATCTGAGAAGGTAGCGAATTATTTCAGATTTCTATAGTGCCAAGATCTCTCTCTATATCTTATCTCATTTAATTGCCTCAATTACCTGGTTAGTTGTATATTTAGTTATTTGTTTGTTTATTTATTTATCTACTTATTTTTGCTTTATTTAGAGGCAAGTCATCTAATATACCTGTTTAAGTAACATGGGCAGAAAATCATGCTTGTTTTCTCAGTACTGGGGCATACTATCCATCTGAAATGTTTGAATTGGAAAAGACTTTTAAATAAGAAATGAAAGAGCCTCTCATAGCCTGGGCCATGAGGCTATAAGATGCCTGGGCAGATGGGACAAGTCTGAGTGTTGTGGGAGCAGAGAAACTAAATAAAAGAACTATTCATCTCTCCTTGAGACAGTATAGGTTGGTCAGTTCTACCAAGACTGGAAAAACTGTGTTGTTAGGAGAGTCAAGAGATATTGATTTAATGTGGGCTCAGGAATGGCAAGAAGGTCTGTATTCAGAAAATACTGTATTCATCTATACACAATATCTTAAATATAGATGGTAGTAGCGTCATGCTTTCTTTATATTTCTCTTTTGAGACATAAACCAGTTCAGATTATTATGAAATTCTCCCACCTTTCTCACTCTTTCATAAAACTATTATTTTTATTGTAACACTTACCATTCCTGACAGTTTAGCAATGTATGCATGAATTACAGATGTTCCTGTTTGTCTCCCCATGCTTTAAGAATCTGCAGCAATAAAAACATTCTGTGTAAATGTCTATAGTGTATTCCTGAGTTTTCACAATAAGATGCAAGTTTCATATATGTTGCAGTTAATATAACTAGTCTATTTTGTCTACAATACATCATTTCTTTGTATAAATAGCTCATATTTCCATAGTCAGACTCATTAAGCTCTGTTCCCTTTATTGATCCTGCAAACTGAGCTGAAGATCATCCTTCAGTTCTTCCTCTTACATTATGTATAAGCACTTCCCAAAGACAGGCCCAAGAAGCACACTTACTGAGTTTTGACATTTCTCCTTTCATCAATATTTCAATTTCAAAAGCAGTTGTACTAAAGTAAAGACCATGGTTATGTACTGCAATTCCGTTGATTTTTGACAATCTCATGTGCCGTAGACATTATCTGTTAGTCTGTGATAGGCATTTCTTCAATTCCACTGAATTTGGGACTTTTTATTTTTCACATTTAATGGCCATTTGGGATTCTCCTTGTGGGTCAGTTTTGTATCTTTCTCATCTTAGTTTGTCTTTGAAATATACACTTGTCATTGATATATTCTGCATATAAATATTTTGTCAGTGTGGTATCCAGTGCTCCTGCTTACTGATACCCAGTTTTCTTTTCCTTTAGGGCACATGGATGACTGAATTTCTTGGTTTCTTACAGTTAGGGGAAGCCATCACTCTAGTTTTGTCTATGAATTATGAGTAGTGGTGACCTGAGTTGACTCTACAGTAGAATATTTAACTGCCAGAATAAATATTCTCTTCTCAGGCACGGCTCTTGATAAAGATGGACAAGTGGGTGCTCTGTTACCCTGTGCCTCTGAACTGACAGTGAGTCAGTTTCTAGAGGAATCACTGTAGACATACAGCATGACCAAGATATAAACTATCACTGCTTTAAGTCACTGAATTTTGGTGCCTTTATGTCATAACCTGATGGGTAAGATTGGTTCCCTGTTTCAGAAATAACTTTTATCTATCTATAGTACACTTTATATTTTTAATTTTTAATTTTATTTAATGTGTATGAGTGTTTGCATGCATGCATGTTTGTGTACCACATGTATGCATGCCTGTAGAGTCCAGAAGAGGGCACAAGCTCCCCTGGGATGGGTGTTACAGATCACTGTGAGCTGCCATGTGGGTGCTGGGAATGGATTCTGGGTCCTCTGGAAGGGAAACCAATGAATGACCTTAACTGCTGAGCCATCTCTCCAGCCCCTACACTTTATATTTTAATATTCATCTTATTTGTTTGTTTATTTATGACATGCTGAGAGTTGGACCCAAGGCCTTAAGCATGTGAGACAAACACACCACCACAGAACTGTATCCTCTGTTTGAACGTATTATTATATTAATTACATGTAGTCACCATTTTTGAATGTGTGTACACACACACATGCCAGAATACACATTGGAGGGCAGAGAACAACTTGCAATGGTTAGTTCTCTCCTTCCACCTTGTGGGGCCCAGGAATTGAACTCAGATCATTAGCTTGGCGGCAGCAGCACCTTTACCTGTGGAGCCGTCTCACTAGCTTTCCCATTGTTTTTATTTCAACTATTATTAAAATATCAGTCATTGCCATTTTATGTTTTCCTTTGGAAACTCTTTTCTTTCTGAAGTCATATTTTTACTAAAAACTTGTATGTGTAGAAGTTTACTTTTGTGTATGAGGTAAGATAATCTTACTCTTATAAATGGACCTCCAATTTCTATGCTTTGTTTATAAAACAGTTATTTGTGGTGTGTTTTGTTCACCTTTCTTCCTGTGGAGTAGACTTCAAATCTAATAAAAGAGCAGGTGGTTACATCCATAACAGTCATGCAGTGACATGTGGCCGTGGGCACATCTTGCCTGGCAGCTTGGTCTTATGCTTTGTAAGGTTCAGAGCAGGATGACACATTGATGTCCTTTCTCCCCACAGCAGCTGTTAAAGCATCTTTTGAGGTTATGAAAGCTGGCAGCAAGGACCGTTCAAGTTCTAGCTTCCTTTCTCTGGATCTCCCAACCAAGACGTGTTTTGTCCTCAGTAACACTTTTTTAAACCTAGTTCTGGTGGACAACTAATACTAATAACAGGAGCCTGTATTGGTTTAGGAGGTCTCTGAGAGCTTCCTGACCAATAACTTATAAAGAAGTACCCCATACCTGGTACTGAGCTTTGTAAAAACCCATGGCCTCTTGGGCCAGCATTATCCAACCATGCAGGACGCCTCTATTCTAATTCTTTTATTTACATTGTGTAATTGGTATAGAATATAATAGGTTTCTTTATGGATTTTTAATACATCCTTCATATTGGCTAACCTGTCCTCTGGCAATCACATCTCCCCTATTTTTCCTTCCCCATCCCCGCTTGAATATTCTTTCCCAAATTTCCCCCTTGATACTTTTATATCATCTATGCTTTACTATCCCTTTCTCTTATAGCATCCCTTGTGACCCCCAGTTTCCTGGATTCTACAAGTTCTCCAAGTTAGATAAATAAATTGAAAGATTTGAAGCTAGGATCCACATATGAGAGGACATACATAGTATCTGTCTTTCAGGGCCTTGTTTACTTCATTCAGTATAATTATTTTCAGTTTCACTCACTTACCTGGAAATTTCAAATTTTCAGTTTTCTTTATAACTAAACAAAATTCCATTGTGAATATATAATATATTTCATTACTCATTCATAAGTTCATGGACATCTGGGCTGATTCTATTTCTTAGTTATTATGGCTAGATTACCAGTGAGCTCAGATATGCAAACACTTGTATAGCAGGAGAGTCCTTTGGGTGTATACCTGGGAGTGGCTGACTGCGTCATATGGTAGATTTATTGCTAGCATTTTGAGGGATCTCTACACTATCTGCATAGTGACTACACCAGTTTGCACTCTCACCAATAGTGAATAAGGGTTTTTCTTTTCCACATAATGCTGGTGAGGATATAACAGGTGATATATTTTTAATTGTCTTCCCAAAGCCCATAATAGTATATAAGCTTCCTTGCCATGTTTTTACATATGGGGAATTTAATTTTCTACCCTTTAATTAAAGATGCAACCCTTAAGGTGTTGGGTCTTTGTCTTTGTGCTAATTCCCTGGTCCAAACTCACTGTCGTTCGTTCAAGGCCAAGGGCAAGTTAATGAAAGACACGTTCCATGTGTACATATCCACCTTTTTCCTTTCCTCACTTACTATCATCTCTCCTTTGATTCTGGAACCTGAGGACTGACTGCTCACTGCTGCAACTTTGAGTGAAATTTTTTTGTATTTTATCCAGGATTGTTATAAGGGGTGCCTTCATAGAATATACAGTATAAAAGTTATTAAACCTTAGCAAAATTGTTTTTAATTCAACATTTAGAAATATTTTACAGTGAGAAAAGGAAAAAAGTATGCATGAATTCCATTTTGTGTTCATTCTGAATACAAAGCAAAAGTGTGAAACATCCCAACCCTATTGTTTCTGAGTGTGTTTATATTTCATAAAGTCAGGCAGACACAGACAAGCTACTTCATTTCCTATTGTGAAATGGATTTCCAAGCCTTTCAATTCACAGGATAAAGAGTTTCTAGAGCACTGAGCAATGACTGAATCTGAATCTAAGCTGACCTCACAGATGTATAAGTTAAGAGATGCCAGGATGGGTGGAGGTGGCTCACACCTTTAATCCCAGCACTTGGGAGGCAGAAGAAGGCAGATCTCTGTGAGTTCGAGGCCAGCCTGGTCAATAGAGCAAGTTTCAGGACAACCAGAACTACACAGAGAAATCCTGTCTCACCCCCCACCCCCCAAAAAAGAGGAGCCAGATACAAGTTATAGACTATTGAGTAAGAAATTAAATTTAGAAACAAAAGTGATGTGTACCCCAAAAGCACTGTTGAACATAATAAATAAAAGAAAGTTGCACAGCTTAGTGACTGGTCAAAGTCAGTGCCACGATAAATTGTGTTATAAATAAGTGAAAATACTAACAATATTCAAGTTCTATTTGGTCACTAATTATAGGTCACCCAAGAAGCAACCACATTTGACTCAAAATAGAACTTTTATGGTATCGTATTGCATACTTTTATAGAAATTCTGGCTGCTATTGTGAGCAATGAGATCAAGCCTCCAAGGCTAAGTAAATACCTTAAATTATATCCTTATATGTGTGACCCTGGAATTTTTTAGTAATTATATTAATTAATTGTGAAGAGCAAACACAGAATGGCACATCAAACTTTACGATCTTATGTCAGTTTTCTTTCTCCTCTTTAGTTTTCTGCTTCTTACCATAGAGCTAGAGTAAGAGAACAGGGTGCCAGGGCTTGAAAGTGTTGGCTGCTATGCTGTGAGGGTTCTGGAATGATCTTTCTTCTCACAGATTTGGGTTGCGAAGCCTCCTTGGACATCACACTTTGCCCTTCTTTTCTTTCAAGTTGCTCCAGTCTAGTCACTGAGCTATCTGACCATACAGAAGGCCTTGCACAGAGAAATTCCGCTGACCCTCCAGAAAGTGGTCACCACAACCTCTTGGCCATGCTGCGCACAGCACACTTGGGGACTGTTCACATGAAAGCCTTGGTTAGTGGCTTCATCAAGTGATCTGGGACTGATTCTGACACCAGAAGGAGTATAAGCCAGGATTGTACACCCCAATCTACTCCACATAATTACACAATATTACTTTCTCAGAAGGCAAGATCAAAACTCTTGGCCAATAATCTAGCCTAATTTTTATATCTTATCTCCCAGATGGTACTGGCTTCAGCTGACTTCATCTCAAATTATTTTGTAACATTTCTATTTGTTTAAAAAGATATTTCTTTTACTTTTTGAGATTATAATATAATTGCATCATTTCTCCCTTTCTTTTCTTCCTCAAAACTCTCCCATAGGTGCCTCCCTGCTCTTTCAAATTCATGGCCTCTTTCACATGAATTGTTGTTATATACATATATGTATATTTATATATATACATATTCCTAAATCTATCAATACAACCTGCTCAGTCTATATAATGTTACTTGTAGGTATGTTTTCAGGGCTGACCATTTGGTATTGGATAACTGATTGGTGTACTTTCCCCCAGAAAAGACTGTTTCTCTTGCTGTTGGCATCCTTTAGTTGCTGTAGCTCTCTGTGTGAGGCTGAGGCCTGGTTGGGCTCTCCCCTGTCCACCTTATTATTTCTGTTGTTGTCCTTGTTTAGCTCATGTTTGTGTAGCCATGTTGTTGAGACTGACACAGAGGTTCTCAACCTGTGGGTCGCAAGCCCTTGGAGTCAACAGGCCCTTTCACAGGGGTCACCTAAGATCATTGGAAAACACAGATATTTACATTACAGTTCATAACAGTAGCAACATTACAGTTATAAAATAGCAATACAAATATGTAAAATTTGAGGCAGGGCTGGATAGTCAGGATAACTTTATTGGAAATGACTGACTTATACAGATAAAGAACATTTTTTTTTTCCTGGAATGGAAATGTTTGACAGAGCAGGACCACAAAGAGTTAAAGTGCTTTTGCAACTAAATGAAACATTGTGACTAGTGGAGACAACTCAGTCTTCTTAATGTGTGTTTATGTTGTTGGATTGCCCTGCCTACATCACAGTCTATGAGTGACAAGGTCTAGAGAAAGCCAATGAAAAGCAACATGCACTTTGTTATCATATCATGCTTTCAGGAGGAAGTTAGCATGAGCGCTCTCTCCAACTATGTCAGATAATGCAGAATAAGATCTAATTATACCATTTAGTGTCATAATCTTCACATCGTCTATGCCACCCTTCTTTTTAAATACCATTTTCTTTAAATCCATAAATTGCTACAGCATCCAAGTGGTAGATTTGTGAATTCAAGTTACTATGTTTTTTAGTTAGGGTTTCTATTGCTGTGAACAGATACCATGACCTCAGGCATCTCTTATAAAGGAATATATTTAATTGGGGCTGGCTTGCAGTTCAGAGATTTAGTCCACTGTCATCACGGTAGGAAGTTTGGTGGTACAGAGGCAGACGTGGTGCTGGAGAAGTAGCTGAGAGTTCTACATTGAGATCTGAAGGCAGCAGGAAGAAACAGTGAGTTACTAGGCCTGGCTTGAGCTTCTGAAACCTCAAAGCTTGCTTCCAGTGACACACTTCCTCCAACAAGACCACACCTACTCTAACAAAGTCACACCTCCTAATAGCACCACTCCTTATGGGCCTATGGGGGCCTGTTTTGAAATAATCTTTTTGTACACTGTGAAGATGTGTCACTCTGATTGGCTTAATAAAAAGCTGAACAGTCAATAGCTAAACAGGATTTCTGGGCAGATAGAATACTGGGAAGAAGAAGACAGAGTTGCCAGCCAGGTGTGGAATAACCAGGATAGGCATAATGGAGATGAGGTAACAAGCATGTAGAAGAATGTAGACTTAAAAATATGGGTTAATTTAAGTTATAAGAGCTAGTTAGAAGCAGGTCTAAGCTAAGGCTGAGCTTTCATAATTAATAAGAAGTCTCTGTGTGGTTATTTGGTGGGACAGAGAAAGACTTGTTAATATGTAGTTTTACTGTGTTAGAGTTAAAACATTTCTTTTTTATTTAGACAAAAGGGGGAAATGCTGTGGAATATTCCTTTACACTGTATGAAGATGTGTCATTGTGATTGGCTTAATAAAAAGTTAATCAGCCAATAGCTAAGCAGGAGGTATAGCAAGGACTTCTGGACAGAGAGAGCTCTGGGGAGAAAAAGGTAGAGTCACCAGCTAGATATAGAGGAAGCAGGATGGGCAGTACAGAGTAAAGGTAACTGAGCCACATAATAGAAGAAAGTAGATTAAAAGATATGGATTAATTTAAGTTATAAGAGCTAGTTAGAAACAAGTCTAAGCTATCAGCTGAGCTTTCATAACTAATAATGTCTCTGTGTCATTATTGGGGAGCCAACAGTCCCGATGAAAATGTCCAACTACAAGGCCATTTTTATTCAAACCACCACAATGTTTATCTTCATTCATGCAAGGAAAAAATTATGGCTCTTGAAGCACAGGTTTTTATGGGACAAAAGACATTGGGATAATACACTTTACTTCTGCTTAGACTCATCTAGTCAAAGCCAGTCACATGGCATGGATTTAATAGAAGCTGGAAAACACACTAGCTGCATGACAAGGAGAAGAATCAGATGCTTTTGGCAAACAGCAGGCCACCATTAAATCCCCATATCTTCATGAATCTAGTTTTCTCAATTGTAAATTTATAATGATCCCGAGGATGATGCAGTTCTCTCAAGTTCTATTCTGTTGCCAGCTGAAGGAAATGAGAGACTTATAGTCTATAAGTCAGAGGAATTAATTTGCAGAGTGAGGTTCTGTAAGCTACATGTGTGTTCTAGTCTTTATAGTTTCCTAGGGTGGATCAGAAGCCAAGACCAGATCATAAAGAGAGAAATAGAAGCATGATCTTCACAGTATGTCAGGGGAGGGATAAAGGAGGCAGCCGGGCCAGAATTTCTGAAGCCTATGTGGCTGCTGATATTTAACACATGGGGTATGGTAAATTTAGTCAAGAACCAGTCCAGCTGAATCGTGACAAATATACTTCAATTACCTCCATGTAGACCTTTAATATTTACAAATTAACTAGAAACTTATTTTAGACCTCTGTACTTATTCTGGGCTTTTTTGTTGTCTACAAAAATCAGTTTCCATGAGAATGTGGAGGTAGATTAATGTGACTTCATGAGTATAATTGAGTTTATTAACTGCAGGCCATGTAGATTTCAGAATTCAAGTAGGTTTATGTGACACCTCTGTGTTGAGTATCCAGAAGGCTGAACCCTAACTGAGGATTTGTCCAACAGCAAAGCCTAAAGGTATATCCCCCTGGGGACACCTGGCATAGACCATTCAGTTAGACCCCCTGACAACACTCTAGGACTACAGCACTCAAGATGCAGCATGCCCTTTCTTGAAAAGAGAACATTGGGATATATGGGTAATGTACAACTCTAAAAATGGAGAAGGACTAATGCACATGTTTGATATATAACTCTATGTTTACCTGCTTGAATTCAACAAGGCACTTTCCAGGCTCTGTATAGATGTGGATGAAAGCTGGTAATGAAAGAGTCAGCCCGGGTATTGTTGGAGAAGATAAGAATCATATCTACCTGATCATGACAGATGTCGTAACAGAAGCACTGAAGCAGGAACACAAAGACGATATATCAACTATGTGTCTTTTGGATAGTAGATGAGGGAGCTCAGAGGAGATGATGTGCTATGAGTCTTAAAAGAACATCAGATTACAGACATGAGAGATGATGCAAGAGATGCAGAAATAAGGAAAGTCATACATTTGGAGAGGAAAATCATCTGACTTCACTGGAAGCAATTCAGTCATTACTCAATACATATTTATCTACTGTCTCTTATGTGCCAGATATCAGTACAGTCACTTGTGATGCATCCCTAAGCAGAACAGATTATACCATTACAAAACAGAACAAAGTCCCTGACATGCTTCCCATGATGGGTAGGTAGAGGATAGGAACTGTAAGAGAAGTAAGAGGGTAAGTGTAAAAGGATTGAGGGCTGTGTTTCAGGGGCCTTGGACCCTTTGCCAATGATCTGGATTTGGAGTGATGATTTGGAATTGTGAATTATGTGAGATGAATACTGTTCCCCAGAGAGATAATAAATCTAAAAAGAAGATTGCAAGGATGTAAAAAGTAAATGGGGGACATAGCAAAAACAAAAAAAGAATGCCAGATGCTGAGTTCTTGGGCCCAGGAGGATCACTTTGTCCACTGGCTTCTTTGCATTTTGTATAGCCTCAAAACACAAGCAAGACTTTTTTTTTCTTTTAAATGAACTGGTGAAATAGAGTGGGAAATGGCATTATGGATTTCAAAGGGAGGGAAATCTTTAGAAAAACAGCATACAAATACTTTCCAAAAGTTATGTAAGCATAGTAACTATAGTGTGAACATTTCCTGGGTAACATAAACAAGTGTCCATTCACCCAAGATGCAGTACCAAGGAGCAACCTAAGTAAGGATTAACCCAGGTCTAGCTTGGTGAGCCAGTGAGTCTCTTGGGCTTAGCATGGTTGCAGGTTATTTACAGGAGCATGGGTGTCCCACAAATAACTATATCACTGAAAAGTTTTACCTATGCATAGATGAAGACTTCCCCATAGCTGCATAGATGGATTCCACTGTCCACCTTTCTTTTGTATTCTCTAGCTCTTCCCAAGGCCATGTGCATCCAGGGCAGCATTAGCTACCTGACCCCTCCTTCCATGAGAGAGTACCAACCAGTGTGAGCTTGACTGTCCCTTACAGGTGGCCACGGCTGCTTTGATGATGATGATGATGATGATGATGATGATGATGGTGGTGATGGTGATGTCCGTTATGCTTGGAGGACAGCATTTCAGAGAATAACTTTGTCAGCTGGCCTCTTCATTGCCTCTTAGTGGATCCATTTCCTCCCCTTCTCTGCCTTGCTTTGCGCCTGCATGGAAGATGGACTTCAACAAACTAAATTCCCTAGGTTTCCATTTCCTTTGCCTTAGGGTTGTGTCAGTCGGTGGGAGAGACTAGTTGTATAGCAAAGGGCAAAGGCGTTGAGAAAAAAAATTGGGAAAGTCTTCTCTACACTCTCTGTGGACCCAGGTACTAACAGAGGTTAATTTTCCTTGGAGAAGACCTGATGATAACTCTGATCAGGCATCCACAGTTCTTGCTTGCTTCTGGAGACACTGCCTTTCTACTTCAGCTGGAGCCTAGATGCTTTGTCAACTATGTTTAACTCCGTTAATTTCCCCACAGGGTTACATGGCTTCACTTAAGATCACTTTATTAAATTAACACTTTCAGTGTGATATTTACTACCAGAACCAGGACAAGTAAAATGACTAAAGTCTTTTTTACGAGTTGGAAATCCAAGTAGGATAAGTCAGTGAGTTCACAGTTTTAGGAAAGTAAAAGCTAGAGTCAAGATTATTTTTTCCCTTTGAGTTATAATGGCAAATGGCACGAAGAAGGCACGAGCAAGATCTCTTTTGTTTTTAAGAATCAGGAAGAACTTCACCTATGTTTATTTTAACAAAATGAGCTAATAGGACAGAAGAGAACAGAAAGGTAAGTCATGGGATCTAGTGGACCACTCTCTTAGAGAAGACATATTCAACAGTACTGGTTAGAGAAACAAGGACATGTTGATGGGGTTGGGGCAAAGTGTAATCACCATCAGAAACAGAGATGCAAGGTGTGGTAGAAAACAAGAAAGTGAGGACAGGGACTACATCGGAAGGCTCCCGTCTTCTGAGCGTAAGATATAGCAATATGTGCTAAGATTGTCACAGAAAACTGTTCATGGTTTGAAGGAAACAGGAAAAGAGAGAAGGTTTAATTTCTGTGAGTTAAACTTTTGCTCTCTGAGATGATACTGAGAGATTACAGAGGCACTAAGCACATGCCTGACCCCGCTGCAATGGATAGGACAGTTAGAAGATGCAAACAACCATATCTCTGGAAACTGTAACACCAATGGAGGTGCTACGAAAGTCTGCCCTGGGTAGGCAAGAGTGGGGCTGAGTAAAGGAGCAATAGAGAGCTGATCCAAGTGTTGATCATCTGCTCAGTGCCCAGTCCCCTAGGAAGCATAATACAGACTTCACATGAACAGGAAATAGACTTCATCCTTTCCAAGAATACACGAGCTAGCTGGGACAGCGTCGACACATAAATGACTTTCTTCTGCAGATCGTACACTGGAGTGTAGGAAAACCTGTCGGAACCAGGTTCCACTTGGGTCCTAAGTCCCACAAGCCACTCACTCAGTGTCAGATGAGATATTAAGTAATCTGTTCACACCTGCATCTCAGCTTCCCTGTTGGAAAATAAAGGAAACAAGAATTGGCAGCTTCCTCAATGCCATTCCACTATCAAGATACTCACGGGATTAGGAGACACACCTTGTGCCAGGACTGAGGCTGCGCAGTGGCAGACAAACAGGGCATCTTGTGAATCCAAAGGGACAGAGTGATTGACAAAAGGGCCCAACAGAGCATGTCAAAGGAACACAGAAACCAATGAGTGAAATGGTTCCAATTTAACCAACATTATAAATCGTAACATTTTATTATAAGAAAAACTATAAAATTTATATGAACACATACCAACATAAATAAGTGACTGAAAAAAAAAAACAGCACATGGAGAGGAGACCAGTGTTTCAGGAAAACAAGAAATTTGAGAATTAAAAAACACTTGGATTCCCCTCTTTAGTCATCCAGAGAATGGGGCCAGGCTTACTGACTTATTCCCCAATTAATAGAGTAAGTAAAGAGAAAACAGCAACTTTGTACCACAAATGAATAAAATATAAATATAAAATAAAATAATAGTAAAATAAATGATAAATATAAAATACAATACATGCTTGCTATTGACCAAGCAGAGGTTATGTTCCCAGTGATGAGCTGTGGGCACTAAGGGCTTCAATATGGTGTGATGAGGAGGAGTTTCATCTCTGTGTTCTTCTGCTAATAAGCCTATAACCCCAACATTATTACGGAAAGACATCAGACAAGCTCAGCCTGGAGGGCGTCCTTGACAACACTACCTGGGACGTTTTGTGCCTTAGGAAAATGAAGACGTAGGGCTGATGATAAACTGCCACAGACCAGAAAAAAAAAAAAATAGAAAAATGTAACAGCCAAATGCAATGTGCTACTCTGGGTTGAATTCTGGAACAGAATAAGGCTATTAAAATAATGAAAATCAAACAAAGTCTAGAGTTTAGTTAATTAAAAAAAAAAAGATGGTCTCTAAAGACAGCTCCAGCTGGAAGCTATAAGAAAAGCACTTATTATCTAATTGCTTCAAAACTTTACATATTATTTGCAAAGAGCCATGAACATATGCAGTAAGGGAATCATTACAGTAGGGTGGAAGGCTTTAATCAACCTTTTTTTCCCTCCCTCTTCTCTGGCTTTCATAGTTGTCTATTTCAGGGATGTAGTATGTGGTTTTAGCCAAAGCAAATTTTGGAGTGACCCTTTCTAAGTGAAAGTCTGTTGTCTTTCGCCTGTTGCTTTCTCAGCTAGGTGACCCCTCCCCCCACCGGTAGAAAGAACAACACTCTTGAACCAGCAGGTTTCCTTCCTGTCCAGCCTTCAGTGTCTGGGGCTCCCATACAAGACCATCAGAAGTAGCAAGCTGTGAGACTGTTGCTATAGTAATGTTCATGGTGGCAGGGCTACCTTTGGCTCATTTGGTTTTCCTGGGCAGTTTCTTTGCCTAAAAAAAAAAAAACAAAAAAAAAAACAAAAAACAAAAAAACCCCAGCAGTTTATAGAGCCCCAATGTGAAATCACGCTGGCTCTGATTCATGACATTTTCCTGAGACTTTATAATGTTTCTTTTTTCTAAATAAGCAATTTCAGGTCAGGTAAAAATGTGAGTAAATCATGCCTGGCTCTTGTTCCAGATGTATCAATTTCTGCTCGTTCCTTTTCCCTCCTTTTCATGGCTTTGGTACAACAAAAATAAGCAAAACCTCCACTCAGGAGCCTTTCTGAGTGTGTGATATATGCTCAGTATGCTGTGCACAGAGCGATTTCCCTACCTTGGTCATTACCGACCTTAGCATTTTCTCTGGCAATTATCTGAAACAGAGTAATAATATGGAGTAATGATTTTGGCATGCGTGGGACCCTGGGAGGATCAAAGAGGCTGGTGTGACAGTTCATGAAACAGGGAGGAAGCGAACCGTCCCCCACTGCCAACACTAACATAGCCGTGAGCTTGAGAGTGTGGGAGAACCCAGTTGCCAAGTGTCTGCCTGCATTTTCTTTGAGGGGGCCAGCCCAGTGCAGGTCAGGAAAATTATGGTTTTTATCAAGCAGACACTGTGGCTCTCTTTGAGGATGGCCAAAGCCTCATTCACTGCTGGTAACTGCAACACATGTGGTCTTTTAAAGAGAGGGCATGAATATTTTCATTAACTGGCAAAGAGGTACCCACATGAGACTTCATTTATTTGGAACACGTAAGGCAAGGCTAAAAGGGGCGAAATGTTTGTAAAGAAATTAAGAGTGAGGGCTCTGGAGACAGACTGCCTGAGTTTTAATCCTGGCCCTTTCAGTTACTGTATCATACTGTGTAAGTAAATTATAACCTCTCTGCCAGAAGTCCTCCATCAGTGAAAGGAACATGAGAGCAACCAAGTTGCATGTTGTCCTGACAATTGACAATATGTGATGTAACCACTACACAGACACATGTCAATTGCTACTACGACTTTTGTTTTGGCTACTTATAGTCAAGACAGAAAGCAACCAGGTTTGTCTAAGGGTTGGCAACCTGCTTTTTCAGACGATGAATTCTTTAAACATTCACTGGGTCATAAAATGTGCCAGACATTGTGCTAAGTCCTATGAGAAATGATTTGGGCACCAACAAACAAATCCGGTTCTTTGCCATAAAGAATGTATGTTCTGTCTGGAGAGGACATTCACACAAAAGGCTCTACTACATTGTAGAATGTTTTCCCCTGATGGTAAAATACTTTGGAACTTTAGAGAAAGAATGGGAGCACCTCCTAGCCAGTAGATGGGACAGTCCTTATGGAGGAGGTAGCCTTTGGCTAGAACTTGAGAAACGAGTGTCATCGTTTTATAATAGTGGAGGTTGAAGTGGTGTGGGTGGTGGCATGCCTGTGTGAAACAGGGTAGGACTTACATAGGGTGGATGATGATGACAGGCTTGAGAGACAGGAGTGAGAGGCCAAATCATGGTCTCAATCTAGGGATTCTCGATGGAGAGAGGTCCACAGAGGTAACAGGAGTGGTCAATGAGCAGCCTTGACTGGAACTGGCCAAAGGAGTTTTCATTTTCTTTAATTAAGAAATTGGTGTGGGGCAGTGGTGGCGCATGCCTTTAATCTCAGTCCTAGGGAGGCAGAGGCAGAAGGATCTCTGTGAGTTTGAGGCCAGCCTGGTCTACAGAGTGAGTTCCAGGACAGCGAGAGCTGTTATACAGAGAAACCCTGTCTCAAGAAGGGGAGGGGAGAAATTAGTGGGGTTGTGTATCTGGAGTTAGAATCATGCTTTTGGAAAAAGACTTGGAGAAAATATCCTGCCATGGCTACATCCTTCCCACAGACAGCACAGGAAAACGTTTCCATGCTGTCACTGTGCATAGCACACACACACACACACACACACACACACACACACACACACACACACACACACCAGATAGAGAATCATAAAGTTTAACGAAGTGTCAAAACAAAACAGCAATCCTGTGAAGTCAGAGGCTTCACAATTGTACAATGCTTCTACCACAGGTTTTATAGAACATGTTATAACTATGTTCACTGTTTTCAGCAAAAGGGGATTTTCAGCCAGTAGTTCCCTTCTTAAAAAATTTATTCCACATGAAGAAAAGCCAGACTACTGAGATTTCTCTTTTGAAAAAAGCTGTTTCCCTACTTCTGTGTGCTTTAATGGTAGATCTGGCACTCGGACTTGTGACACTCCATATAAAATATTTCTAACACAATATTTTGGCTATGAGCTGTTATTTCAGTCATACAAATGCACGAGAGAAAGTCTCAACAAAGAAAGTTTTAAAAATATTTCTTGAAACCAAATTTAAAACTCCACTCCCAATTTAAGTCATAAAATACAGATAGAATAATTTTCCAAGGCCAAATTTTGGGTACATATTATACACAGGACATGAAGGACTGTGTACTCTGGTCCCTCATTTTCTGTTTTTAAAGCTGTTTCTAAAATTCCTTATCTTCCCTCTGCTCCTTCCCTTCTCTACTTTCTTCCATTAATAAATTCTCTATATGAATCCAAAGGTTTCTACATCCATGTTCATCAATCCAGGTGTCAGAGTTTCACTGTCAGTGACAAAAGAAAATGTCCCTGAGTTAAGCACTACAATGTTTCATAAAAGCTCCCTTTCAACCGATTGTTTTATTTATTTTATTTTTTTTTGAGATCAGGTCACTAGAGCCTTGCTGTGCTGCCCAGGCTAGCCTTGAATTCACAATATTCCTACCTCTGTCTCCCAAATATAAGAATGATAGGTATGTGTTACACATCCTACCAAAGCTCACTCTTTAATCGGAGGGATTTTATTCAGAGGCAAAGTGAAAGGACAGAACAAGTGTGCAAAGGAGAATCAGACTGTCTGAGTGAGACTGCTCAAGGGCCCCTGGTGATTGCCCCAGGTTTCCGTTAGTGGTTTTAGGAAAAGGAGTCAGTAGCTAGGTATGAGGTAAAGGTAGTCTTTTGGCTTTGATTGATGGGTTTGGGTTACATAATCCTTTGTTCATTGATCATGTTCTTTCCCATGATGCATTTGATTTTAATCAATGTATTCACAATTATGCATAGGCATAAGATAGCAAATAGGAGTATTTTTCCTAAAAGTTTATTCAAAGGACAGTTTGTTTTGCTGTGCGTACACCCCAAGCTATTCAGGTTGGGTTGTCCTATTTCTTTTAGTTTCAAGATATGTTTTGGGATATGCTTGGTCACAGAGGAGATGTTATCAAGGGATTGTTGAAAAGGGAGACCTACTGGATTGTTTGGATGAGGTTAGATGTGAAATTTAGGACAGGTAAGGGAGCCAGGTTGCTAAGGGCATGGTAAAGATTGATGTGTATAGCCCAAGACAAATGGAGTCTCTCGTTTCTAGACCTTCTTTATGTTGCCTGAGACAATGTTGCCGTATGTGGCAACATTACTAAAACATGTATATTGACAAACAACTGTGAGCTCCTTCAAGCAAAGGATTAGCCTAATTCTTAACAACAGAAACAGTAACAAAGCTAATGCAAGAGAATTGTGTGGCCTGACTCCATTCCTTTCTTGATGGAGTTTTTCTACATTCTTACAAAATTTCTACATTCTTATAAAATTAGTTTTATTTTTGATAAGATTGAAGTGACTGGGGAGAGTGACACAATTCTGTGCATCCCGTCCATACATTAAATAGCAGGAGAGCAGTGATTCAAATTCTCAGGAGACAACACACTTGCTGGAGAAAGTGCTGACCTTCAAACCAGCTGTGAGACCTTGAACTTCAAGGCTGACTTGCTCTACCTACCACTTGAGGAAGTTAGAATGCAAGATCCGTATGACATTTTACAAGACAAAAAAATTGAGATTCTTGAAATCTCTTGGGGATAATCTCCAGTGTGAAGTTCCAACACTAACAAGTCGCGGGCGCGCGCGCGCGTGTGTGTGTGTATGTGTGTGTGTGTGTGTGTGTGTGTGTGTGTGTGTGTGTGTATTATGTGTATATGCATATGCCTGTATGTGGGTTTGTGCACATGTACATGCAGTTGCCCATGGAGGCCAGAAGAGGGAATCATTTCCCCTGATGCTGAAGTTACAGGTGGTTGTTAAATACAAACATGGGTGTTGGGAACCACGTTGGGTCCTCTGAAAAAGCTGTATGTGCTCTTAACTGTCAAGTCATCTCTACAGATCCTCTAGCCACTAATTTAAAAGTACTTAGAATTTTTTTTTATTTTTTTTTTTTTCCGGTTTTTCGAGGCAGGGTTTCTCTGTGTAGTTTTGCGCCTTTCCTGGAACTCACTCAAAGTAGTCACAATCTCTGAAATTATGCTCTAGTTCTTCCAAAACTCACATCTTTTGATGAGTTAGCCAGAGAACCCAGTGCTTTCCCAAGACTCTCTGCTTTGAGCAGGGTTCTGCTTCAGTTCCACCTGCTCTGTTTCACTCACTGATGTTTGCCTTCATTTTTTGCACCACAGTTGAAGTCTCCAGACTATTTATTACCTGAAGTCTTCTCATACTTCTTCTCAGAGAACATGTTGGAGACCCACTGAAAGAGCACTCCTGAAACCCAGACTCGTTTCTCAGAGGTAGCTGAATTCAGTTCCCAGAGTCTGGTCAGCTGTCTATCATCAAAGCCATCCACAGCCAGGAATAGTTCCACTGCAGTTTTCAAGTAATAGTTCAGGTTAAATCAAGTGGAAATGAGAAACAGAAGCTGAATAACAGTTTTTCATAGCATTGTTGTAGGGCTTTAAGATAAGGATGTGAAGGTCCTGATGGGTATCCAGTAGGTAACATGGGCTACTTGAATTTATCAGGCTGTCCTCTCATTGCACACCATTCCTATTGAAGAAAAACACACAGATCTGAGTCACCATGCTTCCTTTTGCCCCTGAGCCACTGCTTTTGTTATTCTGTCTACTTCAACCCCTCATACCATTTTCTCAAAAGGTTTTCAGAGATTCAGCAAATTGTTTTTTGAGCCATGTTCAATGCACTGCTCCTGATACTACGGATACATGGAGAAACAAAACAGAACAAAGCTTGGCTCTTTTAACATGTTGTGTAGATACTGACATGCTCAGTTTTATCCCCCCTGGACCATACAATCTGGGAGTAAAGAACTTGCTTTTCTAAGCAAAAACCACACTCCAGCCCGTCACCAAGCAAAAGTATAACATATAATAGGTGGCCATGAGGTGTTGAGTAAATGCAACTGAGAACTGGGAGTACATGGCGAGAAGCCTCACAGCGCCTTGCTGGTGTTTGTTAACTGCTATTTACAACACACAGAGAGAAAAAAAACCTGAGCCAGGATGAACTGAACTCTATTGCTATTCACTGAGCATCTTGTTCTCAAAAGTCACAGAGCGTCTGCTTGAGTCTAGATAAAAGTTTAGATTTATTCTAAATCCTCATGTTTATGAAAAAGTTAAAACATTATTTTAGATAGTTGCAAGGAAGCTAGTAAGGGAGGGAAGAAAATGGCATGGGACCATCCCCAAATGCGAACTGATATTCCAGAGGTGTTGAAAAGATACATTACCATTATATAGATCACACTTGTAGAAGAGGAACAAATTATGCAATGAGAAGGAAACCTAAAATTAAGTCAAATCACAATTCTTAATTTATTAAGAGATTAGTAAGTAGCAAGTCAGTAATTAGGTGTAGAGTTCAAAAATCAGTCAGGGTGTGGGCAGGACACAGGCCTGCTCCAAGGACAATGACAGATCTGCTTCTAGAAGTGGAGACTGGGAGAACAAGTCAGGCACTGAGCAGAAGGAAAGCGTTCTCCCCTCTGAGGCTTCAACGGAGAAAGGAGGGACATGGACCTGAGGACTTGGTGCTTGAAGAGAGGGCTTCTGGGAGTAAGTTCAGGTATTCTGGTCTCTTACAGAGAACTGTAGCCATGGAGGAAATAGAAGGAGGCGGCGGTGGGTGGTGTGTGTGTGTGTGTGTGTGTGTGTGTGTGTGTGTGTGTGTGCTGAGACTGTGCTAATGCCTTCTCTTCAAGAAGCAAAACCAAAACCAATAAACAATAATATGGGGAACAAGAGAGAAACTGGACTAATTCTAGGGACTATAAAAACTGGACACACATATCATATATGTGATATTTTTCATTTACAGCCATTCATTCCCCTAACATAGCTGTGAGAATGCACTCTGAATCTTTGCATTTCGTATGAGAATGATACAAAACTCTTAAACCAAAAGAAATTTACTATGAGGGAAATAAGCAAATAAACAGCAGCAAACCAATGTAGTATGTTATAAATGAGGTGTGTGGGTGATGGAAATGCTTCCCTTATGACTGCAGAAGGCTGATAAATAGGGGTATTTTAAGCTGCATTTTTAAGTAACAGTTTTCTGAATACATAGAGGAAAGGCAGGAATCTGAAGTTAAGGCAGTAGCTAGTGCATAGGGATAAACATGCTACAAGGAGCCATAACAACTCAGCAAGTCTGGAGTTTGCAGAGACGGTATGATGCTAAAGAATTTTTTTTTTTTTTTTTTTTTTTTTTTTGGTTTTTCGAGACAGGGTTTCTCTGTGTAGCTATGCGCCTTTCCTGGGACTCACTTGGTAGTCCAGGCTGGCCTCGAACTCACAGAGATCCGCCTGGCTCTGCCTCCCGACTGCTGGGATTAAAGGCATGCGCCACCACCGCCCGGCGATGCTAAAGAAAATTTAAAGGACAAAAATGAACGTGATATTTATAAATTGGGTGGACCATTGTTGTGGTTTGAATGTGAAATGTCCTTCAAAGGCTCATGTGTCTAACAGTCGGCCCCACTAAATGCCACTGTTTGAGAAAGTTATGGGACCCTAAGGAGGAGGAACCTCACAGGAGGAAATGAGTCCCTGGAGGTGGGCCTTGGGGATTTATAGTCTGGTCCCACTTCCTATTCACGCAGTACTTCATGAGCCCGTATGTGTTGCAATGAGCCAGCCTCTACACCGGCCACCATGCCCTCCCCATCTCCCTCCGTGTCTTCCCTCCCTCCAGGACACCCCTGCAACTGTAAACCAAAGTCAAACTTCTCTCCTTCGAGCTGCTTCTGTCCGATTCTTTTACCACTGCAACAGAAATACCAGCTAAGACGACCATTATGAAATTTTTATTCTCTTTTAGAGAGTAGAAAGGAAGAAATGAAAGGAGAAAAAAAAAAACAATGATGCATAACTTAATTTCAACTAAATTTGTGTCTCTTGTTAGTCATAATTTTACATGCTTGTTGTATTTGCCCCGCAATGGAAGTCCACGTCAGTCTGAGGAAGGCAGAATGGCAAACAAGAGTAAAAGCTGGGATTTCCTTCACGATACAGCCTCCTGCAGTAAAGCTTCAAATGAAGGCGCTGTCCGGCCCACACACAAACAGGCTTCTGTTCTCCGTCTGGATGTGGCCAACCCACCGCCATACAAGCAAAGGAAGAAAAATGGGAAAGAGGCTCCATTCCAGGCCCGGCACATCACTGGAAATATTGGAAACCATAGCTGGAAATCTGAGAGGCAGACCCGAGCCTCCTGCATCGATCGGTCTGTTAACCTCGACAACAGATAGAAGAGAGGTGAACTTTCTGCAGACGCCGCTGGTCCTCAGCTGGGAACACCATTTACAGTTGTTCCAGACTCCCCTGGTCGCTCATCTTAATTTAGTGGGACACTGGGTTCCCTTGCCTTTCACAAGAGAGTTCTTGGGAGGCTCGTGAATCTGTGTGGCTAGGAAAAGACCATACTGCACTCAGTGGGGGAAGGAAAGGAACGGCAGATCTCCAACTTTCACAGCCTGTCTGCTTACGGAGAGTGTGCTGCAACGTACTCTTGAAATCATTTGGGTGGGCCTTGTTTCTGAGGAAATAAAGAGGCCTCCAAACCTCCCAAGGGACTGAAAGAATGATTTCCAGATAGTCAAGCGGAGTGGCCTTCTGGCTACATGCGCTGAATGTGCTTGGCAGTCCATCTGGCTGGCCAGTATCCTGAGGTTAGCAAAGCAGAAAGCCGACCTTTGGGGAGCTGGAAGACGTGTACATGTGCCAGAATTTTTGACAAACTCTCAGTTAATTGTTTTCTGTGATTCTTCTCCTGAGACACAATCTGTGTGCACCAGGCACAGAGAACTATTCCCTCCCACAACCTCAAATCTCAAGGGAAACTTCATAATTACACACATTTGGGCCAAACATCTACCCCACAGGAAATAGATGGATCAGCCCCTGGGGATAAAAGAAAGATGTGGGGCATGAGAAAAGAGAAAGCTCCTGAGTGGGAAAGAAGAGAAAATAACATATGTGAAGCCAGAGATTGTGTACGCACATGAGAAACTGAGTTTCTTATAAGGATACTAAGGAAATGGTAGCCAGTGGAGGCCCCGGTAAGCTGATGGGAAATTTGTATTCTTCTGTAACTGGTAAATAATTTAGTACTTGGAAACCTTAACATTCCAGGAAGGGATTCAATTTGGGATCTGTTACTGGAAATAGTGGCATGTACAATGGCTTCAAAAAAAAGATTATGCATATGCAGAGATGAAACCGGGATCCAAAGTTTAAAATCTGTGTCCTTCATAAATGGTTTCTTCCCACTTTTAAAATGTTGGGTTTTTTTTTTCACTTGCAGCATTCTCCAGTTACATTTAGCTTCTGTATCATTCATCAAATATGTATAGTGGTACATTGTACAGGACATCTTGATAGTCTGCTCTAGCTGAGCAGGAAAGGGATGATAACCTTCTGAAGGACAGTAACTCAGACAGAATCATACCTGTAACTTGTTAGTGTTGCTCTGTAGAGCAAGAGGCTGGAATGGCAAAGAAGCCCGTTGGCACCATTGCTCTGGGATTGACTTTGGTGGGCATGACTATTTTTTATTTTTGTCAAAATTGTATAATCTAGAGATTTATGCACTATATATAAAATTTAACATTTTTCTTTCTGCACATCATTGAGTTCGTTTTTTGTTTGCTTCCATCAAGAGTTGAGTTCATAAACACTGATGACAATAATATGCCAAACAAATTTCACAGGGAGACCTCAGTATAAGCCCTGATGAGAAAAGAAGCTGAAGAGCTAAGGTCAAGGAGTCTTTCTCTTTGCAATCCACAGTTTTCAAAGATAACACAAACTATCTCAAAAATTGCACGTAAAAGCCATTGAGATCATATATAAGCTGAAATATGTCTGTTAATAGCTTGCAAATGCTTAAGGAACTGGCTAAACAGATTTCAATGAAGCACCACCTGAGAGAACTAGGGTACAAGAGAAGACAATGTCGAGATCAAACACAAGACAGCAAAACATCAACAATCAAGAAAAACCCTGATTGACAGGAAATTTTCATTAGGGGACAAAGGAATCAGAGAGAAGGTCATACTGGTAAATTTGAAGTGTTTTCTTTGTTTGTTTGTTTTTGTGTTTTTTTGTTTGTTTGTTTTGGTTGGTTTTGTGTTTTTGGCCAGTACAATAGAGCAAGTGACTTAAAATGAAATAAAGGGAAGAAAAATGTCTAACAGGAAGTGAGAAAGAGAAAGAAATCTCACTGTTCTTTCCTTTCTTTAAAAAAATGTTAAATAAATACCTTAATTATATCAACGTCTCTTGGAGTAAAGGTGAGGTTTTTGGTGTTTTTTTTTTTCTTTTGTTTTTAAGCATGGAACAACCAGGTCTCAAATAGAAATACTGACCAGGAAAGCTTATTAGCTAAAAGATCCCACAGAAGTTCTGGTAGAAGCACAGGATGTTTTATTTAGAGAGCCCGCCCTTTGTTCTTCAGTAAGTGGTAGTAAGGCCTTCTGGTATGCTTTGTTTGAAAAAATTAAAAACAATCTCAATGAAGCTTCTCTCAGACATGTGTCATGGGCTTATTCTTACTGAATTCTTCCACATTAACAAACCAAGTTGCTCTTCTTTTCATTCTTTTGGCCACAGGACAGATGGAATTCACCGAAGTCTCTACCACAGACGTCCTCAGATGGTGCTAATAAAAAGAACAAACCCAAACCAGAATTGGTGGTCCACACTGTGAGAGTTGCTAAACGTCATCACAAAGCAGTAATTATCCTGTAGCATGCTTGGTGGCTCAACATTCTGAAACGCAAATGTCAAGGGCATACAGTCTTCGCGACATTGCTAATGTGAGCTTATGTTTTGTGTTGGGTGGTCTTGTGTTCTGCCTGGTGGTCTTGTTTCTGCCTGCTATGACAGCACTAATGATTTCATGTAAACCCCCCCCATCCTACATAGTATTCACTTGTCTCCCTTTGGTAATTCACAGCCAGGCATAAAAGGCAGACTACCCAGAAATGACACTGCAGTATTCCAGACATGCTCTCTCTTGGTGGTGACAGTTCCAAATCAAGCTGGCTCAGTACTTAAGTCAAAGCATTTTTCTAAGTTCTGGTTCAAAACACAGCCTTAGATCTGGAAAATCAAAACTGGGCTCCTCTTGCCTCTTCCATCATTGCTTGTAATAAATATTCAACTGTTGGGCTTCAGCTAGCGATTTATGATGGATGACACAAAATAAGATCCAACTCTCTCTTTCCCAGATGCAAGAACTCATCTTTTGGTTAGAGACTTCACTACCTTTTACTAAGGGAAGGAGAACCATTTTACAGACTTTCTTACCACATTCATTCAGGTTTTATTTCCCTATGTCGCACAAAAACTAGCAAAGAGGGTTTATAGCTATACACAGTAAAAATATAATTTCTGTTCAGGCAATCAAATTCTAAAAATTAATACAGGCAACCTTTCCAGTTTTAACTCTAAATCCCATATTAGGGTGTTATTCAGCATAAGCTGACAGTGATTCTATACTTACCTGACGATCAGATCACGAATTTAACCTCAATAGTCTTCTATGATCTATAAGTGGATTTGGCTTAGGGAAATCAGTGCTAGAGTTTCATTAAACCTCCCATCGCAAGGTGATCTTGTTATGCTGTCTGACTCTACCATTCACTGATCATATTACTATATCTTACCTTCTGTCTTAGTTAGGGTTTCTATTGCTGTGATGAAACACCATGACCAAAAGCAACTTGGGGAGGGAAAGGGTTTATTTAACTTATTCTTCCACATTATAGTTCATCATTGAAGGCAGTCATGGGAGAACCTGGAGGCAGGAGCTGATGCAGAGGACATGGAGGGGTGCTGCTTACTGGCTTGCTCCTTGTGGCTTGCTCAGCCTGCTTTCTTATAGAACCCAGGTCCGCCATCCCAGGAATACCCCCACCCACAATAGACTGAGCCATCTCATATCAATCACCAATTTAAAAAATGCCCTACTGCCTTGTCTATAGCCAGATCTTACGAAGGAATTGTCTAGTTGAGGTTCCCTCCTCTCAGATGACTCTGACTTATGTAGAGTTGATATAAAATCTAGCAGGCACACCTTTTATTGTGGCTAAATTTCATAATAATTTTACTAACAAAAACAAATAGAGCTCATATAACCTTTACAAGGGCAAGGAAATGACATTTTGGCTGGCAGTTCTGGGAACTACCCATAACATTCATAAGAAATGCCTAGTATAGAAACTGCCATGCCATTCTGCTGTACCCTTCTTACTTATCTCATCGACATTTGTTCATTTCTCCTTAAAGTTAAAAAAAAATAATCAACTATCTAACATGCTTATCATATACACACTGCCTGACACTGCCTGGAGCAAGCACAGAGTTAATACATTTATTTATTAAGGAGCATATTAATCTTATACTTGGCCTCACTGTAGGCAAAAAGTGATTATAATACTCAACAAGAGGGTTTTTATTTCCCTTCAACAGCTTCATCATTTAGCATGTGGCTAGGTACAGGGAAGATGCTCAGTAGATTCTATTCGATTAGTCAGTTCTCAAACTGTTACCTTGAACAGAAAAACAACACTACTGTAATGAGTATTTGTCATCAATACAGTTGATGTATTGTTTTGTTCTTTTAGGTTATATGCACTATCAACACCTTTCCTCTTCTCCACTCAAGACCAAGAGGATTCCAATCCCAAATAGAAGGAATCGAAGTGTGGGAATTGCATACTACTCCAACCATCCCATCTACCGGCAACACTGAGACAGACACATGGTTTTACAGCAGGAAAAATATTTTAAAAATAGGATCACAGTGACTGATGTTTAGTACTTCTGATCTCCAAAGACAAACAGGAAAGCATGCTTAGTCCTTAACACCTGCCAGTTAGGGCTCGACCACTATGCAAAAAAGAATATATGGAAGCATTCTAATTATCTGCCCACAACTGCCCACAACACAGAAGTGCTATAAAGAGAACATACATCTATTCAAAGTTATGTGAACCAGTTAGTGAGTGTACAGTGAGAAAATAATTTGTCTCCCCTTATTAACTTATGCTCTTTTATCACTGGGCAGCTCAAAGTATGAGATCAATTGGGGAGTCAGAGGAAAACATCACTGATAGAAGGACAAAAGCTGATAGCAGAACAGTAAAGCACTTTGAGAAAAAAAGAGTTAGAGCTCAACAGGCTTGTAGATAAAATTAGAAACTTGGGATTCAGCATTTGGTCAACAGACTCATAACTGAGGTCTCTGAGGAGTTGGGCATCAAACTAAGAACTGTGAAGCACAACTGTGCGAACACACTGCACTCCCTATATGGAGTATGTAAGGGAAAAAACCCCAAGCATGGGGATAAATACAGCAGAAGGCAGACATGCACATGTTCGAAGGAGAGGTTCAAGTAATATATTGTGGGAGCTTGGAGAAGGTAAACTGAAAGAGACTTCAGGGAAATTCATAGGGAAGATGAGATTTAAGGTCAGTCTGAAATAGAAGGAATTTAAAGAAGCATGATGGAGATAAAGAGCACCCCAGATGGAATTAATATAAAAAAGGCATAGGCCTGGGAAATCCATATCTGTTAAATGAGCTCCCAACTCTGTTTTTTGTCTAAAGTTTAAGGTATGCAGTGGAGAAAAGTGAGAAATGAGGCTTAAGAGATTAATGTGGTTAGATTATAGACAGCCTGTACTATTAAAGCATACTGTTTGGACCCCAAAGCAGTCTTTGGAAGCTCCCTAAGATATGAGGATGAGACATAAATTTGAATGTCACTATAAATTCTAGTAAATATCTTCAAAAAGAATATGACAGTTGGAATGTTGTGCTGCTTGTCTGGGTCTATTAAGGCTACAGCAGTAAAACACCACGGTGGCTTAGAAATAGAGAAATGTATTTCTAGTAAGACTGGAGGTTGAGGAGTCCAAGACCAGATCAGATTTGGTCTGGTAAGACTTTTATTCCAGTATAATAGGTGGTAACTGTGTTCTCCCATGGCAGAGGAGCAAGGAATTTTAGAGCTCCTTTTTATAAGGACATTTATAAGGTATTTCATGACCACTTTCAAAGGCTTTATCTCTTAATACTATTACTTTGGAATTAAGATACTAATTTTGAGAGGAAACAAACATCCAGACCATAGCAATGGTATGGAATATGATAAAGATGCATTTTAGGTAACTTGACAATAAGTTATGTAAAACTCGTAGTGGAAGGATAGTATGAAGTGAGACTGAGGTATGGAACGATATTGTAGCATTGGAGTGTCAGGTATGGAAAAAGGCAGACACAAGATGGCCAGTGGCTCAAGGGTACCAGTCATACATAGAATCCCATGGCAGAACAAAGAAGATGTAAGTAGAAGAAAATATCAAGAAATTAAGAAACTTCCAGTTTGGAATCTCTTCCACTGAGAGTTACCCTAGCAAGAGACTTTAGACAAGTGTGACCTTGTTGCATTTCCTCATAACTCTTCCAGACTGTCCTTCTAGGTCTTAAAGAGACTATGAGCAGCAGCTATTTTTGGCCACATCAACAGAGCAGATCACATAACAGAATATTCTCCCAATGGTGTGGACCCTCTTCACTAGATATCCTTCACAAATCGCTCATCATTCAGCATGTTCAACTACCATTTGTTAGGATGTAGTCTATGAGCTTATAAAACTTTTGTAAAATGGCTACCTTTCTGGATTTTTGATATTGTAGATGAAAAGAAAATGTTGGTGTAATGATTAATCAAATTGTACAGTGTAGTTGGAGGTAATAAATCCTCTAAGATGGGTAAAATAGAACGTTCTCTTATGGCAGAAGGATTCTAGAAGCCCTTTTTATAAGGACATTACCACCATTCATAAAGGTCCTCCTTGACCACTTTCAAAGTCTTCATCTCCTAATACTATAACTTTGAGAATTAAGATATGAATTTTGACATATAACTATTAAACATTTTGTACAGTATAGTTGATGGTAATAAATCCTATAAGATAGGAAAAATGAACGAGTCAGGAGGCTCACAAAGATGGAGTTGGGCTTGCAGCAACTCACAACTCTGAAAATGTAGTCAAGGTAAGCCTGATTGAAACGTGTATTTGAGCAAAACCAAAAGGAAAACAAGTTAGTGATGCATGAGGGTATCTGAGGGCAGAATACCTCACATGGAACTTCTAGCTCATTAAGGCAAGAACGTGCTTGCTGTGTTCTAGAACAGCAAAGATGAGACCCATGTGACTACAGCAGTAAATTAGAGAGAGAATATGAGAAGACAAGGTTTCTAAAAATATAAAAATAGCCGATTATCAAGGTTCTTTCATTGCAAGGGCTGGCTTTTTGAATGGCTGGTATATGTAGCTACTAGAGGAGTTTAGATCAAAAGGTGACGTGATCTTATTTGTATTTTAAAAGCATAGCTGTGGCTTCTGTGCTGAAAATAGACTTTATAGAGCAAGTGTGGAATCAAGGAGACCACTTGGGAGGCAATTACAGTAATCCAAGTAAGGGAAGAACATGTCTTGGCTCAAATGAATAGTAATAAAGATAGTGAGATGTGCTCTGATTCTAAAGACGCTCTGATAGCAGAGCCAACAGGATTTCATGATGAATAAGATACAGAATCAAAGGACTCTGATTCTAAAGACATTCTGATAGCAGGGTCAACAGAATTTCGTGATGAATAAGATACAGAATCAAAGGAATCAGGGTGAGTCAAGTGTGTTGATTTAAGCAACCTTAAAGATGAAGACATTGAAGATTAAGATGAGGAAGATTGCAGGGGACAGCTTTAGGTTGTGATTATGAATTCAATCCTTTATATATTATGGATTTATGAAGATGATACATGGGTATTTGAAATTCAAGAGAGAAGGCTACACAAAAATTTTAGGATGTAGTATATGATGACATTTAAAATTATGGGTATGTTCATTAAAAAAATGAATAGAGAAGAGTATCTGGGTTTTTTATGACACTAACCAAACTAAAAGAGGAGGAACAGCTAAAGGACTGTGCCAATGCAACCAGGAAGACAACAAAAACTGGAAGGCATTGATTTTAAGTGAAGTAACTCAGGCTCTGAAACTTTTTCTCTTTCATGTGGCTCCTAGTCTTTAACTGTTAAATATGCATATCCAGGTGGGAGTAAATATGAGGAAAGTCCAGAAAACTAGAAAGAGGCTTGGGTGACTGTCAAAAAGGGAGGCTCTGTGGCGGTGGTGAGTGGCAGAAGGGAGGCAACAATAGAGCGAGGTAGAAAAGGGAATACTGCTTGGTGGAAGGCCCAGGAAAGAGATTGAACTAGGAGGTGCAGGAGGTGGGAAGCTACCAAAGTGAAATACATATGAAAAATATTAAATTATGAAAAAAATTAGTAAGAGTTTAAGAGTTAATTAGCATGAAATTATCAAAAAATAAATGAAAGAGAGTCAAATTATGAAATGGATTTTTTAGGGATTCAGTTTGAGTAGTGTTAGGTCATATGGAATTAAATGCATTTGGAGGTATGGATTTTGGAGGGTTTAGGTTGTGGAGAATGAGCTCAGATAAATTGCAACAAACGCACGAATATTCAAAATACATTACTGAATAGACTTCAAGATTTTATAATTAAAAAAAAAAACTAGGCTTTGTGAGTCACCTTTGCCAGGTAAGTGTAGCTCCCCCTCCTCAAAGCCTCTCCTTACAGCAAATGGAGACTGTCACAGAAAAACACAACTAGACACAATGCGGGGATCCATGCATTATAGGTATCCCAGTGCCAACAGAAATATCTACATCGCAGCTCTGACATCTATGGAAGAGGAAACAGAAAGATTCCAAGAGCCAGAATATCAGGAAGTCCTTTTTGAAACAGTCTCTCATAGAAATGACAAGATCTGAACGATGCTAATATCAATAGACACCCTAATGCTACAGGGGTGAAAATCTCATGGGATCAGGAACTAGAAGCAACTGATGACTGCTGAGAGAGGAAGAGTTAGCTTCTCTTAGCCCTAATTGGTTGTTCAGTATAAACTGTTTAGCCCTGAAACCATATACATACAAACAACAACAGCAACAACAGTAAAAAAAACGACCAGACTCAGCAGGTTGTATTTATATATTTGTGATTGAAGAAGAATAATTAGGGAGAAATGGTTATCAATTTGAGAGTTGGGATGACATGGAAGGAATTGGAGGGAGGGCACTTGGGAGAGGTTAGAGGGAAAATTGATGTAATTATATTGCAACTTAAAATGTACAGAATTCTATATGGAAATCTAGTAATTTATAAGCTGTTTTTAAAAGTTAAAAATGAAGTTATAAGAAAGAAAACCAATGCCACGTAATGTCTGGAAGCTTAGTTAATAGACTATCAATAAAGAACAATCAACTGAGGCTAGACTTGTAAGTCAGTGGTAGAGCATTTGTTTACCAAGCGCAAGGCCCTAGATTCAAACACTGGTAACACCAAGAAAAATCACTTATGTAGGGTATTAGTGTCATATACATGGCTGTGGAAAATAACTACTGGATTCCTCAATAAGGTTGCTAGAGTCCTTGACCACTGTAGTGGTGTTTGCAGAGCAGTGAAAAAAAATGGCTTTGTGGAATAAAGCTAAAGAGAATAGGAAAGAGGAAATCTGATATAATAAAAATACATACTCTTTGGAGAAGTTTTCTGGCTAAGAGGACAGTAATTGATGTGAAGGAGAGAGAGGGAGAGAGGGAGGGAGGGAGGGAGGGAGGGAGAGAGAGTTCTACGTTTACACCATGCAATTAATTATTCCTACCCCTGTTCCTATTCGGAGTGCATGGCCGTATTTGTAGTAGGGTCTTTAAAGAGGTAGCTGAGTTAGGATGGAGAGTGTTAGGGTGACTTAATCCAATCTGACTGGTCTACTTATAAGGGGGAAATATTCTATCAGACAGAGAGACAACAGGAATGTCCATACACACAAGAAGGGCATACGGGAACATCACAAGAAGGGAGCCATATGCAAACCAAGGAGAGAGGCTCCAGTAGAAACCAAATCTGCCAACTGAATTGGGAAAAATAAATTTCAGTTGTTTAATGCTGTCCAGTGGCTGGCATGTCAACCCTAGAAAATGAATGCATTTCATTTTTAAGTTGTAAGAAATAGTAACAAGTTTTTGTGCTTTGATGAAATTATCTAAATGCAGTAATTATCTAGAAGCTATAATACCAACAAGGAGGAAAGAATTGATGGGAGGAGTGTTTGTTGAAACCATAAATGCCGTCTTAGATGTGCACAAAAGAGAACCCTTTTATACTGCTAGTGGGAATGTAAACTAGTCCAAAAAATAAAAATAAAAATAAATCTACCATATGACTCAGCTATGCTACTTCTGAATATTTATCTAAATAGCACCAAGACAAAATACCACTTGTCATAAGTGTTTATTCTAGAACTACCTATGATATCTAAGTTATAAAACTAACCCGGGTGTTCAACAACAAATGCGCACAGATACACGTATGCATGAACCTTCTCTTTATAACTATACATATATAAAGAAAAAATAAAGATACACTCTTTGTATGGAAATAGATGCAACTAGAGATTATCATACTAAGTGAAGTAAGCCAGTCACAGAAAGAAAAGTATCATGTTTTCTCTCATTGTGAATCATGTGTTTAGGTTAAATGAAAAAAGCAAGTGCTTGTTGGGGAGGCACAAGTGGGTAGAATCTGGCCTCAATCACAGCTCCTGTAATAAACTTTTCCTGATTCTTTTTTTTTTTTTTTTTTTTTTTTGGTTTTTCGAGACAGGGTTTCTCTGTGTAGCTTTGCGCCTTTCCTGGAACTCACTTGGTAGCCCAGGCTGGCCTCGAACTCACAGAGATCCACCTGCCTCTGCCTCCCGAGTGCTGGGATTAAAGGCGTGCGCCACCACCGCCCGGCTTTTTTCCTGATTCTTAACAGTTAGTTATTGCTGCAGAATGGTAAACTTGATCAGAGGACGAGACACCACCAACCAGAATTTCCAGATAAACAGAAACTGTCTTTAAGTGGAATGAGATGAACTGGAATGGAGCTTGAGATGAGACTGAGAAAAAGTCTGAGTTTGGAAGCCCAGTCAGATAGAGATGTTTTTGTGGCCGTTGAAACTGAGAGTAATTTAGAAAGATTCAGTGAAAGAGATGGAAAAGACTACAAGTGATTCTTCCCTTTAGGACTATATGTCCCCCAAACAGTTTTCTCACTATTTCTTGCCACACCTAGTTTTGAAAGGCAAAAATGCAGCACTTACCAAAGCACCATCATTTAAGCTGAGGGTAGTGGTTCAATGAAGGAGAAGATGGTCAGGCGAAAGTTTCAGGAAATGTAATGCAGAGTAAAAACGATGATGGCTGTGGCTCTGTGCCTTCCGGACATTTAACTGTGGGACGGAACGAAAAGATAATGAAGCAATCACACATGGAGCTTTGAGGCTAGAAAAAGGGATCATTTTACTATGAAGTCTCATGGTATCCCTAGAAGCCAGGAAATTTACAAAGATTTGCCCCACAGCAATGGCAGAAGACTTTTAGCATAATGAGCCTGAGGGAATGGATTAATACTAATGATATTTTGAATTGGCTCCACATGTCACAATGAGTCAATACTAAAATAAGGACTGGAACCCAGGGCTTCTGGCGCCTAGCCAGGACTCTACTCTCATAACTGTATTTTCTGTGATTTTTGTTTTGATCTTGAGTTCATTCTCAATCTTTCTCATGTGCTCTCTGGCTTTCTCTCTCTCTGTTCTCTTTTCCCTCCCTTTCTCTCTCACATACCACAGGTGACCCCTGCGCATGTCTCCATAAATCACTCGATAATGCTGTCCCTTTGTTGCTCTCTTCTCTAAGCACCCAAAGAGATATTATGGCAGCAAACCAGGGCTCAACATTAAGGGAGACAATTGAAGATCATTCAGCTGAAAATAATTCATATTTATCCATGGCTTCCTTTACCGGAGCATCTGGTTTCCGTTAATCAGCATGGTGTCCTCTGGTTCTTACCGTGGTGGCCTATGGCAACCACATTTTTGCTAAAACAGACGAGTATTTCCTTACATCTGTTGCTGAAATGTCTGAAACTCCTCCTTGTACCAAGCTGTGCTTAGCATTAAGACCATCACAGAATGAAGGTTGGGGGTGTTAGGTACCACTGGTATGCAGGACTGCCACTGGGCAGCCTCTGTTGGCTTGTATGTCCATGGGAATAAGTAATAGAATTACAAATAAGGAAAGCTAAGGTCTGTGACTTCATCTTACCGACTCCTACTAGAACTTGACATTCCAACATTGTTTGGATTTATTCTATTTATGTAGATATATTTTGCTTTCATACTCATGGATATAGAAACTACTTAATCACTAAGCTGTTGTACATCCCTGTCCTGAGTAGGTACTAATTCTTCATATGCAATTTTATTTTGTTTTATTGATAGTTCTGGAGGTGGAATTCAAGACCCTGTGCATGTTAAGCAAATACTCTTCCACTGAGCTGCAATCTCTGGCCTCAAGGAACTCTTTGTTAGTTCGTTTTACTTTCATGTGTGTGTGGTGATTGAACTGTTGTGCTATGGACTGACTCACACCTCTATTTTAAACCACAATCTTTCTCAGCATGCTTAACAATAAATGCTCACCCTCCTCTGCCAGGCACAGTAGTATACATCTTTAATCCCAGCAGAGGCAGGTAGAAATCTGAGTTTGAGGCTAGCCTGGTCTGCAGAATTCCAGGACAGCCAGGGCTACACAGAGAAACTCTGTCTCACCAACACCAACACCCCTGCCACCAAATACGCCTCTAGTTTTATCTGCTAGTCATCATCTAAAAAAAATCAGTCAATTTAAATAAGAAGACAAGAGAAAAGAAAGAAAGATTTAGAAACAAACATAGCTTACTAAAAGCTAATGTAGAAAAAATTCTATATGCATAAATACTGGGAAGCGGGATTTTTAAATATAATCAACAGTGGTGAACTTATCTTAAAATGAATTTTGTTGCTATTGTCAATAGCAGTAGTTGATACTTACCCAGTGTTTTCTATAAATGTATTTATTAACTTAATGGGTGTGTCACATATGTCTGAATGCACATATAATCTGCAGTACACATGTGGAGGTCAGAGGACAACTTGCAGGAGTAAGTTCTCTCCTTCTACCATGCCGGTTTTACCAGCAAAGCTATCTTACTGGCCCATCAAGTGTTTTCTGTACGCCATAATTAATGCTTTAAATGCAATGTCTTACTTAATTTTCACCCAAATCTGCAAATAATACACTTTTGCCCATTTTCAGGAAGGAAATTGAGTCTTGACAAATGTGCTCATTGGGTTTCAACAGGAAGCAGATGACTCACTCAAGATAGACTACTTAGAGGAACATTTAGTAAAAAAACTGTTTACCAGAGAGTAAAAGATCACAAGGATTAACATAGTACCTTGCTACTAGGAATGCTGGGGCCATTGCCATTCCTAAACCTTTTGGAAAGATGGGAATGATCCCTAAAATCCGGAAAGAGAGCTAAGTGAAAGAAGACTGTCTTCCAGATATTCCCTTTGTGAAAAGATGTAGCCTGTCTTAAGAAAATCTAGGCAAAAAGTGGGAGGCCATACACCCCACATATCTCATCCTCCATATTTCCTGCTGAGGCTATCAACTGAAGTCAACCAGAAGTCCTAGATTATGGGAGCATGAGGTTAAAATCCAGAACATGAGATCAGATTATAAGAGTAGAGCAAGGTGAAGAGAATAGGCGCACTCTTTCCAAGATCATGATTTTATGACAGGGGACTGTGTGGATGAAAGTCCCTGCAGAATGAGGCAGAAATTTAAATCCATGGTTGTCTGACTTTAGAGTCCAGGCTCTTAACCGCCATGCACTACTGCTAATGGCTTTGAAATGGCAGAGAGCATGAGTGGTATGAGAGGCAGAGACAGGAATGTGAAAGGGATGGCTTCTGCATGCACCCATAATTTCTGGAAATACTTCCCTGTGTCTGTTCTCTAACTTCTCAACAAGCATCTGCAGCAGATGTGTCCTCTTCCTTGCAAAGTATTTAATACTGTCAGCTTTATTGTTCTGACCTAGCTTTGAACAGAAGTGAGGCATCCCACCTTACGCTTAGACACTCTGCCTGCTCTTACAGAATTTACAGCATTATGAAGAGCTGCCTGCTTTTATGACACTCATCGTTAATGCAGGGTCAGGGTCAGTGGCTATTGTATTTTCTACTATTAACTTACTATTTTTACTTCACCTAAGGGTTCCTCATCTATGAAAGAAGTAATTCAAACACGAAAAGTTATTAGCACTATACCAGGGGATTCTTCCATACTGTAATTTTCAGACAACAACACATGATGATAAGCAGTGCACAGAAGGGCACTGTCCCTGTAGGGTCTTAAGAGATGCATATAGTAGCTTACAAGCATTCAGGAATTTCCATGACTAAGTCAAAAGTCATAAATAGAACTCTAAATTGGAGAAAGAGCCAAGAGAACAGTAACCAAGAATAAAATGCAGACCAGCAAGAGTTCAAAACTCAGTTTGTTAGAAGCAGTTTGGAAAGAAGGCCATAGTTATAACAGCACTTTTGATTTCACTGATATATAATACAATGGAGCATCAGGTTGAATTTAAAATTAAATTGTCAAAATAAAATTTCAACAGGTCAGAAAAATATGGTGCAGTTTATTTCTAATAACTTGGAATAGAAAAAGAAATGGAAACCACAGAAAAAGATGTAAGAGCAAGTCTGGAAGATGCAACTAATAAGAAAGGAATTTAAGGAAGGAAATAATCTAGAAGATAAAATAAAAAATTTATCTAAATGAAGGGCAAAGTCAAGAGGGATTGTCTTATCAAATGCAAAGCAACATATATTAGAAAAGATTCATGGTTGGGAATGATAAAAATTTTAAATATAAAAATAAGAAAAGTACATAGCATCCCAGTCAACATAGATGGTAGGTAGCTGGGTGATTTTGGTTAGTGTAGAACAGTCTGGTATAAAAGTGTCATGCTTAGCAATGGGAAAGGGATAAAGAGTTCCTGATTAAATGTTGAGTCATAATATCAAAATATCAACAAAATGTTCTAAGATAAATAAGGTAGGATAATAAGCAATACTGTTGATACAAAGTCTTTCTAAATCTTCCTTGTCTTTGGTTCATAACCAGTGTTATATTTAAAAGCACATTCTATCCCATCACAATAATTTCAAAATATTACATACTTTGGGATACCTTAACTGCATGAAATTGGTGCAAGGTCTCTCCCTAATTCAGATCTCTCACAGATCACAGCTAATCTTTGCACAAAATTTGTTAAAATTTGAGCAAAATCTCATTTAGTTTTGAACATTTTGTGCTTCCTATTTCCTCATCTCTACTCCATCTTCCTCTTAGCACTCCATCTCAGAATCCCAAAATCTATACAGGAAAATCAGGACTATAGTAGCGGAGTAGGAGAAGTAGCTTAAATAAGCCAAGATAAAATCTTCATGTTAGTGAAGGGAAAAGTTGGAAAGATCCATTCGTTAATATTTAACTCTCTCCATAGATTACTTCTCCACAAGGACATGGCAGTAGAATAATAGTAAGGCTCTTCCCAGAGGAAAGCCAGTGTCTTGCTCATCAAAAGCCCTCGCAGTTCTGGATCTGTCCATGTATCTCTACTGTCATTAACTGGGAGGAACATGTCACAAGTTAGTTATACTCATAAGAGAGTAGTCTACCAACAATAACAACCTGTGCCTTGCTGTGCTTATCTTAAATGATATTCCTTCCAGAGTCTATTTAGTGAACAGAGAATTGGGAAACAGAAATAGATATGACCTTGTGTATAATTTGTATTTGTTCTAAAGGTGGGACTACAGGTAATTCTCACTGTCCCATACCACCCTGGAGCAGAGCCTTTGGATCCTCAACTTCAGTGTCTTAACTTGTCCATTGTAGTTCCTTTTGCTACATATCCAGACTGAACATCTTCTATGACCTCAACTTTTTCTCTCAATTATAACACAACTGGGTTCACTGGGTTCCAATTACTAAAATGGAAATCACATTCTAGAACTGCCTACACGAAATTGCACCCAGGTGACCTCAGCTGGAACTTGTGGGCTCCCAAATAGTTCATGCACATATTATAGCCTGTCTCAGGCTTACTTACTCCCACAGATAGCAAAATATGCTTCCTCTCTTTCCAAGTTAAGCACTCACTGCTGTCCCCACTGTGGTTGCTGCATTCAACAGAATAAAACTGTACCAAAACTTCTTAGCCATGTTGAGTCAATCTTCTCTATCTACTTTTTTTTCTACTTTCTCTCTCTCTCTCAAGTGCAAATTCACTTTCCTTAGTTGCCCAAAAACTATAGAAATGTAAAGGGAAAAAAAGCAGCTTTTTGATTCAAATATCAGGGTTATCAAAGTGAATATCAGTTAAAATATTTGGAAAGGGATATTATGACATAGGTGTTAGTGCAAACTATCCATTCCATAATTTTCAGGTATTTTCTATTGCTGTTTCATCTTGGCAAACGTCTTGCAAGTTTTACTTCAATATAGGACAAAAAGAACTTATATTTTTTAACCAGTTCACTCAGATAACTGATTAGTTTCATGCTCTCTTGTTAATACATCTGTTACTATACCACTTTTCCCATTATGGTGTTACCTTTTGGTTCGGGGACTTTGGGACAGGGTGAAGCTTTGGAAAACATCACCAGGGATGGAGACTGCCTGATGATTCAGTGTGGTGGAACAAATATCAGGCCCGTTAGCTTCATAGACATTTCTGAATGTCTGCCTTGGATCTCACAGATCATTTTGTTTTCCTTTTTAGAGGCAGAAACACGGCAATGATTGTTAGTTTGATGACACACAAGGAAAAAAGAAAAAGAAAAAGACTTATGTGGACAGATAAATAACGAGTGGAAGTGTGGAAAAGACTGTTCTAATATTAGAAACACAAGAGGCAAAGGCCAGAAGGGTTGCGCAGTCTATTTCCTCACTCTTCCAAATTTCCCAGGTATCAGTAGCTAATTTCATTTATGCTTCTGACATCATTTACACTTAGTCTTGCGTCCTGGAGGGAAGTCTGTAAAGCTGTTTAGAAGTTGGCTCTTCCTCTAGCAGTCCCACATGTGCAGAGGAGCCCATACACAGACAGGACTGGCACACCCATGGGAAGCCACATGTGTACCTATGAACACATGGACAGGCAGACAATCAAAACACCCAGAACAGCTCCAGCCCCAGATTCCTCATTCTTCAGACAGCACATGTGCATGTATTCTCACAGTCACACAGACACACAGACCCTCACACAGATGCCACAGCTCTTCCAGACTCAGCTGTGGCTCCCCCCCCCACTGTGAGTCATATATGAATGCAGAATTATCTCTAATGAATATTCTCCCCAATCAGTCTCATTTACAAAATTCTCGTGAAATCTCAACGTGCGTGTTGCTCAAAATAATTGTATGGAAGAGAAATAACGTATAGTACACTAAGCCCCTGAGGGAAGTGAAATCTGGAGAGTTGGTAGGAAAGTTGTAAGGGCTTAGAGTGGACTATTCAGATATTCCCATCACTGAACATATGCTTGGTACGGCAATGTTGGAAGTACACTTGTCACTAAAGAGTTGACCAGCAATAGTAAAAGAAGACAATATTTGTGTCTATAAAAAGAAAACAAACTTCAGAATCAATGTACTTAGACCTATACTGAGGAATATGACTAATTAGTCATAAACTTGGGTGAGAAATCTATCAGTTTACTGAACAATAAATGCTACTTTCCAGTATTATTGTGAAAGCACAGCACAATGACGTACATGACAATTGAAGTTCCAGCTTCATGAACATGTGTTTTGCTTTTATTATTGAAGTTGTTCCCAAAAGATTCTGTAAACTCTTTAGATAAAAGACAATGGAGTTAATTAAGGGGGATTTTAATTAAGAAAAGTTACACATTCACTATTTTCTCACAAATAGAGTGACATCGGAAGGGAATAGATATTGAGGAAATAAATGAATGGATGATGGATGGATGGACTGAGAGATGGATAAATCTCATTTTACATATTCATCATTCTTATGTGCATTATAGCAAGGGCTTCAATAAGGTGGGGACATGGCTCATAAGAATAGAACATAATTACCAAAAGTCATGATGAGATAGAACTGACAAGATTTAAAGAATTGAGTAAGTTTTCAAAATAATTTGGAAGGAAGAATTCCAGATGGGTAGAATTAAAACACATGTAATTTAGTAAATGTTTCATTAAGCAAGCTATCCAGTGGTCCCAGTAATCTATTGCCTCATAGTGGTGTATTCTAAAATTTAACAGCTTAAAATGACTTATTTTACCATCATCCCTTCTGGAAGCTGAACTACATGGGTCTTTCTCAGAATGTCTCATGTGGTGTAATCAAATGGTGGCTGAGTCTGATTTACTCATTCAAGTGCTTGGGGAGATTATAGGTCTGACCACCTAAAGGTGGTTCCCCCAAGGTAGCCCAGGCTTTGCTAGGTAGGATGGTAGATTGAATTCAATAGCAACTGTTCCACATGGATCAGGTGGGAGTGAATGATATTTATGACCTTGACATGGAAAATACATAAAGTCACTTCTGGCCTCAATCATTTCACTGGTAATGGTAGTCACAAAGGCCCACCAGATCTAAGGATGGGTACAGATCCTCCAGTCCCAATGGGAGAAGTTATAGTATCGAATTGCAATAAGGATGAAAAAGTAATGGTTGCAAAATGTAATGGTCTCTAGTATTGGAAAATATATTTTGCTATAGAATACTAAAATAGCAAGGTTGAGTTCTGTTTTGTATGTATTATATTTCCACTGCCTTTAGCATACAAAGATGGAAAGCAGTAAATTTGGTACCAGAATGTAGGACATTTGACAGTGATCAGGATATCCACAGTAAATAAAGTCATTGGTGCTGTGGATTATGCTCATTGTTAATAAAAAAAAACTGATTGGCCAATAGCAGGGCAAGAAGAGATTGGGCAAGACAGGTAGAAGGAAGGGCAGAGTCAAGGAAGTCACAAGAGATGTTGACCAGCTGCTGAGCAAGCAAGATGTGTAAAAAATGAGGTAACAAGACATGAGTCATGTGGCAACACATAAGTAGAAATATGGGTTAATTTAAGTGTAATAGTTAGCTAGTAACAAGCCTGAGCTATTGGCAGAGCATTTATAAATAATATTAAGTCTCTGTGTGGTAATTTGTAAGCAGCTGACAGGACAGGAGTGCATGGTCAGGACAGGAAAACTCCACCTACATGTGGCACCCAATGTGGCAGGCATACATACATTCACATAAAGCCTGAGAAAGCTTTAAAAAGGGGGGGATGGTGGTCTAGGCACACAGAAATGGAGCCAAGAACAGCTTCCTAGTTCATGTCTCAAATGCAGGCCATGGTACAGACACACATCAGTGAGCAGCCTTGAGCTAAATGTGTGGCAGGTCCACAGTCTCTCACATCAGCCGCAGTACAGAGAGGCTTCTCCCAGCCGCTGTCTGTGGGTTTGAGAGCTCCACTAATACAATGCATGGAAGGTTTAGGGTTTTTGCTCATGTAGACAGAAAGGGTTAAAGATGCACAGTAAGGACATATTCAGACCAAAAAAAGCCTCTAAATGGGTTACAGTATATTTGAAAATGTACTTAGGCTTGGGAGAGAAAAGAAAAAGAATATATACAGTCTTAGATTTAAAAATACAGTTTTAAAATAAAGTCAAGTCTGTGGTGATATTTTGTTTGTGCTCTAACAAATAGAGCTTGCCTGGAGATCAGAGTATGGAGTTAGCCACTAGAGGCCAGGCATTGATGGCACACATCTTAAATCCCAGCACTTGGGATCTCATGCCTTGGATCGAAGTACTTGGGAGACACAAGCCTTTAATCCCAGCACTTGGGAGGAGGAAACAGGAAGTGAGATGGCTGGGTGGAGAGAGGAAGTGATAAGGCAGGTTAGAGACAGGTGCTCAGTCCTTTCAGGCTGAGGAGTTGGAAAAGTGAGAGGTGGCTGTGGCTTGCTCCTTTGTCTCTATGATATTTCAGCATTTACCCCACTATCTGGCTCCAGGTTTTTATTATTAAGACCAATTAGGATTTGCACTACAAAAGTCCTTAAGAAAAAATAGAGTAATAAATCAAATTATAATAAGGCACATAAAGATGAGAAATACACAGAGAGTCTGGATCCTATATGTTATTGTGCTATCTTTAGATTATTTTTATTGTTAATGAGCAAATGATAACTGCTAAGAGACATTTGATTATAAAAGCTACTAAATTGAACCAACCTATATATTTTAAAGATGTCTTGACTTCAAAATGTAAGTCAAGAGATATGTTACTTTGGGGAAGGGGTTATATTTTAATTTCCACAGGAAATGAGAGGCTATGGAAATCAGGTTTGATTGGGGAAGACCCCCTGAAATCCTCTCTATAGACATAAAGAAGTAAACCTAAAACCAAATACAGGATAGGTGATGTATATTTTGCCTGCTCAAACATAAAACAAAAAATTGTCTTTGGCTGACTTATATACAATGCACAATCTATATTTGTATTAATACAGATAAGTATGTTATCTTTAAAAGTTTGTGTATTTCCAGAACAAGGGATGAGACACCAATAAAAACAGCCCAGGTGATCTAACATCCAAAGCGGCTTCAAGGCTACTGACTGAGATGAGGCACCCTCTCAGAATATTCCATCCAAGATTTAACAACTATTCTAAATTTTCTCAAGGTCTACCAAAGATTGCCAGTACTTCCAATCAACAGAAAGCAGCCTAGAAAACTACACCCACATTCCAAAAAAAAAAAAATGGCCTATGGATATTCATTCATTTAAGGGGATTTGGTTACAAAATGTTATTGGTCATAATTTTTTTTTTAAAAAAAGGCTAAACAAAGAAGTTAAATTCCAAGATCTCTTTATAAAAGAAGAAAGGGGGATATGATGCAGAAATGATAGGATAAAAGGGTAGGTTGTTGGATCTACTTTTAAACTAAAAAAGCAACTCCTAGTGTGGTTGATATATTGTGTATTCCAATAAACTTATCTGGGGGTCAGAGAACAGACAGTCATAATATTAAACATAGAGGTTAGGCAGTGGTAAGCACATGCCTTTAATCCTAGCATTCCGGAGGCAGAGATCCATCTGGATCTCTGTGAGTTCAAAGCCACACTGGAAACAGTCAGGCATGGTGACACATGCTTTTAATCTCATGAAGTGATGGCAGGAAGCAGAAAGTTATTTAAGGCGAGAGGACCAGGAACTAGGCTTATTAAACTTTTAGGCTTTTAGCAGCAGTTCAGCTGAGATCCATTTGGATGAGGACACAGAGGTTTCCAGTCTGAGGAAACAGGATCAGCTGAGGAATTGGTGAAGTGAGGTTGGCTGGCTTATTCTGTTTCTCGAATCTTTCAGCATTCACCTCAATACTTGGCTCTGGGTTTATTTTTATTAATAAGATGTTCTAACAATTCATGCTACATCTGGCACCCAACTTGTCATCTGGCACCCAATCCATACATTGTTATAGATTTTGGTTTATTGATTCAAATTTAAAGTTAATGTGGTCAAGACCAGCCTGATCTACAGAGTGAGATCCAGGACAGGCACCAAAACTACATAGAGAAACCCTGTCTCAAAAAAAAAAAAGTTAATGTTGTATACTGTATGTATATTTCTACTCTTGTTTAGGGGTTGTGTTTATGCAACTCATTTAAAAATGTAATGTATAATTTAAAATACAGATTAATAGTCATCTATAATAGTCTAAATCATAGTCATGTTAGGTCTTCTAGGTATACAGAGATATATTTCAGATGGATAGGTAATCTTCAAACACTTTAAAGATCTATAGAATATAGGCACTTAAAATGTTTTAATAACTTAGACTTTTCTTGACATGAGATGCATTTGCTCCTGGTGACACTGATCCACTTCTAAAGAAGATTATGAGCACTAAAGAAACTCCATATGGAGTTTGCTTCCTTTATGATGGCAAAACTAGCCATGTGGGCAAAGAAAGTACTCTTGCTTCAATTACTGACAGTTACTGTCCAAACTGAACTCACAGGATACAAGAAAGGCAACTGCCAAACGTAGCTGGAATTTTCTCTAGTCCTGCCAAGGACCTGCAGCCACTCTGACCCAAGTAAACACACAGAGGCTTATATTAATTAAAACTGTATGGCCTAATGGCTCAGGCTTCTTGCTAGCTAGATCTTACATCTTAAATTAACCCATAATTCTTATTTATGTTTAGCCATATGACTTGGTACCTTTTCTCAATTCTGCCTTCACATCTTGCTTCCTCTGTGACTGGATGGTGACTCCTGACTCTTTTCAGAATTCTCTTCTCTGCTTGTCCCACTTATACTTCCTACCTGGCTACTGGCCAATCAGCACTTTATTTATTAACCAGTCAGAGCAACATATTCACAGCACATAGGATATCCACAGCAGCTAAGTTTTGCCAAGACAAGATAGGACAGTCCTTCAAAATTCCTTACTTCTAAACTAAAAAAAAAAAGTCTGTCAGATATTATAGGCCTATGGGCCAAAAATGGATGCCCCAATGTTACAGAAGAATGCTGGGTGACTGTCCAGGCATCAAGATGTCCCTGTCATTGGGTAACATTTCACCTTTCTGGGGTCTTTGATGGAGTTGAAGCCTAGATAGTTAAAGTTTTCCTTAGTTATGATAAAAGGTAAATTAGATAAAAAAAACTTTGGGTTCATAAAGATAAGACAGATGATAGACTATTTTCTTTAATTTTGCCAAATACAAATAGATTGGATATTGTTACTATAATTCTTACTTAATAACTTTTTGTTATATATAATTTTACTCTGTTAAGGTTAAAACCTTCCTTTTTAATTAGATAAAAAGCAGTAAATTCTGCTTTAGTTTCCTGTGGATGCTAAAACAAAGCTGCACCTTCTGGAATCCCAGATGCTCTTGGCAAATACCAACCCCACTCTAATCTCTGCTGTCTTTCCATGGCTGCCTCTCCTATATGGGTGCCTACATTTAAATAATCCTTATCTTTTAGCAACACCAGGAGCATTTGATTCAGGCCCACTCTAATTCAGTATGAGTTCATGTTAACTTAACTACCTCTGCCACAACAGTGTTTCCAAATAAGGTCACATTCTAAGGTACTGCAAACTAGGCCATCACATCTTTCTGGTACCTGGGGTGTGATGGCTCACAATTTAGTCTATAATAGAAAAAGAAAATAGGGAAGAGGAAATCAAAGAATCAGTCCTCAACAGGGTTTCAATGTAAGTTGAGACAGAAGGAGAGTGACTGCTGGGAAAGATGAGAAATAAAACAAACAAACAAAAAACAGAGGAAGACATGTAACAAGGTTTGAGAAGTGGAAGAAAATATGGACAAAACTCTTCATTTGACAAAGGACACAAGACTCCATTTGAGTCATAAACTGAGCAAGTAGAAGTTTGCGGGGTCATACTTAGTAAGCAATTGGGGTCAGACAATTTGTGGTATATTAGTGAGTGAAAGGCAGTTGAAGAGGTAGACTGGGGATATTTCAGAGTAACCCAGATAAGCTTTTTTTTTCTGTGCCATTGACTCTAATGATCTGGTATTTGTGTTAGTTAAATCCATTACGAAGTACTGAAAGGAAAGCTTGGAAGTGAGAATGAGAACAGAAAAGCACAATCGTGGCAACCAGGCTGGGACTGCCACATTAGCAACCTTCCTGTGGTCTCCCCAAAACTGAGTAAATGGCTTTCTGGGTGTTGGAGTACATAATAAATGCTAGCTGGAGAAAGAGCGACACATACAGAGATGAGCAGATGCAAAGAGAAAATGAGTAATTAACTTCAGAAATACCTCAAAAAATTTAGAGGATGGAGAGATGATACAGATGCCAGGAGACAAAGGATGTGGCCAGAACCAGGCTTAATTGTTTATTTCCTTGATGCCTAGGGAGCATCCAAGCAGAGTCAGTTCTGGGAAACTCTTTAAAACTGTGGTTTTTATAAATAAGAGATGGAGTGAATCAGACTTTTCAACGCTCTGGGATACCAGTTCCTCTTCCCAGACCTTGGTTTCTTGACTTTTCTCTGGATCTCCTGCTTCCCTTCCACACTTAATTCTCATATTTCTCTTTTCCATTACATCCTTGTGGGTTTTATTTTTTCTTACTTCATAGTTAATCCAGTCATGCTACAAACAGGATACTCTATCCCATTCCCTCTGAGGCCAATACTTCATTTCCAAAATGGAGAGCAGCAGTGTTCATCTTTAGCCATATATTCTAAATCACAAATATGGATATAAAAAGAGTTTTCCCCAAATAAATTAAGATATAATAATCTTTGAAATTTAGGCCTTGAAATGGATAGAAAAGGCAAAACTCAAGCTGGCATTTTGCAGGCAGAATGTGATCAATGAAGTAACTTTTTAACCTGTCTTTGCAGATTAATTGATTATTTATTCTTAAGATAGCTAATAAATTTGGTTTGGGACATTCTTTAGAGAAAGTTTCATTCTGTTGTTTAAGAACAGAATGGCTCTCCTAATTTGTCTCCTTTCTGGGGGTAATAGGGGAAGACTTGTAAGTAAGTTCATGTATGTCGAAGATCATGGTGAAAAACACCTTCAAATCCTGATAAAGGATAATGGAACATTTAGAAAATGGGTAGCTAGGTACCTCATATTAGTGCTGTAACTATAATTATATGAAATATAAGGAATGCTACAACTTGGGAGCTCACAGATGATCATGAACAAGACTCTGAGACAGTCTCTGTGGGCTCAAGTTTCAGCTCCTCTGAAGCAAATGATTTAATATATCTGAGACTTGGTATTCACAGTCACAAAATAAGGAGGGTGAAAATGATAGTTAAACAGACAGAACTTTAGAGCTGGAAAGATGGCCCCATGCTTGCTAACTATCCAGAGGACCTGAGTTTGGTTCCTAACACCCACATCTGGTGATTTACAACCACCTGTAACACCAGCTCCAAGAGACTCCAACATCCTCTGCTATTCTCTGTGGGCATCTGCATACACATAATACACACACACACACACAGACACACACACACAGGGGGGAGAAGAGGGAGAGAGAGAGGGAGGGAGGAAGAGAGAGACTTACATACACATAAGATAATAAGAAATATCTTTTTAAAAAGACAAAGTGATTTAAAAAATAATGAAAAATTTAAAGCAACATCTGTCACTTGTACACTAGTAAATATCTAGATTCCATATAAAATTGTGTTTATCACAAATAACACAATGTTTTAAAATACATACACATAATGGTGGAGATGAAGGCCTTGTTCTTCCAGAGGACCTGGGTTAGGTTTTTAACACCTACATGTTGGCTTGCAACCATACGTAACTCTAGTTCTCAGGGTTCCCACACCCTCTTCTGGCTTCCACAAGCTCCAGGTATGCACACGGTACACAGGCATACATGAAGACAAAACACCTATACACATATAGTAAATCTTTAAAAAGTAAAATACATATACACAAAGGAATAATTAAATCTAACTAATTGAAATAAAGCATTTTACCTCACACTGTTCCTCTCTTCCATAATGCCATTATTCATGAATAATCACTATGTTTTAAAATAGATCTCTTGAGCTCATTCTTCTATCTAACTGGATCTTTGTGTCCTTTAATCAATGTCTCCCTTCATCTTTTGATATCTACCATGTCATTCTTTGCTTCTATAAAAACCAATGATTTCATTATTCCATATATAAATAAGATTATGTAATACTGATCTTTCTGTGCCTAGTTAATTTCACTTAATATGCTGTTTCAAACATGTTCATTCATGGTGTCAAAAATGACAGAATTTACTTCTTTCACATACCCGCATAGCATTACATATGAATATATAATTTCTCCATCTGTCTGTCATTGGTGGGTGCTGCTGCCTCAGTTACTTTTCTTATTACTGTGACAAAATGTCAGACAAGCAGATGCTTAGGGAAGGAAAGGCCTATGGGGCTCTTTTCCTTCTGTTGGTTTTGTCCTATTTCAGAGTATTAGTTTTTGTTTTGTCTTACTATACTTCATTATTTTCTCTTAGAAGCCTGTTGGTTTTCTCTTCTTTCTTTTTTTTAATTTTTCTTTATTAAGAAATTTTCTAATTTATTAAGAAATTTTCTACTCCTACAGTGGAGAAGTGTTCCCCTTTCTCCACATCCTCTCCAACATAAGCTGTCTTCAGTGTTTTTGATCTTAGCCATTCTGACAGGTGTAAGATGGTATCTCAGAGTTGTTTTGATTTGCATTTCCCTGATGACTAAGGATGTTGAGCAATTTCTTAAATGCCTTTCAGCCATTTGAGATTCTTCTGTTGAGAATTCTCTGTTAAGCTCTGTAGCCCATTTTTTAATTGGATTGTTCAGTATTTTGATGTTTAGCTTTTTGAGTTCTTTATATATTTTGGAGATCAGTCCTCTGTCAGATGTGGGGTTGGTGCTTTTCCCATTCTGTAGGCTATTGTTTGGTCTTATTGACCGTGTCCTTTGCTCTACAAAAGCTTCTCAGTTTCAGGAGGTCCCATTTATTAATTGTCGCTCTCAGTGTCTGTGCTATTGGTGTTATATTTAGGAAGTGGTCTCCTGTGCCAATTCATTCCAGACTACTTCCTACTTTCTCTTCTATCAAGTTCAGTGTAACTGGATTTACGTTGAGGTCTTTGATCCACTTGGACTTGAGTTTTGTGCATGGTGATCTTACCAAAAGCAATATACAGATTCAATGCAATACCCATCAAAATACCAACACAATTCTTCACAGACTTGGAAAGAACAAAACTTAACTTTATATGGAAAAACAAAAAAAACCTAGGATAGCAAAAAGAATCCTGTATAATAAAGCAACCTCTGAGGCATCATGATCCCTGATCTCAAGCTCTACTATAGAGCTATAGCAATAAAAATAGCTTGGTACTAGCATAAAAACCGACATGTGGACCAATGGAATCAAATTGAAGACCCTGACATTAATTCCCACACCTATGAACATATGATTTTTGACAAAGAAGCCAAAACTGTACCATGGAAAAAAGAAAGCATCTTTAACAAATGGTGCTGGCATAACTGGATGTCAACATGCAGAGGATTGCAAATAGATCCCTATCTGTCACCATGCACAAAACTCAAGCCTGTTGGTTTTCTAATGAGAGACAGAAGAAGAGGGTGGATCTGGATGTGGAGGGTGTGAGGAAGGACTGGGAGGAGTTGGGGTAAACTGGAATCAGGAGTTCTAAAAGGAAGGCTGCAATCAGGATAAAAGAGCTATTTTCAACCAAAGGGGGAGAGATTTTAAAAAAAAAAAAAAAGATGTAAATAATTTCTAAATAGAGTTTCCTTAAAAGACTTGGGGCTTAAATGGAATTAAATAAAACTCTTACAATCTATTTCATGTTCTGTACTAACCAGAATTACAATGGCATCTCTCTTAGTCTTGCTTATGTTATTACTTAAATTTTTATAAAGTAGTTATAGGCTAAAAGAGTAATCCTATCTAATGTCCTTTAGCTAACACATTTTCCCTGAATATTTGTATTAATCATATCTATTGTCTTCTTCATTTCACCACTATATGCATTCAGCTTTTATGAATGAGATTAGCAATCTTAACAATCATCACTTTATTGGCAGTAATTATTGGCAATAATAAGTAGATAAATAAGAAAAAGTGGCACTTCAAGCTAGATCTGAACTGCTCAGCTGCTTGCCAGGATGTCATTACTAACATAGGAGTATGGGGTGGATGTGATGCTGTTCTGTGTAATCACTGTCAGTTTCTGGATGCCAGGTGAGACTCTGAAGTTACATCAAGCCTTCCAAAGACAGATCCCTACTCTAGAGCTGCATATGGACCTGCGCTGGAATCTGAGGCCAGGTTTTATAACACTGTGTTTCTATTTCCATTCCCAATTTATTAAGTTTAAAAGCAATCTTCATAATTACTTTGATTTGAATTTCTTTAATTAGGATGGATATATCTTCTTGCTCAATTCAAATATCCTTCTGTTAAATCTTTTTAACCTTATAGAAAATTACACATGTGAATACAATTAGTTTGAATGGTATGGTGAGTTGCTATGTGACAGCATCCAGCTTCAACAAGGATCAGCTTTGGGCCAAAGTTTTGTTTATGGCCCTACCACACATTCCCCCATGCTAAACTGTCCTGAAGTAAATCCTTGATGTCATAATATTTCACTTATAGAACTTATAAGCTCTATCATACCACCACAGTGTATGAAAATGTTAATGCCTCAATAATTTGAACTATCTTGTCAGTATTAAATTTCCTTGAATGTCTCAAAAACAAAAAAGTTCAAGGGGTATAGTTCATCATGTTGCAGAAGGCATGGGCACAGGACCATAAGGCTATCTGGTCACATTGTCTTCATAGTCAGGAGGTGGGGAGGAAGGGCCAGAGGACAGAGATGGAGAGAGACAGAGACAGACAGAGAGACAGACACACACACACACACACACACACACACACACACACACACACACACAAAGAATGGAATTGAGTGAACAAGAAGCATGGCTGAACTATAAAACTCCAAGGCCTGGCCCCATAACACACCTCCTCTGCCAGGGCTTTGCCTCCCAAAGGTTCTGTAACCTTCCCAAACAGTTCTGTTATCTGGAGACCAAGTTTTCAAACGCAGAGCCTGTGGGGGCATTTCTCATTCAAACCACAACAGATACATAGATTGGCTCCAAATCTCATTTGGCCTCAGGAAGAAAAGGAGGAAGGAACTGTCCAAAATAGTGGTCTGGAACTTTCCTCTCACGTCTCCTGGTAAGTTCACAGTTTCAAGTCTTCCACTTCAGTATTTTACCCAATGGGGGCTGACTTTAGTATGTGCCAGGAGATAAAATCATTCTTCTTCACGTGGACATCTGCTCTTCTTAACAGCTTTTTTTGAAGAGACTTGTTACTTCTGTATTCTTGGCACCTTAGTCTAATATCAGTTAGCTATAGGTGTGTGGATTGATTTCTGGGCTATTTATTCCATATAATTGGTCTCTATTCTAGTTTCATGCCAGCATAATAAATACATTGCTTGTCAGAGTCTTGTAGCAAACTCTACAGTCAGAAAGTGTGGCACATGCAGTTTTGTTCTTTATACTTAAGACTGCTGTGTTTCTTTTAAATTTTCTGTAGTTTGAATTCTGAGAACAATTTGGTTTAGGAGTATTATTTTTAATTTACGAGGCTAAATTTCATATAGCATCACATATTTTAAATAGTACCTAACAAAATGAAACATTTTAATTGAAAGCATCAGTTTATTTTTAGCAATTTTTCTCATATATACTTTTTGTTTTGTTTTTGTGGTGAGATCTCACTTACATTCCTCAGGCTGGTCTCAAACTTCTGAACTGAAGTGATCTTCTCACCTCAGCCTTTCAAATGCTAGGACTACAGACATGTATCACTGTGCCAGACTCTTTCTGTGTGTGTGTATGTATACATAAATTTGTTAAATATATTTTTAGTGTAGCTCTTTGTAAATGCTGTTTATATTTTACTCAAATATCCAACAATATAAACATAATATATTTAGTCTTTATAAAAGGAAAGAAAGTGAAGTTAACTTTAAAAATGAGAAGCAGATTTCTTCTTAAACTTGGCTTTGACAAATACACATATTATTCTTTTCCACAATAAAGTACAGCCAAGTATGGCATTCTGAACATTAGATCTGATGCAATTAAAGATCCAAATTTCTACTACATTTAATATGTGACCTTAAATAAATTGGCAGTCTGTCCCTGTCTTCATTTGATAGGTATCCAGGTTGCACTTAACAGCTAGCTTTCTTTTGAAGGATTTTATAGCCTGCTGCCATCATCTTTAAAAGCTCTATTGATCTAACCTTTGTTATGACACCACACACACACACACACATACACACACACACACACACACAAACACACACACACACACACACACACACACACACACACACACACCAACATCATCTAGAAATGCTTCCAGTTGCAAATAACAGTAGCAGATTTCTAAGTAAATGTGAATTGTGTGCAAGTAAGTGTCTTCTTTTTTTTTTTAGGAAGCCAAAAATGGCAAGACTTTCTCCCAAAGATGCAAGAGACTCCATGCTCATGAGTTCTTGTTTCCACATTCATCTTAGATGAAAGACACACAGAAAGGGAGAGAAAGGAGAAAGGTAGTATGAAGTGGAGAAGAAGGGGTAAAAGGGGAAAGAGTGGGTGAGGTGGGGAAGGGGAGAAAAAGGTAGAGAGAAGGGGCGAGGGGGAAGGGAAAATGAGGAGAAAAGTTCCTGTTAGTGTCATCATTTGGAATCAGCCGCTTGTAGTTACAAAGGAAAATGGAATTATGAGAAGAATTCACATAATTGTCTTAGATCAAGCATGATTCATCACCTAGGTACATATATTACCAATCTGGAAAAGATCAGGGCTTTATTATCCAGGAAAATGAAAGTATAATATTAGATGGGTGATTAATAATGTCTGCCATAATACTACTTACTGAATTGTAGAAGGCAAGAGACCTATTCATTTTACAATATCATATGTCACTTAATTTTCTAAATACTGTAAAATGGTTATTTATAAATATTGTTTGCTTCCTACACCTTATAAATAATAAGGATAAACCTTAATTATGGTCACAGAACTGGAAACATGGCCTTGGCTGGGAATTAAACTTGAGGCTCACATTCTTTCTACAGTGCCACACTGTTCATGATCTTACCACCTGCCCTTTATCCATGCCTCATTCCATCTGCCTTTATACAAAATCACATAGTTTCAATCATAATCACACTGCAAAAAGTCTAATTCATATGAAATTCTGATGTAGATTATATGTCATCTTTAAACATGTTGGGTGTCTACCATGTGTGTAAAGCATAATGATCATTTAAAAGCACTATTTTGATAATGGAGTCCCCTGCATCTTTGGGAGAAAGTCTCGTCATTCCAATTCCTTAACCCTACTTGCCTCTAAAATGAGGTTACACAAATCCCTACCTAACAGGTTTTTAAAAATCAAAGGTTAACATTACAATTTTGTTTCAGCTGCAAAATGATTTCACACCAAAATGATTTCCAAACCAAAGACAGCAATTCCACAGAATCCTGTGAGCATTTGGTTCTTGTAAGAGACATCAAAGTACTCTTAACTTGTGGATTAAACAAAGACAGCTAGGGGAGCTGAACACTCAATCATTGAGGACTTAGCATGTGATAGGCCTTGTTCAAAATTCTTTCCAGTACAGCAGTATAAAGGACAGATAAGTTTCCTGGCACTTGAGATTCCATTCTAACAGAGAAGAAAGACATTATACATATAAACAAAATGGGGCAATTTAACTAAAATTAAGAATGTATGAAGAACCTTTGGAAACGTATTAGTATTACCATAGGCTAAAAAGGAGTTTTAACAGAAGTACCTTGCATGAGTAGACAATGATATTCCCCAAAGACGGACTATTAAATAAAAATCTCAATGCTGGGCACAGTTATCTCCCTACAAGTTAGGGATCAGAGAAGCCTCAGAGGCACTCAAAATAATACAGACTATTGCCATTGCTTTGGGTTGCCCACCAGAACTAGACGATAAGAGCCCATTGCTGAAGACACCACACACTTTCCTTGTGAGCTATAATGTAATCTTGAACTGACCGGGAAACTCTCTTGCTAGCTAGCTTTCATAGTGTTAGAAGGTGCTATGGAGGCTTCTGAGGGAGAAAAGACATCAGGGGTCTTACCCAGCAGTGAACTCTGAATCCCACACTGCCAAGCTGCCAGGAAAGCTGTGTCCGAGGCTGTAAGAGTGGAATTACTGGTGTGTGAACAACTCAATGGATGTCCCCACAACTGTGCACGTATGAGCAGCATTAGTTGGATTCAGGGGGCTAAAAAAAATGGAGACGTGTGTTTAGAGGAGTGTTCAGAGAGAACTGGGGGTATATGATCAACATATATTGGATACATATATTGGAATTCTCCAAGAATAAATAAAAATATTTTAAAAGATAATTTTAGATAGTATGTGTGTTATAAAGAAAAGCAAATTAGACAGTGAGATTAAAAAAAATAATGTACACAGACTAATTTTGATGAAATGATTGTGAAGGATCGAGACTTGATGGCTAGCAGACAGTCGGGTCATGTGTGGGGAGGAGATCTCCAGGTATGGGCTTTGGGTCTAGACACGGGATATTTTGTTATTATTACTAGTTTTATAGGAAGAGAAAGAGGGTCAGTGTTCTGGAGAAAAAGGGATTCAGGATGAGCTAATAAGAAACAAGGACTATAAATTTTATCCAGAGTGCAATGAGAGTTTTGATGAATTTTAAGTTAGGGGGAGGGTGATGTAGTCTGCTTTTTCAAACTCACCCCAGCAGCCTTGTGTAGACTGAACGGGGTGCAGAAGGGGAGCTACAGATGTCAGGGAGGTGATTTGGCCACAGCTGGTAGACACTGAAAAGAACGAATAGATTCAAGATGGATATATGCTAGGATACAACTTGTGTTCCTATTCACCCCATTTCATTGAGCTTGCAACACCCCGGTATCATACCACACTCAGATGGGTGTTCTCTGATGAACTGTGGCCACTGTTCTTGCAGCCTTCTGTAATGAATTCCTTACCATGCTGACAACATTCAGCCAGCTATACAGCGTTTCCTCTTACTTGAGTGGACAAGGCAGTCATGAAGCCGTCAGTTCATTCAAACAACTTGTGAATTCAGAGTTCCTCATCCTTCCAGGGGAAATTAAAATCCAGTCTCATATCTTTTTATAGACACAGCCTGTCAGAGGTTTAGCTTTGCATAATTTGCTATAATGAGTTATAAGTGTCTCCCTTTTCCTCTGAGTTCATGAAATTAGGATAATAGAAGTTAAGAGTCTCCCCCTAAAAGAGCCGTGTTCTGGGGTTAATCAGTGTGTTCCTAATTGAAATTATGAGCGGAGTGAGGAGAAACACATGTTATTTTTGGAAGCCTCCCTTGTAAATTTACGATGTCTGAATGTCCCCTTCTTCTGGAGAAACCATCTTAATTTAATTGCAGTGTGAGTCAATCATCATGTTGTTCTTTATAGTGAAATTTAGATGAAGACAATTACCTAGCTTTTTCCTACTCTACTCCTTTGTTATCCAAATCCTTCAACTGTGATTGGCCAATTATCCTCTGAATGTGCTTGGTGCACCAAGGGCAGGCTTCTTAAATTATGGTGGGAAGGAGCTCAGTTGTACCAGATGACTTTCTATGTAGATAACCTCAATTTCTATTTCCACCCATTTGGGTGAAGATGACTTTAACCACAAGGCACAGAAGAAAACTAGGGTTTAGAGGTTGTGTAAATAACTGAACAACAGATGGCTGAAACCCAAAGCAGTAAACCCTGGGCTTACAGATCTTTCTGGGTCTAAAAATCCTGTTTTAGGGAACATTCTGTTTATAAATATTCAGAGTATTGAAAATAGATCTCCACAGGTAATCAATGTGATTGAACACTTTCGAGTATAATATCGAATATAAAGATTCCTGTGGTGGTTTAAATGAGATATCTCCCATAAGTCTCTGGCATTTGGATGCTTGGTCCCCAGTAGGTAGCTATTTGGGAAGAGCTAAGAGGCATGACCTTGCTGGAGGAGGAAGTATATCACAGGGGGTGGCGGTTTGAGGGGGGACTTTGAGGTCTCAAAAGACTTGTTCCATTCACAGTATGCTCTTAGTCTTGTTTGGGTTGCTGAGGTGTGAGCTCTTGGTTGTCCCTGCTGGGAGGCCTCTGCTCTGCCATCATGGACTCCAACCCTCTGGCAACTGAACACTTTCTAAGTTGCCTTGATGGTGGTGCTTCATCATAGCACTAGAAAAGTAACTAATGTAATTCAAGGAATGAGAAGAAGTCAGAAAATAGCTAATGTTTTTTTTTTATTAATCTAGATAAGTTTGAGTACAATCAAAATACATGTCAACTCTTGGACTTGGTGGTTTAATAAGTCCCAGGCACAGTTGTGAAGCCTGATCCAAATCACAGTAACATTGAACCTGCAAGCCCTAGAGCAGCAGAAGATGCTTTTTACAGGGCCCTGTCTAAATTATTCCCCATAGCCAGAAGAATGATTTATAAAATCTGGGGGAAATTTGATCTTTGCTTCCAGACTTTAATATCAAAACAAATATGAAGTCTCCTCTGACTATTAAAGATGGCTAACCACTATTTGAATTTTCTGTAGTGCCTTCTTTTAATTAAACAAATTAAAACAAAAAAGAGCTGTTGTTGCTTCTCAGGCTGTATCTTCAACAGCAATGGACCATAGTAACACGTTTTTTTTGTTTTGTTTTGTTTTTTGTTTTTCGAGACAGGGTTTCTCTGTGTAGCTTTGCGCCTTTCCTGGAACTCACTTGGTAGCCCAGGCTGGCCTCAAACTCACAGAGATCCGCCTGCCTCTGCCTCCCGAGTGCTGGGATTAAAGGCGTGCACCACCACCGCCTGGCATAGTAACACGTTTTATCATAGAGTTTCCTGATATGGTTTTATTGTTTGGGTCTCAGATCTGACTGCTGGTTTGATAAATGTATTGGGAGTGCTCTGAATGCTGCTGAGATGTCCCTTCCCACCCTCTTCACTATTCCCATGTTCTTCTTGCAAGGCCCCCTCTTTTTCACACCACCATGTAACTTGTCAGCTTCAAAAGCAACAGTCACAAGAAACCCAGCAGTACAATTTTCTGACAACACAACTCAATCGCTGTACATCTCTGCACACCATTGCCTGGGAGACAACCATCCCCATTGCCAACTTTGTTTCCACGGGTTTAGAGGGCACTGACACTCACGGAACATTGTGAACCAAGAAGAAAGCTGATGCTAAGTGCCTCAAATTACTATTTTCGTATGTCTTGACTGCTAAAACAAGGAAGAAAATCTTCACGATTTGGAAGGTTTTCTGAAAATTAGCCCCTATGCACCAAACCTTTGATCTTTTGATCAAACTGCCAGTCTCTTGAAAAATTCAGTTTTCTTGTGAATTTTCCAGCCTGCTCCCCAAACAATTGGTTACATAAGCTCTGAAAGCCAGACCCACAGAACTGCCCTGTGTTTTGGAAAGTTCCCTAAATAGAGTTAGGTAACGATAGCACCAGCACGCAGTCTGAGGAGCAGAGCCCTGTGTTCCCAAACACAGCTCCATTTCTCCTTCCCTTGGCATCTCCCCTTCTTTCAATGGTTCCTCCTCCCTGACTTTTCCCATCACCACTGCTGGGGCCTTGCTCAGCCTTGTTTAGGCAAGACTACTGCCTCATCAAAAGACAAAGGGGCTTCCCTGTTTAATTAAAACCCAGGTGAGACATTAGGTGTCACAGTAGAGTGAAGTTCTGAGTGTTGGTGTCCTCCAAGGACAACTTTCAGTGTTTGAAAGAAAAGGTTTGTTGTTGTTGTTGTTGTTTCTGGTTAAAACTAAATAGCACTTCAAGCCAGATAATTAAAAAAAAACAAATGAGTTAATAATTAGCTCTTGCTATTTCTCACTTTTCTGAAATGTTGATCAAAATGCAGGCTTTTTGATAGTATGGTTTACTTCCTAAATAATCAAATAATTTGACATTTTGAAGTGAATAGTGAGCAATGGCAGGAGCAATGTTATAGGCCTGACATTTGACGATATAAAAATTAACACAACACCTTTTATCTGAGGTGTTCCACCACGTCCCTTCTCTTCTCTGTGACAGTCTGTGGCATTTCACAATCACAGTCTCTCATGGAGCAGAAAGTAGAAGTAACAGAGGTTGGCAAATAATTTGTTATCGCTGATAAATTTATATAGACTAGTTAAAAGGCATCTTATTCTTCAAAAACAGAGACTACTTGGCAATGGCAATAAAGTTTATGGAGTAGCCAAAATATTTATAAGTCAGGATTCCCAATGATAACATACCAAAAACTTCTCCCAACGTGATCCTACCATGACCAGAGTCTCGGGGGGTCTCTGCAAGCCATCCTACTGTCTCTCATCTCTGAATGTCTCTTGTCTCTTACTACACCTGTGAGAGTGTCTGCGGACTGTCTTAACAACCTCATTCAGCTGGATCGGCAAACAGTTATACTTCTTCTGGAGCATACAAAAACATTTCCAAAGATTATCAAACACAGTTTCAAAAACATTGATTTGTAGACTTCCATATGCATTCCTTTTCCTAAAAAGCGATTGCCCAGGGTTGTGTCTTCCACAGCTTTCACAGCCCTTTCCCTCCTCACTCTTCTTTTCCATACATAGCCTGTCTTTCACTTGACAAACAAAATGTCCATCATGACTCCCTCACTGTGGGATCAGTCACTGTCCTGAGACGCTACACTTTCTGGCATGTCAAATAAAGGTGTAAATTTAAAGTATCCGTGTCAGCTCATTTCATCCAAGTCACACAAATTCTCTCCTAAGCTACACTAAAAGTACTTCCCCAAGGCATTTCAACTTTTGATATTTAATAATAATAATATTTAAAATTTATGTTCTGATCATTTGTACATGGAGAATATTTCTAAAGATAATACAAAAGAAATGTGTCTATCTTCAAACACTAGGGCTACAAAATTTTTTCATACAACTACTGGGATGATCTAAAATTGTACTAAAGGGATTTTATTTAAACATAAAATTTGAGTGTAGAGATTATAAAATGAATCAATGAATCTATTTTTGTCATTGTTATTGCACAGGTATGCGAAAAGGGAATCAAAACTCAGATAACCAAAGAAAATATTCTGCATTTCTATTAAATTCTAAGACACAAGCTGAAGGGAAACATAAGTCATGGACAAATGAAATTATTAAAAGTCATCTAGCTGTTTAGGAAATATGCATTGCTTTAAAAATAAATGATAGTAGACATAATATTGTTATAGATTCATTTAAAGGTGAAGAGATACTTTCACTTTGAAATTTCAACTTAAATGTACAAAAGCAATAGTCTTTGTAATGGCACAAGCTTCTAATTAAACATTTTAATTGTCAAATCAAAAATGAAAAGGAGAAGGAATTTGTCAAATTTTCTCATGGGATAACATAGCAGCAAGGATGAGTCCTCTCTCCCTCACAGGCTCATACTCTGGCTAGGGAATCTCAGCAGTGCAGTAAGTACTACCCAGTCCAGCGCTTACATGTTCTTGTAGGTTATGTGTCTTGATGTTCCTTTCCTGCCGGAAGCCTCTCACTGAGAAAAAATCCAAATGGCTTATTTACTTATTGTCTATTGACAGCTAAATTTCTGAAATGGCAACAAATGTAACTCCAAGGCTGACCCTTCTTTCAAAAATGGCTTCTACTATCCAGTAGACTGGACTAACGTTATGCTTCCCATAGGTTTGACCATATACCCATAGGCAACATAGTAAAACACCTAGTATCAGGTACTAACATCTTACTTAAATAAAATCAACAAGAATCTTGGTCTCAACAATTCTCACTCATACAAACCCTCCTCTTTCTCGCCAATTGGACTCCTGGAGCTCCACCTGGGGCCTGGCTGTGGATCTCTGCATCTGGTTCCCTCAGTCATTGGATGAGGTTTCTAGCACGACAATTAGGGTGTTTGGCCATCCTATCTCTAGAGTAGGTCAGTTTGGGCTTTCTCTCGACCATTGCCAGTAGTCTATTGTGGAGGTATCTTTGTGGATACCTCTCTAGCACTTTGCTTCTTCCTATTCTCATGTGGTCTTCATAGCCAAATAGCCAAATGAATGGAAACACATGAACTATGAACCAATAGCTGAGGAGCCCCTGACTGGATCAGACCCTCTGGATAAGTGAGACAGTTGATCAGCTTGATCTGTTTGGGAGGCATCCAGGTAGTGGGACTGGGACCTGTCCTCAGTGCATAAGCTGGCTGTTTGGAACCTGAGGCTTATGAAGGGACACTTGGCTCAGCCTGGGAGGAGGGGACTGGACCTGCCTGGACTGAATCTACCAGGTTGAACTCAATCCCAAGGGGAGTCTGCCCTGGAGGAGATGGGAATGGGGCATGGGCTGGAGGGAAGGTGGCGGGGGGTGGGGGGGAGAGAGGCGGGAGGGAGGAGGACAAGGGAATCCATGGGTGATATGTAAAATTAAATTAAATTATAAAATAAAATTTTAAAAAATCAACTAAGAATATATACCCCAGACAAGCTTGAATTGGAAAGAAGAAATAAAATAGAGAAAAAGGTAGCCAAACAGGAGATCCTAGAAGGTGAAACTAAGCTCCAGGGATGACAGTACAAAGACCCAGGGCCTGATAAGACACCTGTCCCCCACAGTGTGTGTGTGTGTGTGTGTGTGTGTGTGTGTGTGTGTGTGTGTGTGTGTACATGTGTGTGCATGTGTGTGTGTGAAGTCTCTTCCATTCTTTGTGAAAAGCCACATAAAACATGTTTTAATTTGAAAAAGCCATCAAAGGATGTTACGATTTTGTACTTGACAGGATGTAGACTGAAAATAATAACTTTACCCACTGCACTTCAGTGAAAAGTTCTCTAAAGCACAGGGTGCCCCAAAGATTAAATATTCCAATCTACTTGATTTGCTCAAAAAGAGCTAGCACTTTATTAATAATATTCTAATTGGTAGTACCTTCGATGAGCTAAGGAAAATAGATGCAGTTGGTAGCAGTGTTCTACTGGTTTATTCCAGAACATTCAGTAAATGGCACTCCCATTTGTTGAAAGGAGTGTTGAATGGCTAAGTAGACATAATGATGAGGAAGGGTAAAATCAATCTTCCTTGTGCTTATCCAACTGATGATAGGATTTCTTTCCACAGAGATTGTATAATCATATATAAGTATGGTGTGATAATTAACATAATATGATTTTAATTTTAATTTTCCTGTTTCCCAGTTTTCAATTTTTTCCTTTCCCTTCACTGTCCCATGCTCTCATCTCCTTCCCTTTCTCTGTAGTGGTTTTAGGCTCAGAAACTGTGAGACAAAAAGCTCTTGGTTTGTGCAACTGACAGAAAATAAAAAACAAAACCTGGAATAAGGAGAAGAAATAAAAACCTATTCTCTCTGTTCTGCCTCTGGAAGAAGACCTGTGTGAAATCCATGGTCCATACACATCTGGGTGGCTTATTCAGATGCATGGGCTCCATCAAAGGCCCTGTTATTCATTTCAGTAAAGCTTGGGAATGTAAGATATTTTAACTCCAGAGTTGCTAAGACCACCCTCTCCTCTCTGATTCTCCCTCCCATATAACTCTTTTTCCGGGAATGGTATGTAATGGGGGAAGCAATAAGCATTTGGGAAATCACATCAAGGATAAATTGCAAGAAGAATTTGGCGTGGATTCCGTAGGGTCAGAGTCAGATGTTTGTACATGAAGCTATTGGTATCCTCATTTGTGTGGAAATAACATCCAGGATGACTCCTACTGAAATCTATGTTTTCTTCTTAGTTCATTATACAAAAGAGCAAGACTAGCAGTCCCATGGCCCTAGTACTTGGAACACGTCCATGACGAACGGGGAAGAAAGAAGCGTGAAATACATAAAACCAAATGTCAGTCTGAAGAAAGTTCTTCCAATCATCAATGTATAAACTTTTTATTTCTCATCCGTGATCTGCTTTCCATCCATGTCTGCTTAAGATACATGTTCTAACCTGACCAGAATTAAATGTAGCAGGTTGAGTAATAAACAAAACGTGTATTATTTTTTCCAGTTGATGGGAATCGCTATAGACTACCACAATCGTCTGAACTCCTGTATTGTGTAGCAGGAACTAGACAGCAGTATTAAAACCAGCAAGGTATGGCTGTGTCCAAAGCTACCATTCTAACTCACCAAAACTAACAGTGATGAAAAATAAGTTGGGATCAACTATGCTAAAGGGAAGACTGAAGTCTCTTCCATTTTTTGTGAAAAGCCACATAAAACATTTTTTAATTTGAGAAAGCCATCAAAGGGTGTTGCGATTTTGTACTTGACAGGATGTAGACTCACCTTGCAAATCAATCTCTGGGCAGTTTGTAAGGAATTTTCTAGGTAAGGGATGGCCACCTTAACTCCCAGACCCAAAGAGAAGGCCAAGGCTACCTGTGTATAGCACCCTTCACTCCCCGCTCCCTAACTGCAGATGTCCCCTCAAGGTCTCGCCACCACCACTTCTGCACCTTGACATATGCCTCTCAAAAGGTGATTGGAAATAAATCCTGTTCCCTAAGCTGTTTTTTTTTTTAATCAGAATATTTTATTACAGGAACAAGAAACTTGAGCAACACAGAGAGCAACCAATCAAAAGCACTGAGCAAAGTTTAATGGTATCGATGGCCCAATGAAGATACTATTTTGTTTTGTTTTAGCATTGGTCAGATTTTTTTTTTCAGTTGTTATTTGGTGGGTTTCTTTTCTCCTTAATCTAAATCTCCAAATTCTCATGGTTGCATTCTTAATTCCTGAAGTTATTCGGGCTTTAAGCCTTACTACACTCAGTTATTCTCTGCTGACAGAGACAGCAGTGATTCAGCCATCTCCTGCCTCCTCCTCCATATTGTGAGCTTTGCTTCTTAGGTAGGCAAACGAGGAACGGTCTCGATAGTGTGTGAAAAACTACGAACACGCATTTCTTTTTCTCTGACAGAGTTGAACAAGGCTTCGCTCTCTGCATTTCCAGATGCACTTAAGATGAAATAATAATGTTGAGCCAGTCTCCCTGCTTTAAATTAAGCACTCCAGGAAGAGACCTTAAACCTTTCAGACCACCAGAGTGTATCAATGCTTTAGTACATAGACCATAACCCTCTCTTGGTTAGTAAGAGCATAAAGAAAAGGTAAGTTCAGTAAATGAGGCTGTTTTATGACCCATTTAAATAATCTGAAAAGGAAATTAATACTTTTATTACTTTTCATAAGAGGAAAACGTCCTTAAAATCTGCCAGAGTTCTTTATGTTGTAGTACATAGAGAACTGCCCTGTCTAAAAACACAGATCCAGAAGAATAATGGGCGATTAGTGCAAAGAACCATGGCCACACAAGCAAACTGGAAAAGACATGGACGGCTGGAAACTAGAGTCAAGAAAGATGCTTCTACTGGAGACAAGGAAATAAAGTCAATCAGAAACCAGACTGACTAGGAAAAAATGGCTTGGTCCTTTTGAATGATGTGAATATTTAATGGGCCTACAAAGGGGAAAGAGGGCCTGGAGGAATTTGGAAGGAATTTCTGACTCCTACCTCATGTCAGTCACATTAGTGAGAACTCTTGTCAATCACCTTGCAGTGCTCTGAACTTTACTCTCCAAAACCTGAGAAATCAAGGCAAAATTATCCTAGTTTGCCAAAAAGGGAAGCTAATTTTTCACATCATTTTTCACTCTCCTCCATAGCCGTGAGCCCTTCCTGAGCTGGTGCCTGCTCTTCTGGAAGCTCACAAAGCACACTCCAGTTTCAACACCCTGGACTTGGCTGTTCCTTCCACTTAGGGTGCTCTTCCTGGAGGGTTTCACCCAGCCTACTTTTTCCCTCTGTTTAGATTTCTGTCCAGTGCCCCTTCTCCCAAGGCTTTCCTCCCTGTTTCTGTTACCTTTATTACTGACAACTTGAAAGGAAGAAGGAGTTTTGGCTCTCGGTTTCAGGGGCTTTATTCCATCATGGCCACCTCTGTTGTTCATGGGTCCATGATTCCAAGAGTACAGGCAAAGGCTACTACTCACCTTATGTCAACCAGAAAATGGAGGAAGGACAGAAAAGGTCCTGAGACAAAGCAGTGTCTAAGGACATGTCTCCAGTGATGTACTTCTTCCAGATAGGACTTCCTCACCTATTAAAGTTCGCAGAATCTCCAAACAAGCCAAACAGGCTGGGGACCAATGCCTTGATAAATGAGCATTTGGGGAGACAAGCTATTAACATTAACCCCATGTCCTCTTTCCCTGCTTTATTCTCATGATACACTTTATTCTCATGATTGTTTCTACTAAAGAGCATGCACCACAAGAGCAGGAATGTCACTGCTGTCTACTGCCTTGTTCTTGGTGCTTGATGCTAGTAAGCAAGTATCAATCATCCTCTACTAAATGATCAGTCGCAACAACCAGAACATATCTGGCTATTGTAAGCCCTTCTTTCATTCAATCCTGATTCACATCTCTTGAATTGGAAGCCAGATTTGTCTCTTATCATGGAATTTGATGCTCTTTGCTTTTTATAGATTTCCTATGGGAGAGAAGTCTTATGGCAGACAATTCTTAAGAAGGAGGAGGAAAAGAAGAAGAAGAAGAAGAAGAAGAAGAAGAAGAAGAAGAAGAAGAAGAAGAAGAAGAAGAAGAAGAAGGAAGAAGAAGAAGAAAGAAAGAAGAAGAGGAGGAGGAGAAGAAGTTGTTGTTGAATAGTTTCTAAGAATTCTATCACCATGGACTTTTTCAAAATAGGAGTTAATGCATCCCAAGGCCTATAGAACCTGCTTATTGAACTCTATCTGTTGCCATGAATTTATGTATGCACCACAGCACAAAGTAGTGCAAAGCCCCCTCTTTCCATCAGTTTCTTCCTTGGCATTGGCTCTGCTGCTAGCCTCAGGCTAACTATCATGACTTGTCCTAAAATGCACCTAAGCAAACAACCTGGCACCTTTTCTGTCTTTCCAGTCTCCTGCCATGGATTTCCGTGAGCCTACTACAACCAGAGTCAGCTGGCAAGGGATCCTTTTGCTGTAGTCTATACAAACATATGTCTCAGAAACATTTATAGCTCTTAATGTAATTTTATTGTTTTAAAGTCTGGTTTCTTTGCATTTAAAGAAGAATTTGTCTAGATAATTGATTTACATTAGTTTTGGTGATTCCTTTTTTTTTTCTTTCTTTTGTTAACATTTTCTTTTGTTAACGTAGATAAAATGTGGAGCTTAAGAGGAATTGTAGATGTGGGGAAAGCTTTCTTTCCTTGCCCCTAGTGACTGGATAGAGCCTATCTGTCAACAGAATCCTGCCTGGAGTACTGGCTCCTCCATGGATGCTTCAAATTGCCATGTTTGCCAAGCAGCCAAGCATATATGTCCTTGTGTGAAATGAAGATGATGTAAATATGTGAGGAGGTGAGTAAAGTAGCGTATGTGACATGACATCTGCCATAACCTCTAAGATCTTCAGTGAGACCTCCAAACTAATGACATGTTTGAGGAAAGTGGACCTCACGCCTACATGCTAGAAGATGGATACATGACAAAGTGGAGAAACCTATGGGAAAGAAAGTCATTGAGAATTCAGAGAAATTCCAGAGACAGCTGCATGGAGGTCACATTAGAGTTTAGACCAACTTGGTTTAAATCTGCATAGGAGAGAAGGACCCTGACTGACACCCAGAATGGCTGATGCATCTATAAAGATCTCTATACCTGAAAAACTTGTACTCCATTTTTGTATAATTTTTATATTTAAGAAATTCATGTTGAAATTTAAATTCCTACCGCTGCAATTTCAGCTCAGCCTAGTAGTTGTAGTAATAACCATAATAGTTCCCAGGTATGAACAATGGAGTCAGACTGTCTGAGTTTGAATCTCAGCCACTCTTTGCACAAGCTTGGCAAGTTACTTAACCTCTTGGAGTTACAGTTTCTTTGCTTATAAAATAGGACTAAGATGATTGAAGACCACTGTGAGTGTCAGATGAATTGATGCATACAAAAAGATTCAGGAGTCCCTAGTGTTCAGCAAATGCTCAATAATAATTGCATTCAGCAGCATCACTACACAGGAAGTATTGTGCAGAACGTCACATAAAGGCACTCACAGTACCCTCAGAAATAGCTGTGTCACAAGATCAAGTCAACATCCCAACAGGCCACACCAATTGGACTAAGTGGGCCACTCATAAACAAAGGTGACATGGAGTGAGGAGGGAAGCATGTTAGGGATATCTGGAGGAGTAAGAAAGGAGAGCTGGGGTTCCTGGAGAAAGTGGGAAAGAAGATTTGGGAGTACATGTGATCAAGATGTATTGTGTACATGTATGAAATTATTAAATAATAATAAAAAGATATTCTATTTTTAAAATAATTAGCTGTGTTAATTGTCATTTTATATATAAAGAAATTAGAATGAAGATAATCCATAATATATACTAGTAACTAGCATTCAGTTTATTTTCCAAATAAAATTATAAAATTAGCCTCAAAAAAGAAATCATCTTTTCCTGGTACAGTTTTCCTATAGAAAGGCATACTTCTGGCTTATGGGTTTTTACCTTTGAATGGTTTGGGTTTTTTCTTGTAGTGTGTTAGTCCTCCAAAAGCCTTCACGTTATCTAAACGGTGCTATTTAAAACCAATTCCTTGCTAGGTCTGGGGAATGAATCTCTAATTTGAGGTTAGTATTGAATTCCAGGGTAATAGCTTTATTTAAGCTAGTCTTCATGGAGACAGAATTCTTTGTTGGGTAGTGTGTGTGTGTGTGTGTGTGTGTGTGTGTGTGTGTGTGTGTGTAAGAGAGAGAAAGAGAGAAAGAGAGAGAGAGAGAGAGAGAGAGAGAGAGAGAGAGAGAGAGAGTTATTTCTCATTTCCCACTTACTACTGACTGATCTCCAGCTGAGTTTTCAAGTAATTCTTTGCTATCAAGTAGTTCCACTTCTTCATTTCACTTCATTCAAAGGTGCCATTGAAATTAAACTCATACCAGGGTGGTGTCTTTCTCCTGAGTCTTGCCAGCTTCTAAGTCACTCTGTCTCTTTTCACTTAGTAAGTCCATCTCATGTTGGTATGAAGTATGCAAGATAGTCTTGAGCAAGGGAGCAGTATAAGATCAGTTACATCTTCTAGTACTATGTAGTATTTAGTGAAAATCATGTCCTTCAGCATTATGTTTATTCTACATTAAACCACAGTGAGGTCTTCTTGTTTACTGCAGTTCACAGGCAAGGAGCTTGCTTTAAATTCCTGATTGCTTACTTGAAATTTGATAAAAGAGCAAGTATGTCATTAACTCATGTACATACACTCACACAAATGGTAATGTGGATAGTAATGTATATGCTATTTGATAGTCAGTAGTCACTGAACAATATGTATGTATATATAGATGTGTGTGTGTGTGTGTGTGTGTGTGTGTGTCTGCATTGTGTGTGTGTGTGTGTCTGCGGGTGTGTGTGTGTGTGTGTGTGTGTTTGTGTGTGTGTGTGTGTGTGTGTGTGTGTGTGTGTGTGGTTAAAAGATCATCCTGTTCACATTGAAAATAAACAAACTTTACTAGTGAATTAAATCTTTGAAACAAGATTGACTTGGAAAGTTTGCTCTATCTCAGTCAGCCTGGAAGTATTGCAAAGCATGATGCAAAGAGAAAGATACAGAAGTACTTTTACTTAGTTTTTCCAGCATGTTAAATCAGAAAATCCCACCTGCTGATACTTTTAGTAAATAGCTGAATGATAAAGGGATACTAGAGCACATTCAGCATGGTGACCACATGGCCCTCCTCAGAGTTAGTCATCATCTTGATTTCTGTATGGCTATGTTTCCAAACCATCCTTCAGAATTCTCCTCTTCCTCCATTCCTCATTCTCCTTCTCTTTCTCCATCTTTCTCAAATTGAGCATCACCTAAGGTTCATACCTTTTACCCCAAGAGCAACAAATAGTCACAGAGGCAAGATCTCAGAGACAAATGGTACTATGCTTGTCCTCAAGTGGCCTCTAGGCTGATAGACAGTAGTACACAAAGCACAGGGTGCTATGAACTCATGTTTCCTGTGACTCTGAGTTCCCCAAAGTAAGAATATATGCCTTTCTTACCATTGAGTAATACTGCTGTATAGCTGTGATTAGGAGATTCGTAACAATGTTTTTATCTCCCCCCTTGGGTGGTCTCAAAGAACCATAGGTTCTCAGAGCTGGCCCTCTTCTGCAGATAAGTGAACTGGACACAGAGAGATAGGGCCCCTTGCCCTGTGTTCACATGACTGGTGTCATAGCTGACTCAGGCCCAACCTCAGACCCCTACCGTTTCTCCTGTCAGACCTCACAGCAATGTTTAGTGGGCCATCTTTTTCCACGTTGGTCCTCAGGTACCTCTACACTCTATAATGGTTTGGTTTTTCCCTCCCATTCCGTGGAGGACGGCAGCATGACCTGGAGATCTGAAGGCAAGAATCCATACCTCTCTCCACAGAGCAAACAACTTCTTCAGGCTCCGTGTCAGTTGGTGGAAGATTAGCTCTGAGAGCCCGTGACCTCAGGATAGAGCCGTGGAGCTGAGTCCATTAAAATTCATGCTCAGAGTCTGGCATATCATGTGAGAGCTGCAGTAACTGAAATCATTCTTAAGGGCACACAGTGTGTTAACCCCCATACTTCTCATCACAGTGATGACGGCTTGTATAAACAAGCACAGATTTAATGAATGCTCAGCTCAAGGGAGAAGTCGATCTGGAAAAGACATGATGGATCGCTCCCTAAAGTGCCTAATGCAGGGGACTGGAAGGAGGAGCAAATATTGACAGAAACCTGATAATATTTGCCTTTCCCTTGGTAAAGACCACTCCCAGATGTTCTATGGACAAGTAGAGCCTGAGGATGAAGTATGTGGGGAGGGGAGGATCGAGAAAAGAAGGAGGAAGAGAGGGAGGGAGGGAAGAAGGGAGGAAGAAATAAGAGAGGGGAAGGGAGAAGAGAAGAAAATAGAAAATCAGAAAAAAGGAGGGAGAGAGGGAAACACAGAGAGGTGGAGGGGAGAGAGAACTCTTTCACCAAACTGACGCCTGTCAGATAAAAGAGATCGGAGCCATAAATTCCTCCCAGCGTTTCTAATGGGATTTTAATACAGCATTTGGCCATCATCTTTTTTTTCATTCTTTTAATGACATACATGCCCAAAGTAGAGTCGTGGAGCCTCTGAACTCTGTATATTTCTGTAATACACAAAGAAAACAGCCGTCACATCCATTTTAAGGGACTTTTAAATCCATTACAGTGAGGTCTACAGGCCTAGAATCTGAAGGGAGCAATGCAAGCCCTGTCTGTACATCGTCTGTGACGGGGCCTGAATTCCATCCAAGGCAGATATTTTTTTGTATTTTTTATAAAAAATAATAAAATAAAATACAGAGTTTTTTTTTAAAGAACATTATATTTTTAAACTGGAAATAATTGTATTTTGTATCATATATGGCATCTGAAAGTGATTTAGTTGAACAATGTGGTTTCTGATTGGTATTTGAATTGGTTCCAGAACATTTTTCGTAATAACCATCGTAAAGATCCCAATTATCTGATCCTCTTTCCCCTGCGTCACATGACTTCAGAGGAGGTTTCCAGCGAAAGAGAGAAGCCTTCGGAGGCTAAAGAGCCACCCCTCAGCTAGAGCGGCAGTGTTGCCCACATGCTAGGCTCCGTGTTATTCCGAGTTGTCCAGGATGCATTTACAACCCCATAAAGGAGGCCTTGGCATTACCAGAATAATTACTTACTAAAACCAGCCTATAAAACCAAAGGGTTGCCTGAGCTAAAAGGCAAACAGGGGACTTTTTTTCTTTTTTAGTGCTAACATGTAAAACTAGTAAAGTGTATTTAGGTTTCTATAAAATCAGCCCTGGGTGCAAAAGAGATGGCTGATTTACCAGGTGCACAGAAAATCAACTCCCTGGGGCTAGAGAGGAGCTAAAGAAAGTGGCCTTGTTAAATATGAAAGAGCCCTCATCTACGGCAGACCCTCATTTGTAATGTGCAGCTCTGATGGTGTGTTGACTAAGAGCCAGCCATGGAGTCAGCAGCTAAGTGTGATGCTGGTGTGCTCAACAGAAAGGCAAGACCCACAACAGTGACCCCCAACTCTTTGCAGAGTTGAGACAATGTAATGCTTCTTTCACAGGATCACTGAAATGAATAAAAGTTGAGAACAATACCTGGAATACAACAGGACATTACAATAAGTAGTAGCTCTTGTTGATGGTTAAGGGTATGCAATAAATGGTTACCTCTAAAAATCATGGAATATTTCACTATACAAACAGTAGCATTCATCAACACAGATTAACAATGAGAACAACTGTTTAATTTTATAATTTTCGTTGGAATCTACTCATTTTATTTTATATCTGCTCTGACTATATATATAATGATGATATGGATACATACTAATTGTAGAATGATTAAACCTATCTAGTTTATCAGTGGATAACATCACATATTTACCATTTTTATGCTGTATGAACATCTAAAATCTACTCACTGCAGTTTTGAATATATAAGGTATTATTAATCATATTCACCATATTGAATAATAGATTACTAAAATTTATTTCTCTCAACTTTTGAACCTTTCACCAGCATCTTCCCTTTCTCCATCGCCTAACTCCACCCCAGCCTCCACTCCAGCCCCAGTCACCACTGTTCTACTCTCCAACTTTATGGGTTCATGTTTTTGTGTGATTACCTAGATGAAACTAGAAGACATTGTGCTAAGTGCAATAAGCCAAACTCAGAAAGTGAAATGAATGGTCTTACTTATACGGGGAATCTAATAAAGAATAAATATCTATGGGATCTCCAAAGCCAATATATATTGCTAATCATTTCAAACAGTTTATCTTCTTCAAGTCTTTCAAAGTCTTCTCTAAAGTTTGGAATCTGCAAAGTGGCAAAAATTAGAAATAGAGTTGCCATATTTAACAGACAAAATCAGTTATAAAACACAGAACACACAGTTAAAGTTGGATTTCAGATAGCCAATATTATGGTGTGAGTAGGACGCCCTCTTCATCTCCAAGGTTTTTGTGTTAAAGACTTGGTCTCCAGCTGCTGGTGCTTTGGGAAGCAGATCATGAGTCTCTGATCTCTTTAATGGAGTTAATCCATTGACATATTCATAACTGAATGGGCTGTGGGAGGTGGTGGGAATTGTGGAGGGCAGGGCACAGTTAGAGGCAGTGAATCTCTGAGACCATATCTTTAAAGGCTATATTCTGTATCTGGTCTTCAACTATGTAACAAGGTCGTAGAAAAATGTCAAGTCCTGTGCAGAAGAACAGGTGTAGGGAGTACCCTTATTTCATGGATATTTGCTCTTATAAGAACTTATTACATAAGACCAACCTTAATTCCTGCCAGTTAGGACAGTGGCCACAAGTCCTAACACCTTCCATAGTGCCCCACCTCTTAGAATTCAACTACTTCAACATCCCACGCTAAGGATCAAGCTCTGAGAGCATGCACGAAATTTTGAAAGATACACACCAACGATATCTACCCATAGCAGGTGATGATGGAAGATCTTGAGGGATTCTCTAGCTGAGATTCATGCTGAGACTTCTCTGTCATCACATAGCTCTCAAAGTTAATATGGGCATCACCATACCTGTTATCTGGTAGCAAATGAGTAACACGTACTACAGCTATACATAGACCAGGCCTTAGAATGACACAGAATCACTCTAGCTCACATTTTATTAACTCAACCCAGTCACATGGGCATCTTTAACAGTAAAAGAATCTGAGAAATGCAAACCATCTGTGTCTCATGAGCAAGAGGAATGGATATCAGCAAACAGCTTACAATCACTACCAGAAGCAGGTAGAACCACATGGCGCAAGGTCTCACAACACTAGTTGAGGAACTGTAGTTAATCTCAAGAATCATCACTAAGTTCCTTGACTTTGCTAAGTTATTGAAAAGGAATTCAAGGCCCCTACACTAAGTCTCTTTGGTGTGAATTAGTTAATCAGAGCCTAAATAAAAATTAAAAAATAAATAAATACCCGAACAGCAGACTCAGGTCCTCTGGCTCCAGAGTCAATGCTCTCTCGACCCACTCTGTTCCTCTTTGCGAGGTGCTGATAATGCAGCACACTCTGTTCCTAGCAAGACAGTTACAGATGTAGTCATCACATCACTTGCTCTAGAATTTTCATGGAAAGCACTCTGACTAAATTGTTGCAAAAATAAAATAAAAATAAAGTTAAAAAATTAAAAGAACCCACTGGAAGGTTCATACAACAGGAAATCAAAAAGCACAGAACTTCTATGTTTCTCTTCTTTTTTACTACTTTCTTAATATAAAATGAGACCAATAATACCCATGCATCCTGCCTTTCAGAATTTCATTGTTGTGAGAAGCAAATGACATAGGAATAATGCACACTGGGGTGCACAGTGATTCATATTAACAGGACTCCCCCGTGTTTGAAGTCCCTATAATTGCTTGCTCTAGCTTTTTAAGGAGACATTCATCAAAGTATTTGCACATAAAATAAAGAACTGCATGTTCAAAAGCTTGCTCATTCTTTTGTTTTTATTGCTACCTAATATAACAGCAAGTGAGTTATTTGCCTCATGTAAAGAGTTAAACAAACACAATATATATAAGCTTATTATTCAGTGTACAGTTTAATTAGAGAGTTGAGAGTTTGCTGTTTGTTTTTACTGGTGTAAAAGAGGAAAACTACTCAAATCCCTGGTTGAACATGATCTTTCTAATGGCTACTGGACCTTTTTTTTTTTCATACGTTAACCAACATGCTAAAAATGGTAATGAGTAGCACTTAGTAAATGTGAGGCACTGTTTGATGTAACGCGCGCGCGTGTGTGTGTGTGTGTGTGTGTGTGTGTGTGTGTGTGTGTATACACATGCTTATACACATATGTCCTTTCACTACAGTCTTATTTAGAGGATCCTGGTTTTAGCATATCCATTTCATAGATAAGAAAACAGAAGTACTGAAAAGCTAAGACACTTGTCCAGAGTCACAGATCAAAAAGCTGTGCCAGAGCAGCAGACTCAGGTACTCTGAAAGGATGATAAATGGTGCTGGTGGCAGTGCTGGTGACCGGCGGAAAAGTCACGAGCCACGGGCGTGACTGCCCAGTTACAGAGAGCTTTATTAGGAGGAAGGGGTGGGGGAGCACATGCGGAGAACAGAGGGAAAGATGGTGGGGTGGGGGGAAAAGGGGAGCAAAGCAGAGCAAGGAGCAGAGAGCAGAGAGAGACAGAGAGGGTGGGGTCTGCATCCGGCTTTTAAGGCACATACATAGTTGCCAGCGTACACTGATGATGTAAGACGCAAGACCCTGAACTGGAGTGAGGGCAGAATCCTAACACTGACTCCAGAGTCAATGCTCTCTCGGCCCACTCTGTTCCTCTTTGCTAGGTGCTGCTAATGCAGCACACTCTGTTCCTAGCAAGACAGTTACAGATGTAGTCATCACATCACTTGCTCTAGAATTTTCATGGAAAGCACCCTGACTAAACTGCTGCAAAAATACCACTCATTTGGCCTAGAGTGATGAAAACAGAGCGAGTTAGATAATCCTAGCTGGGTAGGAGAACTTAAAAATTCCATAACAAACTGCAGCCAGCCAGAGCCTTACCTAAAAGAGGCAGGTTACTGCCACATAGTTGCCCTATCAAGATGATGAGTTAGAGCCCGTTAATGCGCAGAGGTAGAAGTGGGAAGGCAGTCCTTGTAGTGGGTAGCGGTTCCAGCTTTGACCTGGAAGTACTACCCCTAGTGAGGCTTCTGGTAACTGCCACGCCTACCTATGGCCCGCCCGGGCTGAGACAGGAGCCCTTAAGACCCAAGATCCAGACATTCAGGCCCTCTTGGTTCCTGGTGACCCTGGATGCTGGAAGACAGAGAACCTTGCTAGACTGCACCAGGAGAGCCTGGATCCTGTAACCAACCCCTTTACTGGCTGTAAGTTACCCCAAAATAAACCTCCTTTTTAACCAGGGGGAGTTGCCTTGCTAAATCCCCACATTAGGTCCTTCCTTTGCATTCCTTTTCCACTTCCTTGTCTTGTTAAAGGGAAAGTATTGCTTGAACTGAATCACGGAAGTTGGGTAGACCCTTGTTGAACTGAGGGGAAAGTGATTCCAAGCAGAGCAAAGGAACAGAAGAAATGGTAGTGAGCTTTTACTGGGGAGCTGCAGTTTCCCATCCTTGGTGATTCCCAGGCAACGGAGCTGGGTAGGACTATTAGTTGGTTCCCTCCTTTGGAACCTTGCCTGGTGCCTTCTGGTACCATGAAAGCTGTTCCTCAAGGAAGGTTTTCAAATCAGATGCCGCTCAGGTCCTCTGCTTCCCTTCTCTGAAGTTTAGGCGGGTGTTTTTCCGAGGTGTTGGGCATCTGTGCCCAGTTCCTCATGTTTGCCCAATAAGAATAAGCTCTTTACTCGCTGAGCCCTCTCCCTAGTCCACCTTACCCCTTCGCTTTGTTGCCAGTTTAAAACTCCAAAGTGCGAATCGCTTGCCAGAATGTTAGCAATTGAAAATTTGAGAAGTCTTTCTGAGAATCTGCCTCCTGTTTACCTATTCCAAAATAATTTCAAAGGTGGGAAATGTTGGGAAAGGGGCTAACATCAGGTAGTCATGGGTGGAAGTCAGGAACTTTGCAGCCCCAGGGAGCCACTGAAGAGTCAAGAGAGCATCATATTTAGGGGTAAGATTATAATTTTATCTTAGGGCTTTTTTGTTTTATTATTTATTTATTCATTTTCTTGTGTATATGGGTGTTTTGCCTGCAGGTAAATCTGTGGACCACATGCATGCCTGATGCCTGCAGAGGACAAAAAAAAGGGTATCAGAACCCCTGGGACTGGAATTACAGATGGTTGTGAACTGCCATGTGGTGCTGGAATCAACCCCAGGTCCTCTGAAAGAACATCCAATGTCCTTATCCACTAAGATGAATGTATATAGAAGATAAAGTAAGGAGAAAGACTGGATCACTGAGGGACAGTTAGCTCAAATTGAGGGTGAAGGACAGATAAAAGGCAAGCTTTGGAGAGGCATCAAGATGAGAGAATTGCGGGAGAAAGGCATTATGGGAAACCAAGAGAAGAGGGAACATTATTTTAAAAGATATAGTGAAATGATGTCAGGTATCTCACAGGGGTCAAGTAAGATGAGGGCTGAGATCCCTTCCGAGTTCAGTGGAGACTTGAGGGCCAGTTCCTAACTGCAAGAACTAAAAATAAGTGAATAAAACATGAGTAGATAGAGAAGATGCTGCTGAGAATAACAATACAGCTATTTCTCCACTCTGTCCTCGGCATTTGCCCAAGGCACTGGGAAGTGGCACTTAAGTTGTTCTTCTTTGGGTCTCTGACAGTCATCTAGGATATACCAGGATGACTTAATCCTTTAAGTTGGAATTTTATTTTGAATTGTAGTAATCAATTTCTTAAAGGTTAATATTCAAATCCCCAAACTGAACAAAATTGTCCTAGGACCCTCTTTTGGAATTCAGTTGTCTATTATCTAATGAGAACATATGGGTGTCTCCAAAGGCAGACTGCATGTCCATCTGGAGAATCAGACCCATCAGCTGAACTGGATCTTTCCCAAAGTGATAAAACCCAGGTGATTTCATAGATTGAAGGGGATTTTCATTTCTTGTTCTTATTTCCTCCTTAGGTTTACTAGTAAGTTTACTTCATAATAACCAAGGTGTTGTTATTTACAATGACATTGTCCAAAAGTACTCAATTCTGTAAAATTTCTCTACTTACTTTTCATAATGTTTAGAATTCCATGGCTTGGCAACTTAACACTTCCCTATAGGCTTTGCATTATCTCAGACTTTATCACTTAACTTTTTGTGATCTCAGTAGCTTCATTTATCAAAACAGAGCACTGAACAAGATGTTCAGCAAAACTATATCATTCTACACCAGGAAATGACAATCATTTTCTATGAAAAGCCAGATAATAAACACTTTGGGCTTAATAAGCTATATGTCTTTGTTTCAACCACCCACTCTACTAATGTGATATGAATAGAGCCACATATAACATGTAAACAAACGATTAGGGTTGTGCTCCAACAAAACGTTATATATAAAATCAGACAGTGGGCCACGTGGGCTGGAGTTTACCGACCTTTGTTGCAAAGTGTAAAATCAAGGTCTTCAATTTACAAAATTGAGATGGTTGGAATCATTTGTCGAAAACATCTTGGGAAAGACAAAGTAAAGTGATCAGCTTCCGCCAGTCACTGTGCAGTGGGAGTCATAAAATTGAACTCCCACACTGCAAACGAGAAGAGCAAAGAAATACAGAGGCTAGACTTCATCAATAAGTAAATGAGAAAAATTTGCTAAAAATCTACCAGAATTTTTAAAATCCAGTATGTAAGAATTGTTTAACATTGTTTTTTAAAACCTCCCAATTTCAGCCAGATGGCAGTAGGGCATGCCTTTAATCCCAGCACTTGGGAGGCAGAGCCAGGCGGATCTCTGTGAGTTTGAGGCCAGCTTGGTCTACAGAGTGAGTTCCAGGACAGGCACCAAAACTATACAGAGAAACTCTGTTTCAAAAAACAAAAACAAGGGGCTGGAGAGATGGCTCAGCGGTTAAGAGCACTGATTGTTCTTCCAGAGGACCAGGGTTCAATTCCCAGCACCCACGTGGCAGCTTACAACTAACTGTCCGTAACTCCAGTGCAGGCAAAACACCAATGCCCATGAAATATAATAAATAAATTTAAAAAAAAACAAAAACCACCTCCCAATCTCTTGAAAACCTTTCCATTTGCTCAAAGACAGTGACGTATAAATGGGGAGGGGGGAGAAGGAGTACAAGGAAGGGGAGGAGGAGCAGGAGGAGAAGGAACAGGAGGTGCAGGTGAATCAGGACTTAAGGGCTCTTGAGGTATGTGAAAGAAGAGGCAGGGTTCTCAGAAGCAATGCCTCCTCCCTCTGACTTAGGGAACCACCCTGGTCAACACGGATGCTGCTTTCCCGTCTATCAGCTGGTGTGCATGCTCAGTGTAACTTTTCATTTAGTTGGATTTAATTTGGCTTGGTAGAGCTCTGTAGTGACCCTTGGCTGACTGCTTTGCCCCTGCTCCTACTGATGGTAGAGACTCCGTGAGGTCTGGCAGTGACTGCCATTAGGTGCTGGTTGAATTGAGTTGTCTTAGGTCTCTTGCTACAGAACCATTATACCTCCCAACACAGTGACCCATCAAGTTTCCTAGTCAGACTTCCAGCTCTTTGTATAATCTACACACATGGGAGACAAGTACATAGATGGTTCCAGAACAATCTTAAATGGCTCAAAAAAAGACGTCTCCGAGATGCCTCTATCTGAGCTCGCTGCATTATTTGGTTGGCCCAACTGTGACTGGACCTGAAATCTAGTGTTTTAAGGCAGGCTCCTTCCTAGTCCCAAACAGTGTCTTCCTGGAATTTGCTGTTTATCTAAGAGCAAATGTGAGGAAGAAATACCTTATTTTTTCACTGCTATGTGGTTCTCTCCTGCCTGCCTCTTTCCTTCTCCTTTCTCCTCCTCTTTCTCTCCACCCTTCCCTCTTTATTTTCTCTACTCCATCTCTTAATCTCTAGAGCTAAAAGAGGAGTCAACAGTTCTCTTGCCGCTCCTGATCTTATTCTTCACCATCATCCATGGCACTAGCCTAGAGAGAGTCATGATCTTCCCTACATGAACTATTCTCTGAGCCCTTCCCGCTTAGCTGCTCACATGCTGAAGTGAGCCAGGAAAGTGTCTGGATAAAGGCTTCTCAACAATGCTGTTTGCTCAGAAGCCCACTATTTTGTTCCACATCTATTTTGTATGTTAGATAGTATTTTCTTTCTCCCTGAATTATGAAACATATTAATTATTTTTTGCCAGGTTAATGTATGGGCGACTGCATTTGGAGCTTTAAGACAAAGACACTATATTCCGAATGAGAAGCAGAGGAGCACATCCTTCCAAAACATACCTCTGCCCATTGACTGGAAATTCATTTTGCTATTCAATAGTCCTTTCCAGATGAATAGAGTGAAGGTGGACTTGGGAAAGGATGGGATAAACCGAGCCATAGAAGAAGAGCAAAGAGGGCAGGCCAAAGGGATGCCAAGTAGAGCATGACATCCAGGATTCAGTCCTGTACATAGAAGAGAAGGAACACCATAGACATGCACTGCATCCTTGTCTAGTCAAATATTAGAGTGGGAAAAAATGAGCTGAAACATGAATCAGATTGCAATTCAGTAAACCTCTCTGGAGAGAATTATGAAATAATGAGCTAAGGTGATTCTGTATTTTCTAAAGATTGGAACTCAGAGTCACCAGCTTTCTTTAATGGTGCCAGAAGACACTGAACCTTGTTCAGAGTTAGGTCAAGTTCATTGAGTTGCTTGCCCAGGTGAACCTCCTTGGCTATAGAGATGAGACAGAAATATCCAACAAAATGCCTCAGGAAGAACTGGAAAGCATACCTCAAGAGAAACACACTTCTAAAACACTTAGCAGCTAAATAGGAAGTTCATGTTTGATTAAAAGATGAGTAATGGCTTGCAATCAGGAATGCATGCCTATAATTTAAATGCCATCTTTGCTACCTACAAAAAGCCATGGAAAATCCATAAGTAATTTACTCTTGGCTTTGAAGAATTCTATATGGTTTTAGAAGCATATTTTGTTCCTAATTATTTCATCCCGTGGCTGGACCTGAACACTTCTTCAACATTCACTGACTGGAAGAAGACATTAGTGCTACAAAATCTAAACTCACATTACATTACTCCTCAGAGAGAAATACAAACTCTTTAATTGACTACACACAGGAGTCACAAAACAATACCAGGCACTTGGAGGACGCAGAATAACAATTATAATTATTTCTATCTTGAAGGAGAGGAAGGTCTGATGGGAAGGAAATAAAATATATAAAAATCAGCATAAATGAATACAGATGTGCAAAGCAATTATGAGAGAGTTTATGGAATCAAGAATTAGGCTGATTAGTTGGAGAACAGTTAGATAAACCTCAAAAGAATGGGTAAAGGAAATTGAGATTCAGTGTTTGGGTCATGATTGATGCTCTCTCAGGGAAAATCTTGGTTTCATGATGCTTAACACTTAATCCCACAGCATGCAATCTCCATCATCTAAGACGTACCCTCAAGTACACAAAGTAACTTCAAGGTTTAAGTATGCATCATGATCTACTTCTCTAGTAAAAGAATTAAATTCAGTATCAGGGAGCTTGCTAGACTGTGCTGGCAGATACATATATCCACAGCTATGGTATGGGTAGTATAGGATTTCCCTCTGCAGCCCATAAATCTGTCTTTTTCCCTGTTTCCCTTCATCATTACACAATATACATTCCAGCCATGTATATTTGTATACTGGGACAGCCGCAAAGAAGAGTATCTCAGGACTAGCCTCATAGGAACAGGTTTTTAGCTGTATGCTCCCTGGTTCTTCTGTTGCATTTCTTCAGGGTTGAAGGACTCAGGATGTTTATCTACCTATGTGGAAAATTTTTCCAAAAGAGGGAGCAAGTTACCAGAGGAGAATCAGAAATCATATCCTATGTCCAAAGGGGAAACCAGAAGATACATTCCACTCAAAGAAGAAATAAAAATTATTAATACAGAAGAGTCTAGAAAGAGCTTGGAAGGGCTCTGGAATTCTACAATCTGCTGTAATCGTTTGCCTGGCCAAAAACCCACCCAGTAATTCTTTATAATATCTTGAAATAAAGAGAGAGAGAGAGAGATGCCCACAGGGACCAAAAACATTGACTAATAATTCTTGAATCCATCCCCACCGTATTATTCATCTCTGCCAGGGTCAGATTTGGTCACTGCATGGCTGGAGGTCTGGGCATGCTGTTCCCAGTTTTATTTTTACAGTAGTTATGGAGCCCTTTATATTTTCAAGGGCCCTCTTGTCACTTATTACCACAAGTCCAGACCACCCACCCACATTCCCACACACAATATGTCCAGACACACCCACAATACTCAGAATTACGGAGGAGACTGGGGATAACCGGAATGCTGTTTGCTCTGAATGACTTTTCTTTACACACTTGGAATTTCCGTCAAATAAATCTGTTTTCCTCTCTGGGGGTCAATCTGAGGATCTTGCCACTAGGCAAACATTTATAGAGCACCTACTGTGTGTAAGGCACAGATGGATGTAGGGGCAAAAGGAAACTCACCAGGGGGGGGCAGAGCAATCCAAGAGTTCCCTCTGCTGAGGAAGTGCCTTTGTTTCCTGGAAGCCAGGTGTGTGTGTGTGTGTGCGTGTGTGTGTGTGTGTGTGTGTGTGTGTGTGTGTGTGTGTGTGTGTGTGAGAGAGAGAGAGAGAGAGAGACAGAGACAGAGACAGAGACAGAGACAGACAGAGACAGACAGACAGAGGCACTCAGATACTGAGAGATAGAGAAAGATAGAGACCAATAGAGAGAGACAGAAACAGAGAGAGGGAGAGACAGACAGAGGGAGGATGAGACAGGGGAATGCAAACTGAGACCATTCCCTCTCCTCACTCACACCGCACACAAACACCTTTTTTGCTTAGCTTTCTCTCTAGCTTCAATTTTTCTTCCTGGCTACCTCCCCTTCCCCCTTTCTCTTCTTTCTAAGACAAAACATCTCAAAAGTCCCGCCAGGTCTATCACTGTTTTCCTGCTTCCCGAACCCTCCAGGAGAGTGGTCCCACAAATTCTAAGACAGAACGAGGAGGGGAAACTCTTGTCCTGATTCAGAAACACAGACTTGGATGAAACCTCCTTTCTCCACATCCCACCGACTGGTGCCTGCTGCTCAGGCACCCAGGGAGGGGTGGGTGGTGGCAGCCAGGGAGACCGAGGCTGTGCAGAGGCCCTCCGCCTTCCTCAGCCTTCCAGGCCGGCCTCGAGCGAGCCCTTAGGATAATTTATGAGGTGTCAGGATATTCTGACCACAAGGTCGGAATAGAATGGTTTTTACACTTCAGCTGCCATGAAAGAGAAACAATTTAATTCTGTTTTCCTCCGGCACTGTCTGTTTTCACAATGAACTGGGGATTTGGGTCGCCTGGAGATTATTTGTCTAAGCACAGACCAAGACGGCTGCTGAGATTTAAGATGTCTGATTCGGACTCTGGCTTCCCTCTCAGATAGGGAAAGGGGCATTTGCAGTTCTTACCGTAGCAAAATTGGAGTGAACCACATTTCACCCAGGCAGTGGCCGTGTACTAGTGAATAAACCAGATAGCTATAGCATCTCTCCAACCTTCCTTCAGCCGTTAGCTGGAAAGGAGAGCCTAGTGCGCCGGTTCGCAGCCTGAGGCCTGAACCACTGACCCTTTCACAGCGATCACCAAAGACCATCGGAAAACAGATATTTACATGGTGATTTATAACAGCAGCAAAATTACAGTTATGAAGTAGCAACGAAAATAATTTTACTGCTGGGGGTCACCAAAACACGAGGAACTGTACTAAAGGGTCGCAGCATTAGGATGGTCGAGAGCCACTGGCCTAGTGAGTAAGGAGTTTAAGTGACCCCGCTCCTGAGTTCAAACAAGCCAGATCGTCCCCGCCAAGCTCAGGCACTGGAGCTAGAGTGTTTCCCTTGGCTTGGAAGTATAGCCTACTGGCTCCTCCTGAAGCGACAGAACAGAGACATTCCGCTGAGAAGCCTGAAGCTTTGCCTGCCAGGAAAACCACCAGAGAAGTCTCAGCATAGCAGTGCAGTGCCTCATCCAGCGGCCAACAAGACAGGCAAGGTCAGTGTCTTTCTCAGGACCCCTCAGCCCGCTCCTAGAGCTGCACTGGGAAGGTCATCTGTGAGTCAGGGTTTGACAATGACTTCATTGCAGAATGCTCACCCAGAAAGCTCACAGGGGAGAGAGGGGCCCCTGAATTCTTGTCCTGGAAGCAGTCGACTTCACTGGGATGATTTTTTGTGATCTGTGTTAAACTCATCTTTTGGGATTTGACCACATGACAGGCACTGAGAAGATGAACCAGAATTCACTTAGTAAATCGTTTAAATGCCAAGTTACTTTAAAAGACTGTAAGTATATATACTGATAGGCAATAGCCTTCAAGAAACAGTAAGGGAAAGAGCAAGGAGACAATGTAGTCAAATAATGTGCAACCCTGTATGTAAAACAAGTATCTAAATAATATATATATAATAAACACAGTATTGGACATCAGAGCTTACTTGCGGGGTTTTCCTCAGAAGCCTGAGGATCAAGTTCAAATGAAAATTTTTTTGTCACTATGAATTTTTTTGCATTCTTTGAACATTTTAAATTAAGAGCTCGTGTTATTTTTGAAGACTAATTCTTTGTATTATTATTGTTGTTGTTATTGGAAATTGAAGCAGTTTATTATACAACCTTGCAAAGCTAGGCATCAGCCTAGAACAGCAGACATGCTGATGGAGGCATAGAATACTCTTCATAACCCTGATCCCTGAAGCATCTTTATAACCCTTCACGTGTTTTTTCCATTTTCTGAATAATCAGAGGGGCACAACCTTGTGTGTCTCCTGGGTCATATCTTTCCCTCTGGAAGCCTAGTTCTTAATTTAAAAAAGCAAAGTAAATCTTAGAGAACGAAAATGAAATAGGAAATAAGGCAAATGATTCAAACTGAGGACACTGGTCAGTTCCACAGAATGACTCCTCCCCTAGCTAATCCACTCCTGAATTAAAGGAATGAATTCTCGGTGCTAAGTGTGATACATGGTTAATTAGTGACCTCTTCTAGTTCTCTTAGTGGTAGTAGTTAAATGCTTGGGGAAGACTTCTCTACTGCCACCCTGATGGGATAATTGCCTCCCCAAGGCCAGTTGAGGCCATGGCTGGAGCCTTCTGTGATTTACCATCCAGTAAGCTTCAGTGTACTAATTCCAACTGCTCTGTTTGCTTTTCTGCACCAGCCAGTTTCTAAAGCTCAGGTCCTTTGCTTCTTGTCTGGTTCTATGCTACCTGTTCTAGTGATAATTATTTTTCGAATTTATAGAGAATGTTATTGATCCAAGCCAGGCAGGTGTAGCGAAAAGAGCATTAGACTGTAGGCCAAATGGAATATGTTACAGCATGATTTCCTTCTTAACTTGGTAAGAAGTTAAGAGACATGTGGTCTCTGTGACTTTTAATTTCCACACGTTATAAGGAAAGATGTGAGGTGTATTAGCTTAAAATGCCTTATGCTGGGGGTGGTGATAAAGTGAATAGTTAACACACACACACACACACAAGGCCTTTGGTTCTATCCCTAGCACCAATAAATAAAACTATAGGTGTCTCCAAGTTTATGAAAATACAGTTGCCTTCAGTGACATTCGGATAGATGGAGACTTACCATGCTTACATCTGACTTTGGGAAGATGAACATATGAACAACCTCTGCTTGCTTATTCCATAGTTCTGGGTAACTGGATTGCTGTCCCAAAGATGAGAATTCATCACCAAACACACTACAAAAATTCAAAAACAAAGTTCAGGAAATACAGTCTGACAAATGGCATACATAAGAACTACTTCACTGGGAGCTAAGCCTTGGAAGTACCTTTAGATGGAAGAGCCACTGCCATAGCCAATCAATCATCTACTAAGCTGAGGATTCTTTCAGAGGGCTCATCCCCTACTATACAAAAGCCTGATTAAATGACAGTGTGTCTTCCCACTTTCCATATTCCATTGTGGGAACTCAGGATATCAAAGGCCTTTAATCTCAGCACTAGGTAGGTGGAGAGAGGAAGTGATATGACTGGGAGGAGAGAGGAATATAAGGCGGGAGGAGACAGGAGCTAAGCTCCCTTTCAGGATAAGGATTTGGTAAAGGTAAGAAGTCTTTCTAGTGGCTGGCTGCTTTGCTTTTCTGGTCTTTCAGCATTTACCCCAATATCTGACTCTGGGTTTTTATTATTAAGACCAATTAGGATTTGTGCTCCACTACTTCAGTAGAGCAGTTGAAACAGACTCTAGAGAGGTAGTACAGCTTCGGTACCATGAGTGTGATCTTTGGAGCTATAATATTTGGAGTGAATTCTAGCTATGACTCTGATAAGACACAAGTATTTGTAGAGGGATCGAACCGTGGCCAGTGGCTTTGGATCTGCTGTTCATGTGCTTAAACCTCCCCAGTTAAGAACTCTTGTATCAGGCCCTTCTTCATCATAAAACAACTGTCAATTATTTAGACAAATAAAACAATAAAAGGCTCTTTTACAAGACATTCAAAAATGTTTAAACTAGATTCATGAAGGTTCCAGGTGGTAGCAATATAATGAAATTATAGATCCAAAGTGGGTGACAACAAAATGCTTATGGATACCAGGTTTAAAATACCTGACAGTGGAGTACCCAGGGATCCAGGGGTTTAGCTACATCCGGCATGGGAAATTTGAGGGGAAAAAAATCTATGTACGCTATGTTCTAAGGCCAGTTAACTTTATTCCTCTAAGACAAAATTCTATCAATACAGCTATAGCTCCATCAGGCATTCAGGACAAGAATAACTCTAGACATACCAAGCTCTTTATCTATCTACTTTATTTCTCTGGGATGAAATCCTGTCTCCCTAACTGCAGTTCCGTCCATTTCCCTAGCCCATAGTCCTGCTAACGACTAAACTCCTATGCTTCCAGCCTCATCTTCATCCTCTGTATCCTCTTTCTCCATCTCTGTTACTCTCTACTCCTGGCACTCAGAAAACTCTACCTGAGATCTGCTTACCCTCTACAGAACCTCTGTCTGCCTCTCTTCTTTCTCACCATGCTGTTCTGTCTGTTTCTACAGAAAAATGCCTGCCCTTTCTTTCCCTGGGCACATGGTTCTCTGTCTCCTCAGGAATGTTATTCTACCTCTCACCTTGATATGTGAAAACATCTTTTGTTCTCAGTCAGTTGCTCTGGAGAGCCTCTAGGCCTCCAGTCAGGGGGATAGTCTGAGCTTCATTTGCACAAGAAGCAAAGCTATGCATCTCCTGCTAGCTTGTCTTTGCTTAATGACCTTATCCAGGTACTTGATCCAGCAGGGAAGTTACCTAGAAATTCAGCAGATCTGAAAATATTTGGCCATGAAAGAATTTCATAGTAGAAGACAGCTGGAATATTAAAGATTGGATAGCACCAAATGTGCATAATAAATTGCTTGCCTCTTTACAGACCCTTGGCCAGTCAAGGTATAGCTTTAATACACAGCTGAATATATGTTCTTGTGGTCCGCAAGACCTGACTGTGGTGCTGAAATTGATTCAAGGTCATTTATCCAATCAATGGGTCAAGAAAAAGTGGCTGAAAACTCCTGATTGTCAAATAATAAATATTGACAGGTAGCTATCTTTCCCAGGAAGCCACACTGCTCTGTGCAGCTGACCATGCCATCACATGAGCCCTGCATGCTATAGACTGAGGAAAGATCCCGAGAGAAGACATAGATGCAAACAAGGGGATAAATCTCCATTGGACCAAATCTGCTTAGTATCATCTTAAATATAAGCAATTTATGTTATAATTAGGAAGCTGTGGAATACGCATAGTACTCTTCTGTTCGGATTGTTGCTATAAGTGGTATGCAGGTTACTTGTTCAGAACTCTTTGATATATTCCAGCCTACTTATTTTGGACTTAGTTAATTATATTTCCTTCATATTATACAGCTGAGAAGACAGTTCTTTGAGAAAGTCAGAAATGATGTCCAAAGAGGTTTATATGTGAGAATGAAAAACATGTCTTCAAGTATACTTCCAGTTAGATTATTTGTTGCTGTGAGACATGCCTCAGAGAACAGCTTAATAGGAGAAAAGACACACTTTGGTTCACAGTTCAGGGGGTGACTATTCAAGGCTCCAGCTTCCATTGTTGCTCGGCCAGAGGTGACACAGAGCATCATGAGGAAGAGTATATGGTGGAGCAGGCTTGCTCACCTCCGGGCATCCAAGAAACAGAAGATGTGTCCTTCAAATTCACATCCAATACATCTTTCTCCAGCTAAGCTCTTCTTTCCATAGCAACACACCCTGCCCAAAGTGTGCTTGAAATTTGAATCCAGGGATGAAGTCAGCGACCGAGTGTGTCAGAGCCCTCCTGGCTTACCCTGAAAACTCCCTCACAGGCACTCCTAGAGGTGTGCTTCATTAATCTCACAGGAACGGCTCCTATCAAATGAACAATCGGGATTAACCATTTACATTATTAAACCTACTTTAAAGTAAAATACGTTATTAGGACTATTGACATGATTATTCAAATGGGCCAATCATTGTACATAAAGTAGATATGCATAAGTAACATGTTAAGAGAATATTTTAAAAATGTGTTACATGAATCCTAATTGGTCTTAATGATAAAAAAAAAAAACCTGGAGTCAGATATCAGAGTAAATGCTGAAAGATCAGTAAAGGAGCCAGCCACCAGGGAGACTTCTTACCTCTACAGAATCCTCAGCCTGAAAGGGAGCTAGCTCCTGTCTCCTCCTGCCTTATATTCCTCTCTCTGCCCAGCCATATCACTTCCTGTCTTCACCTCCCTAGTTCTGGAATTAAAGGCATGAGATCCCACATGCTGGGATCAAAGGTGTGTGCCACCACTGCCGGCTCTGTTTCTCTTTTAGACTGAATCAATCTTGTGTAGCCCACGGTGGCCTTGAACTCATAGAGATCCATCTGCCTCTACCTCCTGAGAGCTGGGATTGAAGGTTTGTGCCACCACTGCCTGGCCTTTATGACTAACTAGTGGCTTAGCTCCACACTCTGATCTTCAGGCAAGCTTTATTTGTTAAATCACAAACAAAAATAAAAATGGTCAAAAGAAAACTTACAGATCTGCCTTTTGCTGGCCATATAAGCTTGGGGGTGGAGGGGGAGAATCTTTAACTATCTGTGCCACAATTTCTTCTCTTGAAAAACATACAATGGTAACAGACTCTGTCATTGGATAGTTTCAGTAATTAAGTGAATTAGTATGAGTAAAAATAGCAAGAACTGTGGTACACACACACACACACACACACACACACACACACACACACACATATATATATATATAATCTTCCATGGGATGCTAGCTTTCTAACCATTTCCTGGCAAAATATCCACTCAGATCTGCTCTTAGTTGAGGGAAATTAAGAGAATTCAACATTGGCCAGGCAGCGGTGGCACACGCCTTTAATCTCAGCACTTGGGAGGCAGAGGTAGGCGGATCTTTGTGAGTTCGAGGCCAGCCTGGTCTACAGAGCGATATCCAGGATAGGTGCCAAAGCTACACAGAGAAACCTTGTCTTGAAAATAAATAAATAAATAAAATAAAAATAAAAAAAATTTTAAAAAGAGAATTTGACATCATTCAAGGAGTTCACAGTTGTTGTGGAATAGTACTTTAACTATGTAAAGATGTGTTACATTTGTTTATGTTGTGGAATATTACTTTAACTGTGTAAATATGTGTTACATTTGTTTAACAATGTAAAGATGTGTTACATTTGTTTATGCTGCATTTGTTTAATTATGTAAACATGTGTTGCTGTTATACGTTGCCTGTCTAAGGCACCTGATTGGTCTAATAAAAAGCTGAATGGCCAATAGCTAGGCAGTAGAGAGATTGGCAGGGCTGGCATGCAGAGAGAATAAATAGGAAGAGTTATCTGGGCTTGGGAAAGGAGAGGAGAGAGACGGAGGGAGAAAGAGAGGGAGATGCCCAGGGACAGCCAGCCAGGCAGCCACCAGCCAGCCAGACATACACTAGGACAAACAGAATGAAAGAAAGGTAAAAAGCCCTGAGGCAAAATGTAGAAAAACAGGTTAAAATAAGTTATAAGAGCTAGTGGGACAAGTATAAGAAAAGGTCGAGCATTCATAATAATAATAATGTCTCCTTGTCATGATTTGGGATCTGGTTGGTGGCCCAAAAGAAAGCCTGCTACAAACAGTGGCCTTACTTAAAGCAGAAGGTATATAATGAACTCTCCTGGGGAATCGCTGGAGATACAGAGTGCAGATTGAAGCTGCAGGATCACAAGGCTCAGGTTTGAACTGAGCCACAGCAGTTAGGTTTGAGGCCATGGATGCGGTTAGGGCAAAGTGTAGGAGTTGGTATAGATGGGCAAATGGGCAGCAGCAGTTTGAATAGGCCACAATAATGGTGGGGACTGAGCAAAGATGAAGCTTTTAGGACAGTCAGGAATACTTTGCTTGTTGGTCCTTTGATACACATAGTGGGTGGTCAGATGACAGATCATTGTATCCCTCTTGATGGAGTCCAGGCAAGAGGGTATTGTACTCTACTTCACTTTTACTTGGACCTGATTTTTCTGATAGGAATTTTAATATGTTTACATGGTCCCCGTTGACTTTGTTGCATCAATAGGACGGTACTCTGTTGACCTCTAGGAATTGATTATTTACCAGTCTGTGTCTTCTGGGTGGTACTGGGAAGATGTGTCCAGCCAAGTGCTGAGTCTTCTTCCTGCTTCTGCATTTCCTCTCCAAAGAGAATCCAGTGATGCTTGTAGAATGGAGTCTCCCACAGCAAAGCTCAGTCTGATCCAAACAGCTTCTCTTTACCCCTGATCAGAGGTGGGCATCCTAATGGCCAGGCCTCTGACACAGCCCTGACTAATGAACTGTCCTGAGAGAAAGTCTGCTGAGGAGCAGGTGGGAGGAGTTTCTGGAAACAATTTCCTTTATAAGAAGAAGAAAGAAAGAAAGAAAGAAAGAAAGAAAGAAAGAAAGAAAGAAAGAAAGAAAGAAAGAGAGAAAGAGAGAAAGAAAGAAAGAAAGAAAGAAAAAAAGAAAGAAAGAAAGAAAGAAAGAAAGAAAGAAAGAAAGAAAGAAAAGCACAGAACTTCACAATGAAAAACTTGCCCCTCAGTCTCCAAATGTAATTTGATGAGTATGCAATGATAGCGATCCTCAGGCCTCCAGCATAAGGAGATATATGCCCAAGGAACAAAAGCCAATGTGCTGAAAATGGTAAAGCAGAAAGAATGTAAGTCTTGATGACGCCACTGGGTCACCGTTCTTTGCACTGGGACAATCTATCTCTAGGTTTTTTCTTCCTTCCTTCCTTTCTTTCTTTTTTTGGAAAGCACAAAGCTAGTGTAATTCTGCCTTCTTTCATAGGATAGCTGATTCTAACTAACACAAATATGCATTTTGCAAGGCATGCAGAGCCCTTTGCAACAGCACATTTATTCATCCTTGAACAGCCCCAGTGATGTCAAATAAATATGTCTAATAAACAATGATTTATTACAAAGACTTTGCTATATCTCAGAGCATTACACCCCTATCTTATTTCTTCCTTGCAGACCAGACTTCCATTAAACCTTATTTTGTTCTCTTTAAATTGTTTGATTACTAAATGTTATGATGATCCTATGCCAGCTAACTTCAAATTTTCACAAGCAAAATTTGTTTCAGTCTCTGAAATCACCAAGTTAAGTTTAATTGTAGCTCTGTTTTGTTCTTCACGTCCTTACCCATAATTACCATCCCTTCTTAGAGAGACTTTGATTTAAAGCATGAATTTGGGGCCAGAAAGACTCAGAGTCTGTTTACGAGCCATGTGATTAGGTAAGCTATTTTCAATAGCACTTTATTTTCTCACTTAAAGTCAGTATCTAGGTCTGCTACAAAGATGAAATGAGAAACTGCATCCCTGAGCACAGAGTATGGTCCCCCCCCAAAAAAAACATGGGGGTGAGGCACTGGAGGAAGTGAAGAAGAAGCTTAAAGAGGGGAGAAAGGAAAGAAAAAATCCAGAGGAGGGTAAGCAGCAGTGGATGAAAAAGAATAGACCAACAGAAAAAGGAGGCGGCCTTTAAATAGAGGAACGAAGGGGGCTATAAGGAAAATAAGGAAGAAGAAAGCAATGATGGTGGTAATGACCATGACCATGAGAAGGGAAATAGACAGATGGTTATTTAGAGAAGAATGATGACAAATAAAATGTTCAAGTTACATTTGAGATCCCAGACAAAGTGATCTGTTCTTTGGCACCATGTGACTCCCCTGCCCAGAGCTCCCATGTTCTAAATGGTTGACTCTCATACAACTTGAATCTTGCCACTCCAAACATCCCTACAAAGAAAATGAGTCTTTCATAAAGGCAATAATCCTCATATTTCAAAGGAATGATTGACTCATTATAAGTTCATTGCAATCACAGAACTTGGAGAAGTTGCTGGCGTATGTTTATTCAAATGAGTCACAGCTAAGTTAAGCAAGTGGGAAATGAAGATGAGTGATTTATTGGATTTCTTCTCTAAGATCCTGGAGTTTTTGTTCAGTGATACTGAGACAAGGGAAGAGAGCCTTGTTCTCTTATATAAGGAGGTTCTTGAGCTGATGAGAGGCTTTCATTTGCTCTCCAACTGGTTAGATTCTCTACTGAGAACCTGAAAACTAGATGGGTTAATGCACTAAGATGTGGGCTAAAGAGCGATGTAGTTGAAGGTAAGTAAACTAGAAAGAGTGCTCAAGGATCTTTCTAGGCCACTGCCTTTACTGCAGCCTATTCTCAGCTATTTTCCACAATTGGCCTGGCAGAGATTGGAGACAGCAGTGTTCTTTTATTTTTTAGCTTTGTTTGAGGGTAAGCAGTAGCTCTTGCCTTCTCTTCCTGTCTCTTGGATTCAGTCCTACATCCGTAGCTATGAGAAACACATGTAGCCTTCCCTTCCTGTTCTACATGTCTTATGTTTTCAGGTTTCATTAGCATGCATTTAAGCCTGAGAGTTTCTGACTTCCCCAATGACTGTACTTCCACAAGATTCTGTCCATTTCTGGTGGTGTCATCATTAGCAACTGTTTCTCAGACTCATCCATGGACATGATTGCTAGTTCTCATCCTTCTCTCCACAAAGCTAGAGTTCAGCTAATACTGTCCTTCATCACATTACCCTAACCCTCATCCTTCAGGCCTGATGTCATTACCTTCCACATTTCAACTTTCAACTTTGGGACCTTGTTACTTTGCATCACAATTCCAGTAGGGTGACTTCACCCAAGACAGACAAAGGATGGAAACTATATTGCATTGGCCTGAATTAATAATGCAGAGATCTAATCTTTGCAGTGCAGAAGATGTCTGCATTGTTTGTTGGGAGTAGCCCCTGGGGAAGGAGAGATTCCAAGTCCAGCGTTTATGTGGCACATTTTTCAATTAGACAGTATACTGTATGGCATTTCCCTCCCTCCCTTAGCCCCTTCTCTTTTATTACCACATGACTTCATCTCCCCGTGTGACTGACAGAGCCCATTGGGCTCAACACTGATAAAAAACATCTGTGGGGGAAAAAAATTGCAATTTAGAAAACAATTAAGTACATCAATTTCAATTCATTTACTTGGCCAGAAAGGGGGAAAAACGATTTCAAAGAGGTAACTTGATCTGCAGTGGTCTAGGATTAAAGGGCAAATAGATCTGTGCTTTCCAGGTTGCAGCGTGGAATGTGCTTTAGCTCAGAGGTCTCCATGTGGATGTAAACCTCTAGGTTGCAAATTTTAACAAAGAATACACCACCAAGCATCTCTCTGGTTTTCTGACTTCTCATTTTAATGACATTTTCTTCTATTCTTCCTGAATTCCAAGAAATCTAAGCGCTTTCCTGAAGGATGTGTTTCCCCTGTCAAGTGTCCACCAGATGCTCTGTGTTATAGGAGCTCCATAAGTGAACCCTGGTTTACTGTTAAAGGTCCGTTCTGGAGAACTGTGTGTGTGTGTGTGTGTGTGTGTGTGTGTGTGTGTGTGTGTGTGTGTGTATGTGTTGAGTGTATGTGTGTGTAGGTGTGTGCATGGATGTGTGTAACCATCAGCATAATCAAGTAATCACGGGATTTAGCATGTCTGTTACCCACAAGCATCCTCTGAGTGTCCTTACTCACTGCAATGGACACCTCATCTCGATCTCATCAGATTCTCCAACCCCATTAAAAGCGCCTTATCATTACCGTATTTTCCAGAAAAGTATGACAGTGAGATGTTTCTTGCATCCAGGGAAAAGCAACAATTTGAATTCATATTTTCAGGTTTTATAAATTCATGCCCCAGGTATCAAATATAAAAAAATAGCAACTATGAAAATAAACTGGGAGGTTTGAATTATTAATAACTGATTTAAAAATCTGTTGCTATATTTAAATAGCAGAACATGAGATAGCGAGATAGTTCAGCAGGAAAAGGTGTTTGATGTCAAGCCTGATGCCCAGAGTTCAATACCCCCAACATAATAGAAATGACTCAACTCCTGTAAGTTTTTTTTTTTCTGATCTCCATGTGGCATGCATTCATACACACACACACACACACACACACACACACACACACACACAAATAAATAAGTGTAAATAACAGAACATGAATAAAATAATTAGTGCCTGACCAAAAGTTGTTTCTCGGTAGAAATAACAAACAAACAAAAAACCCATCTACATCTGTTCCCTTACTTGTATCCTCAATTTCCCACAAACTTCAGTATACCCTGATGTTTTATTTCAGTCTCTACCTAATGTCTAACACCAATAAGGTCTAAAGACATACAAACAAGGCCCAGAAGGTACCCTTTTGTATAAATTTACCAAGACATAGTACCAGGAAGCCCCATTTGAAGAAAGAACCATTGGTGGAAAGGATTCTACAAGGACCTCATTCATTTTCTTTTAAAGTCTGTCTTAGGAACCAACATAAAGCACAGCCAATTTTACAGCATGTGTTTCATTTTGCCTACTGTAGAAGGGAATTCAATTACAATAATATCATAAGGCCACATGGAAGTGTGGGGTTAGTGCAACACCCACTTTGTAATGAACCAGCATTGACTGACAGGATCGTTCAACAAATATACCACATTGGCACTAGGAGGGATCAGAGGCTATGAAACAGCAACAAAGGGTGTATTTGATGCAAGACTGTAAATAGAAAAGGGACCACTGAATTAAATGGTGTTTGAAGGGCAATAGGAGTTGGCAGATGAGCCTACAGTGAAGATGTAACTGAGCCAAGAGCCTACAAGACTACCAAAGTTCAGTATTGGAGCTTGTGCATAGGAAATCCAGGAATGGTGTTAAAACTAAGTAAAGATGGAGGGAATGTTTCTACTTACTTGGAGAGGGAGAGAGATGGATGGAAAATGACCCTGCGTTTCAGCAGTAGAGTACTTGGAACACTAGGAAAACTCCCCAGGGAGAGAGAAGATGGCAGAGGACTAGAAGGTTCAAACACAGCTGTGGGAGGTGATCTCAGTGCTATATATTGTAAAGTAAGAAGAAACGAAGACTGTTTGCTCATTAGAGGTGAACAACTGACCAATAATAAGGCAAAAGTAAGCATGAAAATATATGCAAAGACTTACTCAGTAATTTAATATTTAAATATTACACAACTATTAATTGGGTAATAAACATTACCCACCTCCTGCCACCCACCCACTCCAACCCATTGCAAGTGCCATAAATAAGCAATGAAATTATTGTGTCATCTTCTTGATGACGATGGAAAGGGGAACACTCCCTCCTCCAGACTCAACAGTATTAGTTAACAATGGGGAAAGTTGTTCCTGCTAAGTTGGTTTCAGGTTTTTGTTTCTGTTTTCTGTTTCTTTGGTTTAGATACGGTCTTAACTTCTCTGGTCAGTTCAGGACAGCGAAGTAACTCAGAAGCAAAGGTATTGCGGAACAGATCAAAACCATTTGTCTTTTTTGATTTAAACACTAGGCAGAAAAAATGTTGTGAAATAAAATTACCAGTCTTTCTGGCCTCTGCCCTTGCCAAGAATGCCCTAGGACTGCCCCTGGAGAGGCAGTAGCCTGTCAGGTCATCAGGAAACCCTGGATCTGGCTAGCAAAAAAGAAAGTGATTTTCCATGCAAAGTAAACAGATCGCTCTCAAACATCTAAAAGGTCCTGGCCTCTGGTGCTTGTGAAAGTTTAGGGTAGGGTAACAGAAGCTCTTTCTTCAGCCTGAATTTTTATATTATTCTTCAAAGCACAGCAGAACTTCTGTGAGGAGATATCCAAGATTATGCCCTTGGAGCAGCTATAAAATAGCCTGCGCTTTTTTTTGTCAACCCCCCCCCCCATTTTATTATTTTTTAAAGTGTGTGTGTGTGTATGTGTGTTTAAGCTTATGAGTGTGGAGACCAAGAAACAACCTGAAGCACCATCTACATTTGTACCTATGTGTTTTTCTTGTGACGGAGTCGCTCATTGGCCTGGAACTTCCCAGGCAGACTAGACGGGCTGCCCAGCAAGCCCCAAGGATGTGTCTCCCCCTTTTCAAGGCTGGGATTACAAGGCTACACCATTGTTTGAGCTGTTGTTCATGTGGGCTCTGGGACAGATTCAGGATCTCGTGCTTTAGGATAAGCACTTTGCTAACTGAGCCATTTTTTAGGTCTCCTTTTCATTTTTGAACTTGAAGTTTCTTTCAGGAAGCCCATAGAAACCCTTGAAGACTCATGGAATGAAGGTTAATGGAACAGTCTAGAAGGACTGTTTCTATGCAATCCAGAAAGTCCTGGTTTCACCCATATCTGGTACCTCTTCTTTAGCTCCGGCAATGCACAATAAGCAAATTCTGAGCCAGAAGAATCGTCACCCTGGACTAAAACTGCTGGAACATTACGGGAACAAGAAGAAGATCCATATTATAAAATTCTCTAGGTTAATTGGGAGAGAGAGACAACTCTTCCTCCAAGCATCATCTTTTTGTAAGCTCCCCATCTCTTTGGTGAAATATAACAATCTACTGTGATGGACAGGGCAGTCCAATTGGAAGAGTCCCCTCGAACACAGAATAGCTTTACGTGTGGCCTGTCTTAAGCAGATCACCAGAGGTGCCCACAGTGAGGTTTTCCCAGAGATACAGAAGCAAGGAAGGCTACTGTGGGTTCGGAATGAAGTCGAAAATGCAGAACTCTGGTTGAGCAAAAGAACTTAGAGAATAAGAAGCCTAACATCTTGGAAATAAAGGGGAAGTAAATGAAAAAGAAATGTGCAGCCTAAGTGCTAATACCTTTGTTTACAGGTTTTGGCTTTATGCTTTCTTGGGTTTTTTTTTTTCTTCTACCTTTACTGAACACTCAAGGAAATGAACAGTCAGGAAATGACAAGAACAGGACACAGGCAGTATCATCTACACATTGTAGAGCAGAGACAGTAACACAACTAGCCATGGAAGTTGCAGATGCAATGTCAGGTCCTCATAATGATCTTCAGGAATAAAGCAAAGGAGAGGAGGAAAGGAAGAGAGGCAGGGAAGGTCTCTATATCAAGGAGCTGTATATCAGATCCAAAGAAAATGAAGAGGCAGGTTCTGTGTATACCAAAGGCAAAGGAGACCAAATGCAAATCCTAAAGTCCAGCATATGCCTGGCCACCCACAAACAGCCAAAGCATGTAAGGCCCAGAGAACATAGGAAGAGCGTAGCTTCACTGAAGCTTCCTGAAGCTAGAGACATTTTTACACATGGTACCCAGGTGTCCAGATCTCTCATACTCTGTCCCACAGATATGTTTAAATGCTGTTCAATAAAAATTAAGATAGAATGGAGAGCTGTGGAAGAGGGTTGAGCTTAGGCTGCATTTATGCAGCTATAGTTGAAGGTGAGGCAGAAAGACATCAGTGTACTTGCTTTGAGTATCCTCGAGCAAGTGATCACAGAAGGTCGGAAGGCTGAGGGGAAAGAAGGCAGAACTCTGTCCACTACGGTTAACTGAAGCAGCCATGTTGAGATTGAAGACAGCCCCAGTACACCAATGCCCCTCCCCGGGAGTGGCTGTTTCCACACCCCTGTTCCTTTATTCCTGAGTCTGCAGGGATGTTCTGTTGCCTTCAGGGTAGAAAGTTAGTCATATCATTGGTGGTATCTTAAGTAATACTGATGTAGGCTTGTGTCCTAGAAAGCTTTTTATGAAGGACAGAAAACAGCAACAGATTTTATTCAGTGCCATCTACCTGAGACTCTGGGCACTTCCTCTACCCCACCCCTCACCTGCTGTTACCCGACTTGACAGCCTCTCTGAAGTTGCAAAGGTTATCTTCTCTTTCTCTCTTTCTTTTTGTTAAATATTCAATTAACAGATTGTACATATTCAAAGTATAGGTCATGTGTGTTCAAGGTATACATAATGACTTTATATACATACATACATACATACATACATGTTAATGATCATCATATTCAAATTAACCAATATGTCCATCTTCTTTATACTGTACCTCAAACCCCAAGAATTCTTTCACCATGTAACTAGAACTTTCTTGAATACTGCTGAAGAGGAAGGAGTAAAACCTAAATATGTTACTAAGGCAGAATACGAAGCAGAGAGCCAGAGTGCTAGTGATATCCTGCTCTTGAACCTCTGTGACAGATCATTCCTATTCCTTGCAACTGATTTTTCATTTCACAATGTTTGTGTGATGTTTTCCATAAGCTATTTGCATATTCTGTAGGTCACATTCCAGTTTGGGATTTACAAACTGAATCCCTCTCCTGAAAGTTTAATTAGCCTATTAACTTTCAGCTTTGGCCTGAACAATTAAAAGAGAACAGAAAAATAGAACATGGAGGGGGTGGAGGAGTAATGGGGTAACTGTGGACTGAACCCATGGCTTATATAAGCTAGGCAAATACTCTACCACTGAATTATATAACCAGCCCCTCCCTGAAACCACAGTATGACAGCTGCAGTCAGTTCATTCAACCAATATTTTTAGACACCTAGTACATGGTAGCCACTATACCTAAATATTGGTAATGAAAATGGAAATGATGCGTATCTAGATTTTGTATAATATGGGAGGATGTACAGGCAGGAAAGAAATTTCTACCTCTAAGTCCACCTTTATCCCTTGATTTTGATAGAGATCGTATACAGAATATGTCACTGTAGTCTTCATAGGCCAGCCCTGAGCAGAATGTCCAAAAAGTCCAAGAAGAACAATCTTCCAAAGTGTTTGCATATAAAGTAGACATCCCCACGCCATTTCCATTTCCTTGTATGTTTGCTTTGTGGCATTTACCACAACAAAAAATATGTATTTACTTGAGTACATTTATTTCATGTCTAAATTCACCAGATTTGAGCATTACTTAAATCTGTCTTGTCTCTTATGTTCCCAGTGCCAAACACAATATAAATACATGAAAGGTTAGTGCATTGAGGAGCATTTGAGACAATAAATCACGTCCTTCTTGTTATCAGACTTTGCCTTCTCATGTGCTTCTCTGATGGAGGGGCCATGATCATCTAAACTAAAAATAATTCATCACCCCTGGCTAGCCAGGAGCTCACTATGTAAACCAGGCTGGTCTTGAACTTGCCATAATCCCACTGACTCTGCCCCCTACCATGCTGCTGTCTCAGGTTTGTGCCACCACACTGGCTGAATACAGCTATTTTGAACAAGTCCCTTACTAGAAGTTGATGACCTTCAAAGAACAAAAAGGTAGGCTGAAACATGGGGGTAATATTTAAATCAGGAGAACATGAGTATCTGAAGATCAATTTTTTTAATCTGCCAGAATATTCTGGTCTTGTTTGTGCAGCCATTTCTAGAAGATACTATTTACAAAATGATCATCCCTGAAACCATATACACATAAACAACAAAGGTGGACTTAGCAGGTTATATTTATGTATTTATAAATACTTGTACATACATATATATGTAACTCTAATAATCAAAGGAAAAGAGGCTGCCAATCTGAGAGTGGGAAAACATGGAATGAGCTGAAGGGAAGGGAGTTGGTTAGGGCAGGAGAAATGAAATGGAAGGGGGAAATTGATGTAATTATATTTTAAATTAAAATGTATAAACAATAAAAATAAAATTAATCTGCCCAGGTAACAAATTTTAAAGTACGTACATACATACATACTAACCAATCCTAAATTCCCAAGGAAAGTTAAATATTTAGATATTTTACTCATTCCTTTAGCCATCTGGCCTCACCTTTCTTTCTCATCATCATGGTGTTGCATCTGAAAAGTAAGAATGAGCATTGCATGGTAAACTGAACACCAGGGCCTGTGCTAAGAGTGCTCATCTTTTCTTAGCCAAAAGTCTAATATCTTATGTTAGACATCTTGGGATCCTGGCTTCCTAAGCTAGTTCTTCTGCAGCCAACCCTTGAGGTTGCAGGCTCTGCACACATTCCAGAAAGGGTTGGAGTTCCTCACTAATCTCTGTCTGCACTCTGTCCTTGGATTAGCAACCACAGAAATGTAATCCCCATGGTGAGGAATAAAGGACCTGACCCATACAAAGACAAGCCAAAGAAAGCCTGTGTTTCTGAAAACAGCTGTCCCAACTTCTCATCTCTTCCAGGCACCATGTGATGAATCAGGGAAGACATTCCTACATTCCTACCATGGATAAATCATCCTTCACTCCAGGTGTGTGGAGGATTTCTTCTGTCACAATGACATTTCTGCCCATATCTGGCACCAGGAGAGCATCTTCTGGAATAAAGGAGGAAAGGGGACTTGAGTTCTGTATTACAAAACTAAGACTCTTTTTCCCATTATGAAAATTATAGGGCCAAAAAGACATCCAATTTGTCATGATTAATGTGCCTTCCTTGTGTGCTCATTATATATTTTTAGAACTCCATATTATAGGTTTTGATTATAAAGATGAGAAGAGCTCTCTGGACCAAGATGTGGGAATATGAAGTAAGATCCAGGGGCAACATCATGCTTCAGAAAGCTAGTGGGCATAAAAGTACTTTTTTCAAAGAAGCCTTTGTTAGAGTGTTTTTATATGAGACATAAAGAGGTCAGAGGTCCTTGGAGTCATCCATTACCTCTGGCTCCTACAATCTTTCCACCTCCTCTTTCACATATATCTCTCAGCCTTGAGGGGAGGGGTTTAATAAAAAACATTCCATTTACGTCTGCGTGTCCCCAGAGTAGCTCATTTTCTGCACATTGTCCAGTAGTGCATCTCTGTGTTAATCCTCATCTACTCCAATAAGAAACTTCTCAGATGAGATTTGATCAATGTGCTGATCTATAGGTATAGTGACATGTCATAGGGAGTCATTTTATTATGTTTCTTTAGCAGAATAGTAGTAGGTTTTCCCTAGGACCAATGACCTATGGAGTCTCAGGCTCTTGCCCTCTTTAGTAGTGTCAGGTATGGGTTCCAATGCATGGAGTGGATCTTGAAGTCAATCAAAAAGTGGTTGGTTACTCCCATAACATTTATGCCCCTATGGTACTAGTATGTCTTGCAAGCATGTCACTGTTGTAGGTTGTAGGGTTTGTAGATGGGTGATATTGACGATTACTTTTCTCTTCTAGTAGCATGAAAAATATCTTCCAGGACCACGAGTGGGATTCAGTAGGAGTGACACTTCTGTGTGGTTACCGGGTCTACTTTTTCGTAGTTGATGACATAAGTAAGTTATGTTTTCAGCCATAGGGCCTTAGCATCAGGTGACGGAGAGTAACTAAAAGCCTTAGCAATAGCTTGTGATATTTGGGGGTGGACTCTGGGACCCCTTTGGCCAATTACTCAACAAGAGGTCACTCATTCCAGATACAACAGGACTGATACACATATGAACTTGCAGAGATTGTGACAGCACACATAAGACTTGCACAGGTTCAGACCAGATAAATTCCCAGCACTGAGAAGGGAAAGTGAACATAAAGTCCCACTCCCAACCAGGAAGCTATTTGTAATGGATGCCCACTGAGAAGGTGAAAATCATTTTCTCCATTGGAGTGTCTCTGAATATTATCAGTCACACTCTAGGGCAGGTCCCATGACCAGACGTAGTTAGCAGACACAGAAAAGATTCCATATTTCTTGTATGGTTTTGTGTGTGTGTGTGTGTGTGTGTGTGTGTGTGTGTGTGTGTGTGTGTGTGTTTGATATATTGTGTACCCTAATAAACTTATCTGGGGGTCAGAAAACAGAACAGCCACTAGATTAGACATAGAGGCCAGACAGTGGTGGCACACACACCTTTAATCTCATCTCTCAGGAGGCAGGGATCTGTCTGGATCTCTGTGAATTCAAGGCCACACTGGAAACAGAGCCAGGTGTGGCGGCACACACCTTTAATCCCAGCACTTGAGATCTCATGTCTTTGCTTGGGAAGGATACATGCCTTTAATCCCAGGAAGTGATGGCAGGAAGCAGAAAGGAGTATAAGGCGTGAGGACCAGGAACTAGAGGCTTTTAGGCAGTTCAGCTGAGATCCCTTCCAGGTGAAGACTCAGAGGCTTTTGGTCTGAGGATTCATGGAAACAGGATCAGCTGAGGAGTTGACAAGGTGAGGTTGGCTGTGGCTTGTTCTGTTTCTCTGATCTTTCAGCTTTCACTCCAATATCTGGCCCCAGGCTTTTTTATTAATAAGATCATTTAAGATTCGTGTTACAGTTTTGTTTTGGTATTTTTTTGTCCTATTAGAGTTTTGTTTGTTTTGATTCTTTTTTTCATGTGTTTTTAGAGGCAAGGGGGAAGAGCATGAGAGTGCATTGGTAGGGAGATAAGAAGAGTCTGAGAGGAGTTGGGGGAAGGGAAAGAATATAATCAAAATACGTTTCAATTATATTAAAATATGTTAAATTTTTAATAGCTTTTTATAAAGAGCTTGTAGAGTGACAATTGTTCAGGTTCCCCTCTAGCTGTATAATCACAGACAAGTTCTCTGTATGGTTTATACTACAGTTTGCTGTCTTGTAATATGAGAATAAAAATGGTACCTGTCTCAAAAAAATATTATCAGGGCTTAGGAAGTTAATGCATTTAGAACATTCATAAAAATGCTTTATACATATAAACAAATGTTTCATTCATAGTAGTAGCATAGAACACTAGAAGTTTGCCTGAGGTGGTGGCGCATGCCTTTAACCCCAGTACTCGAGAGGCAGAGGCAGGCAGATCTTTGTTAGTTAGAGGCCAGCCTGGTCTACAGAGTGAGTTCCAGGATAGGCTCCAAAGCTACACAGAGAAACCCTGTCTCAAAAACAAAAAAACAAACAAACAACAACAAAAAAAAAACAAGACAAAACACTAGAAGTCTAAGTGGTGATCAGTCACATATAGGAAGAAGGAAGACATCAAAGTAGAAGGGAAACATGTTGGGAAAAATGAGAACTTCTGTGGGAAAGAGCTAGGAGAGGAGGATAAGAAAAAGACAACTGAAATTCATTATATACGTGTATACCATGATTCCCACCCCCTCCCCTGGTCTCCACACTAGGGCCCACAGCCTCAACAGCTATACCAGAGGCCAGATTAGTTCTAGGGACACCAGGGAAGACACCTCCCAATGTCCACTAAATCTCTTTAAGCTTGTCCAACAACCCCAGACTGTACCTCCCCACCTGGACCCCATATCTCAGTCTACTACTTTGGAAGAAGACTTTGGCTTTACCAGAGTCCAGGCATGATCTAGGAACTCCAGGTAAGACACTACCCACCAGCAGCTAACACTCCTTAAAATCCACCCAGCAACCCCAGAGTACAACCCTTCTCCTGGGCTCCACACTAGGGCCCACAGACCTGGCAGCCTTATTGGAGGCCAGGCTGGTCCTAGGAACCCCAGGCAAAACATTGCCCATCGCTCACAAAACACCTTTAAAGCCTATCCAACAACCCCAGACTACACCCCCCCACCCTCCACCCCACCCCCACCCCGGCGCATCCCGAGGTCTACAACCTCGGAAGACTTCCACTTTACCAGAAGCCAGGCCAGATCTAGGAACCCCAGGCTGCACGCCCACCCCTGGGCCACAAATCCTAGTCTACAACTTCAGAGAAAGACATCAGCTTTACTGGAGCACAGGCCGGATCTAAGGACCCTGACAACCACAGCCTTACTGGAAGCCATGTTGGTCTTAGGGACCCCAGAGGCCAGACCAGATCTAGGGACCCCAGTTTGAACCCCCACCCCTGGTCTCCATATCCTAGTCTACAACTTCAGAAGAAGACTTGCTTTATCAGAGGCCAGGCTGGATCTAGGGACCCCTGACCCTCAAAACCCCAGAGGGGACACCCTCCTGGACCTGAAGACATACTAGTCACCAATACCTTTATCCTTGGCCATTTAGACCATAAGACCAGAGAGAAAAGAGAAACTAGGAACAAAACACTATCTAACAAAGACAAATGTGGGAATCAACACCTAGGCCTATAATCATCCCAAATCCAGATGCCTAAACACCAGAGTAAGAACACAGTCAATAAAAGAAAGGCAATATGGTATCACCAGAGCCCAGCTATCCTACAACAGCAAGACCCTGAACAATTCAACACAGCTGAAGCACATATAAGAAACCATAAAATAAAAAATCAATTTAAATTCTTGTCATTAAAAATGCCTTTCCAAAGTTAACTCCAGTTCTTAGTCAATATCCCAAGTTTTCTTCTAATATGTATTTCATTTACAAAGTAAGGGAAAGTAAGATTTTTAAAAAGCAAAGTAAATAATGATAGCTTTACCATTGTAATAAATACCTAAATACTTCTTTGGTAGAGATTATTTAGAAATGACTTGACATAGTACATTAATAAAGAAAGATCAACCCCTTCAAGGCAAGTAGAGAAAGCCAAACCAAGAGCAGGTCCCAGTTTTAACAGCAGAGGGTCAGCATGTCTTTAAGGACAATTCTCTTGCACCATGGGTGTTTGTTTTTTGCCTCCCTAGAATACTCAAGAATCAGCCATCCTGGGTTTACTTTTCCATGAAGTGTAGCTCTCCAAACTAGAAGTATGCTGCAGTGGGATGACATCAGTATCCAACTCTAGACCTAGCCCTCTACAGAGTTCATTCCTCTCAAAGACAAGAAGAATCAGAATACTCTTACATATGTGAGTGATTCAAGGATACAGTTGTGATTTAAGGAAGCTGTTGTTCTAACCCCAATACACTCAGAAATATTTCTAAGTCAAGTTTATGAAGCTCTGCTTGCTAACCTACTTACAAGTGTTCCTCATATAGAATCAAATATAAAATCTACTATGTCTTAGAACACAGTTATACAAATAAATAGTTATTGCAAACACAAGCTTCATGTTCAGGAAATACTATTGTTACCTCTAGTGTGTTGTTTGCTTTTGTTCTTTGACTCTTTTGAGAGCCTGCCACCAAGCTCCCAAATAAATCACACTCAGAGGCTTATTCTTAATTACAAATGCCCAGCCTTAGCTTGGCTTGTTTCTTGTCAGCTTTCCTTAACTTAAATTATACCATCTACCTTTTGCCTCTGGGCTTTTCCCTTTCTATTCCTGTATACCTTTCTTTGTTTCTTACTCTGTTGCTGGTTGTGTAGCTGGGTGGCTGGCCTCTGATGTCCTCCTCTTTCTCTGGCTACTTCTTTTTCCTTTATTTCCTCCCTCCTCCCGGATTTCTCCTTCTATATATTCTCTCTGCCTGCCAGCCCCACTTATCCTTTCTCCTGCCTTACTATTAGCTGTTCAGCTCTAGTTTTAGACAGGCACAGTAACACAGCTTCACAGAGTTAAACAAATGCAACATAAATAAAAGTAACACACCTTAAAATAATATTCCCCAACACTAGTGTTTCTTTAAAGGTGACAGACTTTAATATCCAGTCTATAATAGATCCTTTAACCAGCCACGTGACTCAGGGCTATTTTGTTAAAATTGGTTTCTATATTTGTAAGATGTAAACTTCTACATAACAAGATTGTGGAAATAATGAATAATATAATAGATGTATATAACTTAGCATTTCCTGAGTTCTTGCTGCTAGGATTATCCAAGCATTTAAAAGAAAAATCCCAAAGTGAGGAAATTTCAGAGAAATGTAATTCTCATCAAACTTCAGAGTCAAGTAAATTGCCAACCAGTTTTCTATGGGTAAGTTAAATGTCATTCCAGGAAAGCTAAATGCTAACTTATTTACCCATAAATATCATTTCAGTGCCTCCATCAAAATATCACATGATGTTGTGTTCCACACCTGAAACATAAACAGGTGCTGGAAAGATTGCAAGGGACAGAGTCAGTGGATGACTACAAACAAAACTGTGTGATCATATGAGCTCACAGCAGTTGTGACAGCATGCAGGAGAATATGCTAGTTCAAGCCAAACAAAAATCCTAGTATGGAGGAGGGAGGTGGGAGTGAAGTCCCACCCTGACTTTGGACCTATAGGCAGTTGATGGCTGTTGGGACAAGGAGGATTGGTTTTCTCTAATGTAGCTCCTGGTAGGTGGAGCCTCCTTTAGATGGCCCTACACACAGGAGTATAAGGGCAACACAAATTGATTTGCTACAGAGAGTGGGGGCAAAAAGGGAGGGAGGGAGAGAGGGAGAAAAGGAGAGAGAGAGTCAAAGACAGAGACAGAGACAGAGAAACAATATTGGGCAGGGTGGAAAGATGGAGGTAGATCTGGTAGGAGAGTGGCAGGGGATCAGATCAAAACACATTGTATAAAATCCTCAAAGAACCAATACAAATATTTTTTAAAGAAAATGAGAAGTGATAACTATATCCAACTGAATACTCAGAAAGGCTCTCGATGAATGAGACATGCCATGCCATTAGATACCTCACTGTTTAAAGGCTCTCATAATTTAAATTTGTTTTAACGACATGTACTATCAGAGAATAACCAGTAGACACAGAGGGCATGTCTGCCACATCCCTTTTCCTTCTTGACAAATACTCCTAGAGAGACGTCAGAACCAGGCTTTTTCTTTTAGGCCACCAACCAGCTCCCAAATCGTGACATCATTAGTTTTGAATACTCAGCCTAGCTTGAGCACGTTTCTGGCTAGCTCTTTTAACTTAACCCATTTCTCTTTATCTACCTTTTGCCTCAGGGCTTTTTACCTTCTCTTTTTGTATAACTTACTTTCAAATACTTCTGTGTCTGACTAGCTGGAGGCTGCCTGGCTTCTTACCCAGGGTGTGTCCCTCATTCTCTCCTCCTCCTCCTTCTCTCATTCCTTCTCATTCTTCTCTGGAGCCTAGATTTTTACTCCTATTTATTCTTTCTGCCTGGAAGCCCTGTCTGTCCCTCTCTCTGCCTAGCTATGGGCCATTCAGCTCTTTATTAGACCAATCAGGTGCTTTAAGCAAGCAATGTGAAAAAACATAACACTTTTTTTTTTTTTTTTTTTTTTTTTTTTTTGGTTTTTCGAGACAGGGTTTCTCTGTGTAGTTTTGCGCCTTTTCTTGGAACTCACTCTATAGCCCAGGCTGGCCTCGAACTCACAGAGATTCGCCTGCCTCTGCCTCCCGCCGCCACCTGGTCCATCTTTTCATAATTAAACAAATGCAGCATAAACAAATGCAATACACTTTTACACAGGGAAAGTAATATTCTGCAGCATAAAAAAATGTAACACATCTTTGCCTAGTTAGAAAATAATACTCCACAACACCAGACATTTTGCATGACATTCTTTTCTTCTTACAAAAACCTTGCTCCTTTCCATATACATATACAGGAAAACTGTATACTTCCTCTTGCCAAGGCTCCCTGTGCAGGTGTGAGGTGCCTTTCCCAGAAATTTTTTTTTCTCAAAACTTCAGTTTAAGAGACTGTTGAGTTTCTATTGTACTTTCTACAAATTTAAATTGTTTCTTTTACTACTCTCGACTCTCAGTCACTGAAGGCCCTGGAGACATTTGATATGGAAGATACTTTTGGGGAATCCTCCCATATTCTCCTCCCTTAACCTTATACTTTACCTCTAGGCAGAGGCGAAAGAGGACAAAATATGTGTGAGTGTTTATAGGCTGTGGCCTAATTCTCCAACTGGAGTTGTTTGGCTAAAATTTGAAATATTATCCTGTGCCAGGATGATAGTGACTAGTTAATGAGAATTTCGAAAGTTAGTTGCTAACCATTTCCTGTTGATGAGGAGTCTAGGATGCCGAGGTTGACCGAGTCTTCTGTTGTGTGGACCAGTATTCAGTGAATGTCACCTGTGGGGAAGGGACAGCTGCAAAGCCTGTTTCAAACAGAAACAAAAGCTTGAGGTGGAAAGGGCCTAATTCCTAAGGTCTAGCGTTTGTGTTATTTCTGTTCCCTCTTGACACTTAGCTGCATGTTTGACCTTGAGTTTTAAGCCATTCTTGCATCGTCTGCTGAACATTTTCCCTTTCACCCAGCTATGCCTGTGACATGTGGCCAAGCTGGAGGAAGACGTTCACTGGGAGCAGGCCTTTGAAGATCCTAGCCCAGTCCCTGTTTCCAGCCGTCTCCTGGTCCAACATGATGTGAGAATCCTCCATCACGCATTCCCGCCGGTACGTGCTTCTCCTTCCTGACAGTGATAGATGGGACCTTCAGAAACCATATGCCAAAGCCATTTCTGCCAAGTTTGCCCCACTGATGTGAAAGTAGCTAAAACGACCCCCACTCTTGCTGATCTCTATTCTGATCTCACCTCAGTCTCCTTGGCTTTTCTTCTTGACTCATCAGTCAAGTATCTCAGGCTGAGTGCGTCCTTTGTCTTCAACGCTCATCCTTTCTCGTCTCTGTCTTCATTCAGTCCTTTGGTAATTTCACCCAGAATCACCTTCTTAAAAACTAAATCTGTGCTTGTACTTCTAATCCTCCGTCTCAGCCCAGACTTCCCTCTTAGAGGTCAGATTTTATGGTCACGGGGCCTCTCAACATTTTCACTAGGTGGCATCTCAAAACTCACACACGTTTTGAGATTAAAGTTTTCTAATTCCTGGTCTCTGGACATGAAAACTATGTCATTACTGACTTTCCCTACATGAAATGATACAAACTACATTCATCTTACATCCATGGATTGCAGGCTAACAATTTGCAAGCCCCTAATTAAACTCCTTTCCTTCTTTCCATCTCTACCCAGTCATCTTTTCTCAGCACAGCAGCCGGAGGGTCCCCTTTAAAACAGAAGTCACATCCTGACAATCCCCTTCTGGAAACTCCACAGCACCTCCTGTTCCCATGCAGTGACCAAGACCTTGGGTGTTACAACCTCAGATGCATCCTTGAACCTTGGATCTTGCGACATCCTCACACTCTGCTGCAGCAGCACTGACCTTCCAGCTGTTTCTCAAGACAGGACGTTTGCTCTGGCTGTGCCCTTGGAATCCCCAGGAATCTACAGGGCTTGCACCCTTACCTTTACTTCTTGCCTCAAATATCCTTCAATGAAGCCAAGTGTTTGGGGGCTTCAGTGAAACAGACCACTATTTGAAATTACGATCTTTCCCCATTGTGCCCAATCTGCCTTTATTCTACTCTGTTTTCTCAAAAAAAAAAAAAATTACCACTTGCTAGCACTGAAACAATCTATGTTAGATTATACATTGCTTCTCAGTCTTACCTGAAATTTAAGCTCCACAGAGCCCAGGACCTTATTTTAACCTGAGGTTTTAGAGCAGTGGCTGTACATTGTACACAAAAATGTGTTCAATGAGTCTTTGTAGCCCAGTTAAAGTCCCAGAGATGGAGTGAGTTCATCTTTTCTCTGTATTAACTCTTTATACACACGAATTGTTCAACGCTTTTTGTTCTAAATCATTATTATTTATGTCTCGGTCTTTCTCACTCCCAAGCCAGGATCTCCTTACACAGGTTTTACATGTCTCTTGGTAGAAACAAGTATAATTTCTTTTATGTAGCCAAAGATCAAATCATGTCAGCCCAAGGGTGCTGAATACATAGACTTCTCTGACATCAAATGACTAGCCCTGCAAATTAGTTATTATTTCAAAAGTCATCAACCTCTACCCTAAGTATTTGTATATAAACACTCACTAATTGAGATAATTTGAAACCATTTTTTCACATATTTGCTTAATTAGCCTGCAGTGACCTCTGCAGAAACACTGGCCTGTGATGATTGTAAGAGGTAGTTTTTTTGGCATGGACAGCAAAGCATCAAAGAGTCAGCTGGAGCTAGGGAAAGCAATAACACAACTGGTTTTAATTACTCATGACAGGCAGCTGAATATAGTGGACCCAGGGCTTCTCCTCAGTACATCACTCAAAAAGGCCAGTTAGAGAAAATGATGGAGAGAGAAAACGAATATGGGACCAAAATGTGTCCTTAATACAAAGCAGATCACCTTTTACACAGGTGACCTTATTCGTTTCCTTTTTTTTAAATTTTATGATAGTCTGAAATCATTAACATTGCTGTCCCCTAAAACATGATGCCCTTCTAGGCCAGTACTTACCAGTGGTCGCTCAGGTTCTCAATGAGGGAACAGGTGATGACTACATCCTTTCATGAATCACCCTATAAACTGCGGGGTCCTCCAAAGTTCATTCAGAATTGCAGACACATTTTCAATTAATTCATTTGTGGAGTGCCGGCGAGCACCTTCTACTTCCATTCAGCATCCAGAGCTGGATTAACCTCATCTACAACCTCATTTTCCTGGACGTGTTGTTCTTGGGGAACCAGTAGGAACCAGGGGGTTGCTTTGTTATAGCCTACCCACAATTTGAACACATCTCTTTCTTACCAGGTCACACTCACCAAGGAAACTATGGGTTGGCCATATCCTTAGGTAGGTTGTGGACACAAACACAGAAACTGAGAATGCTCCCCTAATTAGGCAGCATTTTTTGTCTCAGGTTCTAATCTTGTTATAGTCTCCCCTCTGCCTGATTTCTGAGCTCAGGGCTTGCTTATTTCTGGGCACTTTCTGGTTCTTGTCACATGCAGTATTTAATCAGTATTTTGACTAGCCTTGCATACCCCAGTGCTTTTGGAACTTCAGGAGCCTTTAGTTGTTCCTGCTTCTTTCTTCTGTTTCCTGTTTGTTACTGCCAGAAGCCTAGCCTGCCTCCACTCCTCCTACTCTCACCATCACCTGGCCTGCTTTCACCAAGAGCTTTGCATTCCTGCCGTGTACTAAGGTGTATGTATGGTCAAGACTGGAGCTCTAGCTATGAATAGTCCCTCAAAGAGCTCAGAATCCAAGATAAAATGCTAAGCAAACAGATAACTGTGAACGCTATAGTGATGCAAAATGGTAAATAGAGTGGAACACAGACTCGAGACAGCCCAGCAAGCTACGATAAAAGCTTTAAAAAAAAAAAATGAAATCAATACCACCTAAGCATTCTGGGACAGAAGAAAAACAATGCAATCTAGTCTACATTTTAAAAAGTGACATCTGTAAATGCCCTATGCCATACACCATGAGTCTATCAGAAGACTGCAAACAGGTGCAGCTGTGGGGGGAGGGGTCATGGTGGTAAAATAGGCTAGAGAGAGAAGTCAGTGCAAGATTATGAAACTTTTACATGGCATTCTCAAGAGGTGGAAATTCATGCTGTGAGTGTGAATGGGGTATCACTGAAAGATTATGTGTACAACCATAAGATTATATTTCAGAATAATTAGCATCAATGTGAATTAACAAAAAAAAAGCCCAGCTTCATGAGTCCTTCCCAACCAGTGCTCTCAAACAGAGCTGATTCCTGGAATCAGTTAATAACTTATTAAATAATCTGATCCCACGTCATAGAAACGCACCCCAATGGAGGTGAAATTGGGAGATCTCTACTGATGAATTTCTCCAGTTGATTTCGAGGCGGCTGGACTATGAAGCCATATTTGGGAACTAAAGTAAACTACCGATGACACCACCGGTTTCCAGATGTGCTGGTAAACACACGCAGCAGCCTATTTACACTGCTTCCTTGGGCAGAAGGAGCAGATGCAGGTGTCACTCTAAAGTGTCTTCCTTCCACGAGCTCTATGATTATCCTGACAGCACCAGAAAAAGAAATTCCTTGCTTGCAACCTCTAAAAATCTGCTTATTTCTTTCAGAAACAGACCCAAACTTTAACGTAACCTCTCAAGACTACTTCATCTGGTTGGTAGTCCCTCATGACACCAGTGTTTTTGTTTTGTTGTTGTTTTTACCTTGAACCTGTTATTAACAGTACAGAGGGCTGCTAGTAACAATGTTTCCCTTCAATTATTTTTCGTGGTTAAATTAAGGACACCGTAAGAATTCAGGAGTTTTTGCAGAATAATACAAATCTGAAGGCTTTCTAAATAGCATGGTTCATGATTGGAACCAACAACAGAAAGGGGATTGGTTTGTCATCAACCTCAAAGACTCAACAGAGTCAAGACCATCTATTGGCGACCACTGAGAAACCATATTTTACACGATAAGCTCCGGAAACTGAGAGCAGAGAAGATTGGCAAATGTGTCAACTATGGAAAAGTAGAAGAGGTAAAGGAATTAAAGCTGCTGGTGTAAAATAAATCCCCGGAATCAACCTCAAAAAAAAGATTCTGCTAATTTGTTCCAAGGCGTATGAAGGATGAAGTCCGAGTTTTGTCATAACTCTATCTGTCTTTAACAGTTTACTCTTTGGTTTCATTCTGTCTCTGACTTGCTCTGGCTCACTTTCCGCTACATCATTCCAGAGTGCATGAAGGGCCAAGGACAGAAGTGATATAATTTTCTGGGTACAAAATATAACTATCTAGGTGATGCCACATTTATAAGAATATATTATAACAATTCTCTATTATTCTAGAGCTATGACTTTAAAAATATGAATTTTTGTGGCAGTATATAGCCATATTGAATTTCAGGGTCAAAACATATCACTGTGTTTTAACATAAAAGTGCTGAAATGTTTTAAAGGCAAAATAGCCATATTTAAACATTGTGCTAATAAAAACTGAATTTCATTTCTCTTTGAAAGATTTTAGATTCTTTTATTTAAACTAATTCAATACCTGAACCCAGTAAGTCAGTATTGAAGCATTTTATTTGCCTATTTCTTTTGATGATTCTCTTTCCAGGTACATTCATTTCATTCAAGGGAAGAGGAGCAGAAGCAGCCACTGTTGACAGCCAGGGGCTAAAATTAGGTCATTGACAATATTTACTTATAAGGTCGGGGTGAAACTTCAGTGTCTAACATTTTTTTTCCTGAAAGAAGACACTTCCACATCATGGTAATGCAAGCATTTGTTATTAAATTACACCTGTATTACGTCATTGGTAGTAAAACTGTCCCAAAATAGAAAGTGAAACCATATACATTTTCTGCCAAAAGAAGGCCTAAGACAAAATTAATAGACTTGTTTTCAGAAGATTATTTGACTGCTACCTTCTTAATTAGGTGAAAATGTTTGTTCAAGAGGAGCTATGAGGGCAAAGAGGAAGAACGTGGAGTGTAGCAGACACAGGGGCAGGGAAAGGGATCTAGACTTTCTGCCCTACTCTGTGATTAACTGTATAACACAAATCATCAGTGATCAACACAGTCTATAATTTGTGAGCGTTGTTTCTTCTCAGGTCTTCATACATGCTTGTGCAGTCCCATTGTAAGCAGGAAGCTCATGAAAGCACTTTCCCGGTGTTTTACTCCATCTCTCAGAAAATCCACAGCATCTGTGAGTGTCTCATTCTAGTAAGTACACATCTAAATGTGCACACATCACAGCGTGTGCATTATATTAGCAACAACTTGTACATACTACACCATCAATCATTCTAGACATGCATTGCATCCCTTCTTTCCATCTCTGTCTGCATCACGTAGGGCACCTTGGAAATAGACCCAGTCCTGAGCAAAGCACCACTGTCCGGTCTGGTTGCTCATTCCCACTGCTGATCAGGATGGTCTGCCACTATGCAGAGCAAACATCCACACTGGAACACACTGCTCAGGGAAGCCCTCTTGCTTCTGCTGGCCCAGAACCACCAGACCACTCTTTCTAATCAGGCTTCGAAGGATGTCCATGTCCCGAGTCACACTGCTGTCAGACAGGTCAAAGATACAGCCCTCCCGTGCTACATTGTCCTTCAGGATGATAACACCATTTTCTTTCAGGCCATCTCGGCACCGGGAAAGAAATGCAAGGAGGTCCTTATCAGTCAGGTACCCTGCAAGTGGGGCCAGGTTGGTAGAAAAAGAAAATGAAACAGGGGGGCAGGAGGGAGGCAGGTCGGAAAGAAAACAAAGCTAAGAGTCAAGAGATTGTCACCTATACATTCACACAAATTGCTTAATAGCTTGAAATGTTTTAGTTACTAGAGACTGAAAACTGAGATAAAAATAAAAAGATACCAGTCCTCTTTTAAGGGTTTTAATTCCTTGTCTTTATATCATGCTGCCTGGACCATGTACCTAATAGGCACAAGACACTACTGCCTTTCCCAGGAGCCATTTCATGTCCTATACAACATAATCACATTTTGTGGTGTGTGTTTGTGTGTGTGTGTGTGTGTGTGTGTGTGTGTGTTATCACAATATAATTCATTGCTGTTTCATTTCCTAAGGATTTAAGTCTCAGAATGTTTAGTTCTATCAATAAAGAATGAGGATCAACCATTTACGGGCTTAGTTTTTAAGTATTTTCAACTATTTACATTTCTGCAAAGATGTGGGTTGCTCCCAAGCACTTGGTCTCTCCCTAGAAGTGATAGGAGAAATGTAGGGGACCAGAGTTGTTGGGAGATCACATGACAGTTAGAGCTAACAAAAAGTGCTGTAAGTACACCTACAGCTCCATCTCCTCCTGGTGTCCCTGTTTGTCCCAAGTGTCATCTTTCCTAGCTGGAAAATGGTGAAGGGTAAAAGTTATGCCATGCAAGACTGACCTGAGACCCACTGAATCCAGATGACGTCATATCTTCCTATGTGAGGCGTGAATTCCTGCAGGCTGTAGCAGTGGTAACTTTCGACTTTGTCCTCAGTAACCTGCAGGTAGCTCTGGGCTTCAAGGAGGAAGGATTCCATCATGTCCACCAGTTCAACACTGCTGAAAACAGGCAACAAGACGTGCTTGCTGACCCTTCCTATTCCAGAGCCGCAGTCCAAGGCACAGTCAGTTCCTGCTCTCCCTGGCCCCTGCGGAAAGACACCTTGTGGGCTACTTCAAGTACAGAGACTCATCTCGAGTCTTGGGCATTACAACTACTTCTTCAAATCAAGTTTATTTGGCTCAATTTTATATGATAAGATGTTTCATTTATGTGTATGACTCGATGTGTTAGTACAAGTGTACATAGATAATTATCTATTATCATATCATATATAGAACATTTCATTTTTTTTCCAGAAAAGTTAAATATTTATAGTTCTACCGTGTTTTGCCACATTTAGCTCTTTAAAAAGAGTTACAAACTATTATATTAGCTTCCAGTACAGAGTAAGTCTCTCCAAGAAATGAGCCATGGAGAGCTCTATGAAAACATATCTCTGATGACCATACCAGCTATATGGACATGTACTATATGTTATTACTTTGAAAAACTGGGGAGGTGGGGTGGAGCCCATCATGTGTTTTCATGAGTTTCAAAATCACTCTAAACATTCACTTCTTGGAGACATTCAAATTAATATCGGGATAATTGAAATTTTAGTTTTTCTAAACTGAGTTTGGAGGTGCTCAGAATCATCTACTTTTCTATGGGTGGTAACGTTTGAGACCTGAGCTGAGGAATAGCCATTGCCCCACTGGCCGTCTCACCAAGATTGTATTGTAAAACATCTCTGGCAACACACAAAACAGCCATCTGGATAACGGGTAGTTTCTTCAGTCTCTTTGTCTCCTTTAATGCTGAAAGAATATATATATAAAATATATAATACATATTTATATATAAATATAATGTATAATATATTTATATATAATATTACATATATCATATTTTATATAATATATGTATTTTTGTACCAGAAACTACATGTTTACTGGAACAAACAAACAAAAAAAACTTTTAAGTAAGGTTATGCATTAACTAGAAAGGGGGATGGGGAGGTGGTGCATATTGAGAAATTAGCTAATATAAACATTCTCAAACTTGCTTCTATAAATTAAAGAAAGTCTTTGGGCTTATGAAGAAAGACTCAGCTGGTCTAAATTATTTAGTTGTGATTGGGACAGTAATAAGTTCGTGCTAGAAATTACAGTAATAGGATACTTAGAGTTACCAATCAAGATCTTACAGAGAGAGCCTACTCTTGATTTCTCAGGAACTAAGGATGAAAAATACAGTTGGCTAAGGATCAAAAGAAAACATGAACAGGAGGAAACATCAAAAAAACTGCCTTGCAGTCCATCCAAAAGGCTTCCCTTACGCTAGAAAGGCACAAGGACAACAAAAGCAAAAAGGAGCCAAAGATAATGCTTTGTTCCAATGTAGTAAGGGCTGTAATAAATGAGTATTGATATGGCACATGCTCTTAATATCCACAATAATCACAAAAACCAGAAAAACTTCCGTAAGATTATGATGATGGGGCTGGAGACATGGCTCAGTGGTTAAGAGCACTGGTTACTCTTCCAGAAGTCCTGAGTTCAATTTCCAGGAACCACATGGTGACTCAGAACCATCTATAATAGGATCTGATGCTCTCTTATGTCATACAGATGCACAAGAAGACAGAGCACACACACACACACACACACACACACACACACACACACACACACACACACACACATACATATACATATACACACATATATGTATCTCTTTTATTATTTTTTTTTGATTTTTTTTTTGAGACAGGGTTTCTCTGTGTAGCTTTGCGCCTTTCCTGGAACTCACTTGGTAGCCCAGGCTGGCCTCGAACTCACAGAGATCCCCCTGGCTCTGCCTCCCAAGTGCTGGGATTAAAGGCGTGAGCCACCACCGCCCGGCGTATCTCTTTTTTAAAGATGATGAGAATGATTCCCATTTAGGAGATGAGAAAACTTCAGTTTCTGGTATTACATAGCTCATGGCAGAACTAGAATTTGAGCAGGAACCATCCGAGCCAAACCCAGTCTACATTAGGAACAACACCTACAGCGTTAACTCTGACTCCTCTGGTAAGGCTACCTAATGTGATAGTCAAAGGAATTCAAAGGCTTCATCCAGACTCGGCAGGAAAGGGATGTATGATTGACTGGTGGTTTCTTCCTTGGATCTAAGAAGGAAAGCAGTAGGATACTGCCATATGCTTGCCATCTCTGCCTTCACTATGATGCCACCCTTGCTCAAGTATTACAACATGCATATAACTGGTTTAGAGTCTCACGAAAGTCATAATCTTCTATATAAAATAAGAAAGATAAAAGGAGAAAATATGGAGTGATTATTGTAAGTTGCTAGCAATGACTAGTAGAAATTTGTGGGTTCAATAAGAGATTCTCATTAAAACTCTTCCCTGGAATTGCTTGGCTCCCAGCAGCTCTATTAGTCATGCGGATCTCATTAGTGTAGCAAGTGGCTTTAGAAGTAGACCCATGAACAGAGCTAAAAGACCTAAAGATTCTAATCACTGGACACTTACTGTTCAATGAACAGATAATATGAAGCTGGTAAGTGAAGAAACCTCACCCTCTCAGCCTTCCTGTCACTCACCAAGGAAGCCCTTCGAGGATGTCAGCAATAGCCTAGAGTTTTTAAGTAACTGCTATTTAATCCCTCTGCATTTTAGACAAATGAACTGAGAACAAGGAGGTGAAATGTTCCAATTAGAACTCCCTGGAACTATGGTTCTCAACCTTCCTAATGCTGCGACCATTTAATACAGTTCCTCATGTTGTGGTGACCCCCTGCCCCGAACCATAACATTATTATTTCATTGCTACTTCATAACTGTAATTTTGCTACTGTTATGAATCATAATGTAAATATCTGGCATGCAGGATATCTGATATGTGGACCCACAAAAGGGTTGTGACCCACTGGTTGAGAACCATTGCTCTGGAAGCATCTCACCCTCTTCAATTATGACTAATCAATTAGGGTGTCTGATGTTTGGCTACAACTATTCTTGAAACTGTTTTTCAACAGACACAAATGCTCCTTTTCACTCAGGTGCTGTGACCCCCCAGCCTCTCCGACCGTTGCCTGGTTGCCCTGTTCTGCTTCACCCAACGTGGTTGGCGCTGCCTCCCCTGTCCTGGCATCGCTGTTCTTTTTCTGTCTGTCACTCACAGGCAACACCTCTGAGAAGGGGTATTTAAAGGCTGCTCTCAGAATCTACTCTCACCTCTTGGACCCGATGGCTGGGGAAGCCGTGACTGGATTGAAATCGGATGCCCTTGACAAATGTGAACACAGCCTCACACGATGTGTGATTTCAAAACAAGATGGTTTTTATTTTCATTTTCACTCACTATGTTATCTTCATGTCTACGGATTCATACAAAATAATGAAAACACTCTTAGTTATGCTGTTTGCGGTCTTACTGTGCCTAATTGTTTTATTTTGCAGAGCATTACCCATTCAGTCAAGTTGAAAACTAAAATCTAAGTGTTTCATGGCCCTGTATGAATGCCATGAAATACAAATCAAATCTTACCATTTTAGTCATCCAATCCCTGACAAATATCCAAGAAGTAAATGGATCAAATGCAAAATCCTTCTTGTGGACTACAACCTTCCCTATTAGTTATCAGCTAAGCTGGCATCATGTTGGTACCACTTGTGGATTTTCTAAAGCAAATACATTTGCAACCAGATTAAACAGCTTTTCCCACTGTCCCCTGTCACTGAGTGTTGAAAGGAAAGTGAAGCTTTAAATTAAACAGTCTGCCTTTTCCCAGTTGACACAAGAATAAATCATGTCAGATACACATATCCCCTAAGTCCTTGTTTCTTGACCTAGATACTAATTTAGCAGATTATTGAGGTCAAAACACTAAAATATCATTCCTTTAAACAGACTGTTTGTTCTTTGTTCAAGGTCACAGCTTTACAATGAGCCTTGTCTACTAAGAAGGACTCTTGTGTTTGTTTGAAAGAACAGTCTGCCTCTTTTCCAACATAAATATGCGAGCATACAGTGTTTCCTTTCCCAGGTCCGTGGGCGTGCCTCTGGGCTCTGTCTGACCAGAATCCCTGTGGTCAGCTTGGCATTCCTCGTGGAGTGACAAGACAGCTGGATTACTAGCTAAGCTTCTGAAATGCCTTGGGATCAAAGTCGGCCTCACCATGAGGCAAGCAGGAGGGACTGCTTAGATCAGAAAAGAGAGTAGTTGAGGTCTATAGTCTGTGAGGAAAAAAAAATAGGGATTTTTCTGCTTCATGAAACAAATGGGAAAAAAATATGGCGTGATTGAGAGCAAGGAATTTGGTGTAAGACTAACCTGGCTGGACTGAAGTCTCAAGTGTGTGTGTGATCTTAAGGATTTATTTCATCCCTTTAAGCCTCAGTTTCCACAATTACAAAAAAGAAAAAAGAAAGGAACTGACAACAGTTCTTACCTTTAAGGATTCTAAAGAGTAAAGAGACAGTGTTCCTAAAAGGCTTGGCAAAGTAACTGACCTACTTAAAGCGAGCATGCCATGAAATCAGCTATTGACATTAGTTTACAAGTGTTACAGATTACTCATGTGAAGATCCATGACCATAAACCCTACACTTTTCAACCCTCTGTGGCTGCTACTTACATCAGATAGACATCTCATCCTGGCCCCAAGTGTCTACTGCCAGACTCGTGACTCAGACACTGGGTGCTTCAGGGGGAGCTTAGAATGAATAGAACTTCACTTCAGCACCAATATGACCTTCATGCTATCCTTCTGAGTAGGTTGACAGCTTAACCCTAAAGCTCAATATTGATAACATTTCCTTTATCAAAATAAAACACTACCCACATTTAAATCAAATGACATTGTATTGAACTACAACAAATTTTGCTTGGAATTAGGAGTTTTGTCTTCAATAAGATCCGCGGCAACTTTATTGTGTGGGTTAAGATAGCCTGAAAACTAAAGTTGCATGATATGTGATGAACATATGGTAAGACATCATGGTATTATTAGTAATAGCTACGTATTATTTATTTTATGCTCATTTTGTTCACTAAAGCAAGAGCCCAACATTGCTGGTCTTCTTTGATCTTTGTTTTTTTTCACCAACAGATTCGGTTGTTATTCCCTAGCCATGAATGAAAAGACTGAAGCTAAATGTATGGAAAGAACACGCTCAGAGGAACCATGATGAGTTAAAATACTTAGAATTTGGGCTCCTACATTCTACTGTCTTGTCTCTGTATGACCTGGAAACTTCTTCCACAAAGAAGGAAGAGGTTTAACCAAATCCAGAGTAACAAAAGAATCTCATTTGTTCAGTTCACAAGCTGAAGTATGTATAAAAATCATAAAGGGATTTTATCATCCTTGTTTTCAAACTGAACGTAAGCATGCATTTCCTAGCATATTTCATTTGTATTTTAGAGACTTCATTAATCAATCTAAAATTCTGTGACACGTGAATTCTCAGCAGTCTTCTCTCTGGGTGTCAGCTGTTTAGCTCTGATTCTCTGAAGAAGATGTCTCTGTAATGTAGGACAGTGATGTCTATACTACTGGTTCACCTTCCCCTGAAGCATGCAAGATTAGTTGGTGCTACAATGGTCAAGTGCCAAGTAGGATAATCCAAGGGTTTGCTGAACTCCATCTCTCTGAACATCTTAAAACAGGCTTTCCGGCTGACCACTCAGCTGGTCACATGGCTCTGACAACACAGAAACATGTGAGCTCAATTTGCAAGGACTTTGCCCTCTCATCAAGCATCAGTCAGAAAACTCACCCCAACAAATTTCCTAAGAAATTCACGAGAGGCCTGGATATCTGGGTTGGAGAGTTCAATAAAATTTCCCATCATGCCTTCTTCTGTGGCTGGTACCTCTTGGTAGAAAAGTTTGGCTCTGGCATAGAACTGCATCTCACCATCAATGACTTGGCTTGTTAAAGCATACAATTTTACTGCAAAGAAAATATTATCAAAAGTTATTAAAATGTACAGGATGTAACAAGCTAATTTTTTAGCAATATAATGGCTTTTTCAAAACTCTATGAATTTGTGCTACAGAGGAAAAGGCACTGATGATTTGATTTTTTTAGACAAGGTCTCACTATATAGTTATGGCTGTCCTAGAACTTGCTCTGTAGACCAGGCTGGGCTCAAACTCACAGAGATCCACCTGCCTCTGCATTCCGAATGCTGGGATTAAAGGCCTGTGCTGCCATGCCCAGTATGGACAAGGGTTTTAAATCAGAAAACCTGGGTTTGAGTTCTAGCCCAGAGGCTTGCATGCTATATAACACTGAGAAAACTATTTAAACCCTATGATCTTCAAGAATCTTATCTATAAATCACAATTACTTGAAATTTTCATAATTGAGCAGCTAGTTTAATAAACATCTTATCAAAAAGTCTTACAGTATTTTGTACAGTAGAAAAATAACCTCATAACATCATTCCAAGTAATGTCTCTTAGCTCAGTGCTTTATGGAAATGTTCTCATTAATTCTTGCTGTTAATCCCTCCTTTTCACTTTCTTTAAAGCAATATATTTACAAGTATGTCTCTATGTCAAAGTACTCATGTATGAAATTCTGAAAACATTTTTAAAATTAAAATTTAAAAATAGCTTAATCCATAAGCCCCCCTCCCCCAAACAAACCAATTAGAAAGCTAAAAAATTCTAAAGTTCTACAGATATAGGAAGAAAACTAGTAAAGAAACAATAGAAGAAAAATTCTAGAACTGAAAGAGACTATAAGATCTAACCAGGGATAGGAAAGATGGACTATTGAAAATGCTAATTTACAGATATGTTTAAAATCTTCAAAACAGAAAGAATAAGAAAAGGACCCTAATGCCATTTGGAAGGAAAAAAAATGATTGACATTTAAGTTGAATTGCTAGGTTTAGAAAATAAAAATGCAGGACTTAAAATTATTTGAATTTTAGATAAACAATAATTTATTAGAATAAGTGTGCCTAAAATATTGCACTCCACATGAGACATACCTATAAACAAAAATATTTGTTGATAATGTCAGAGTCAGTGTAACTGGCATCTTTTACAAAATGAAGAGCTGAAGTTAAGCAGCTATAACAAATTTCATCAGAAACAATTGAAAGCAATGGTTTAGTGGAATTAGTATTGTGAAGGAATTTAATTTTGAAGTTAAATTTAACACTCATTTAACGGTGAGAGTATTTAGTTCCTATGGATTCATTTTACAGAAGTTTCCTGAAGCTGTATTTCAACCCAGCAAGGGTTAAAATCAAGAGATGGTGTAGACAGAAAGATGATGTCACTAACATGGGAACCCAGCAAAAAGAAATCTGCAAATGACAACTACTTATCAGATCTGGAATAAAACTGTTTGTACTGCAAGAGAAATTATAGGCTGGAATTCAGCCAATAGACAAAGTAGCCAAGAATCTAGGGTACATTGGTAAAATTCCAAAAAAGACATGTTTTGGTTCACAGTAACTGGAAATAAAATATGGTTAAAAGCTCTAGGTAAAATATACAATGGCTCAAACTTACTCTTATCATGACATGAAAACCAAAATATGGCATAGAAGGAGTCAAAGGAAAAATAGCATTTAGCCTTAACTAGGAATGTTTACTTTTCTTTAGGTAACTCCAAAGATTTTGACATTAAAGCAGGGTGCTGCTTGATTCTAAAGTTAATAACTACATACTCCCAAATTTTTATTCTAAAAGTTAAAAATGCAGTAGATAGCATGTGACTAGAACTGTGCTCCCATTATGGAGTTAAGTCAAGATTTTCCAGCTTGAAGATACTGGAACTAATGTTTGGGTCACAAATGACCATGGGTTTTCTGAAAGGGTTACAGGAGTCAGTTTCTAAATAGATTATTTTCTGGAGACCAATATAGTATGTATGATACATAGTCTCCTCAATGTATATTAACTATTACACACGTATGTTAGTTTTAAAGTACAAACATTTTAAAGCTGCTGATGTATGGCATCTTTTTGTCAATTTATGCACACTGTATGAGATAATACAAAACGGAAAGCCGAGACCTCATGCTCCAAAGCAAGAGGTAGCTGACCTACCTCTTCTCTTCCCGCACTTGCCTAAGTAAAGTCTTATACAAAAACCAAGTGAACCAACAAATGTTTATAAATTTAACAGAGATGGAAAATGTAGGCATCACCATCCCAGAATTATTTTGGTTCCAAATTCTTCTGCAGTCCTCAAAACATCAAGTTAGAAAATCACAGAGTTTTCTCAGGATTCAATGCTATTCTGGGATTGTGGATAAACCATGGCTCAGTGGCTCAATCTGTGTCTCTCCCCCAACTTGTTGTTGTTAAGGAGAAGCTGTGCTGGAGTACATGTTTGGAGATCAGAGGACAACGTGCAGAAGTCAGTCCTCTCTCTCCAACACATGGATCTCAGAAATCAAACACAGGTCATTGGTTTGGCAACTACTGCCTTCAGTCACTTACCTAGCCATCTCACTGACCCCCCCTCAATGATTCTGATCCAGGTAAAGCAGCAAATTAGCCACATTCATCATCACCTGCTTAAGTCACCAAGTGGGTAGTGTACATTAAAAGTCTTAATCTAGAAACGGGCATGGTTCATTACATCAGCAACATTTTGGTTTCAGGTCCATACAGAGCTCAGCAGGTTTCAGCTTCACTAGGTGGGCTTTTATGATTAGGGGTTTAGTTCTCATTTTCACCTAAGTGACAGATGTATTTCTCTAAGAAAGATATATGAGGTGTCATGACCAATCCCAGATTCTGCCCCCTGATGGCTCCTGCATAGTTCATGGTAGCTTAAATAGGGCAACTAGCCACTAGCCCACATCTTTTTACAGTGGAAATTAATGTAGTGGTGTTTTGTCACAGAATTGCAATGTCTCTGTAAATTTTGAGATTGTTTGCAACAGAGAATAGGACAAAAATGGCATTTATTTCTTGACCCATATTACCTGTAATTGATCAAATCTATATACATGGAAGGAACCTATCTCATTGGTGATGTAAGATAAATGTTATGTATACTTCTTTGGATGAAAGAAGAAGCAAGGAAGTAAGTGTTAAAGTGTCCAGATCAAATGACACAACTGAGGTTCGATCCCAGTTCTATGCGAATCCGACACCCATTGCTTCTTCATCTTACATTTTGACCTGAAACTGCATCAGGTAAGTAAAAAGAAAGAAAGAAAGAAAGAAAGAAAGAAAGAAAGAAAGAGAGAGAGAGAGAGAGAGAGAGAGAGAGAGAGAGAGAGAGAGAGAGAGAAAGAAAGAAAGAAAGAAAGAAAGAAAGAAAGAAAGAAAGAAAGAAGGGAGGGAGGGAGGGAGGGAGGGAGGGAGAGAGGGAAGGAGGGAGGGAAGAAGGAAAGAAACAAAAAAGAAAGAAAGAAAGAAAGAAAGTTTTTTTTCATTTCTTTAAAGAGAAAAATGCCCTTGTAGCACTTGCACTACAAAAATAAGTGTTTAAAAATTTTGGACACAACATTTTTATTAATTCTTCGAGAATTTCATACACTGCATTCGATTTTTTTAAAAAATTGTGCAATGAAGTGTGTGGCAATACCAGTCATATGGCAGTTAGAAGATGTATGGTGAGTTCATTTTGGGAATTCTAAGTGTTTTAATGAAAATGTTTTTAGTAACTCTCACTTTTAACTGTGGCTATGAATAGGTAGCCACTGCTCTTTACTTCCTCCCCAAAGACTAATTCTTCTAGAAGTGATCAAAAAGAGGAATAGCACCTAAAAGTGCTTCTTATGAACCTGGAATTGTCCTAAGCATTTCATAGTATTTCTTTTAATCCTGCAAGTCTGGTTGTTAATATTTTAGAAGACCAGAGTTAGAGTGATCACTTCTCAGATGAGTGTTAGGAGAACAGGACTTAGTATAGTTTCTCTTAGCAAAAGACATATCAGAGCAGGTCACAAAACAAGCCCATTTGACCAAAGCTTTTGTCCTTCTGCTAAGTCACCCAAAACCATTGTTAAATAACAATGTCCAGGAGCTATTACACTCCAAGTAAAACAACTGACCGTCACTGATCTCCAGGTGTTGAAAAATGTGGTTATGCTAGAATATTACTGATAGTTAACTTACGTGAACATCTCCAACTGGGCTATATACAGGTCCCTTTAAGAATTGACAAACTAAAGACTTACACAACATCTTTTCCTGTACTAGCTCCTATTTGTTCATAAATAGCCACCTTTAGTAAACTTTTCAAGCCAAATCTCAAAATGGATGGTGTCACTGAATTATATGAACCTATTCAGTGGCCCACCCATCTGGATCCCCACAGAGAATCAATTTTCTTCATAAGTCATGCTTTCTACTGCTGTCAAACTGAAAGTTATGTGTGGAAAAACGTACATCACTGCCTACTTTAGCTGAGTGTCCATTCACATTGGTAAGTAGGATATGTAAGAGTTTTAAAGTAGCCTGGGATACAGATGCCTGGACTTTAATCCTGCCCTGTCACACACTACTGCAAAACCATTGGAAAACCTTCCCATTCCTCTGTGCCTAGTTTCACAAATATAAGTTATGGGAAATAAGAACACAGCCAATAAAATGCTGTGACAATGAACTGAAGTTTTTAAAAATGGAAAACACTAAAAGTTGTGAGCTTGTTTCTGTTTTTCCTGAAAAATCTCCTTAGGAAAACTGCAGGCCTTCATCTTCTATGGCACACTTCAGTCCTCTGTGTCTCAACAGTTCTATACATCTCCAAAGCCAGTCAGAGATGCTTGAGGGAAGTTCTCCATGATGGATCTTACCACAGAGTGAGCAGGAATAAGACTGACCGCCTTACACAGATGGTTGGAGGGATGGGGAAAGGAAAGGGGAATCAAAGACTGGCTAACCCTGGTGCGCTCCATAATTACCCCTAAACAACTAGCCCTCTGTGCAGACCCTACAGGCAGGGTTCGCTAACATTTGAAAAGAGAGACTTTATTTTCATTTTTATGAAGTCTTAAAGTCATCAAGAACAAGGGCAGCCAAACACTAAAACACTTCTGTGGGGCTGGGGAGGCAGCGTCTCTGCTGGCTGTTTTATTTCCAACCTAAAAGGCATAATATCCGCTACAGCCTGAAAACTCGCACATATTAAGTTTATCGTCTTTGGTAATTCCTGCTCTAAAAAAAGTTAAACGGTGACTATAGAAGAGGCCAGGCACAGAGGAAGTAGAGAAAAACCTAACACCTACTGAAAACTGATGGTTTTTTACATGTATACTGCATGCAGTTCTTCTAGTAACCTTGTAACTGTTTTGAGGAAACTGATGCTCATAGACATTAGTAACTTGCAAGAAGATCACTTATCTAGTTTGTGTAATATAAGACCATAATAATTATTCAAATGTAATTCCATAACTGTTTCTTTCACAGGATATGACCAGCTTGATCAGAAAATAAGTATATGATATAATTATCTCTAAACAGCAATTTTTTTCATAGCAGAAGCACCCTATGACTATATGTACCACTCACATCACCTGTAATCTTATATTTATGGTCAATGAACTCTAAAAACATTTGATATATGTCACTTTGGGCTTATGTATTTAAACCTACCAGACAGGCCTTTAGCGACATTTTTTCCTTTGCCTTGATGAATAGTATTATCTGGCTGATGGAAACTATATCATCCTGGATCCCTATATGCCTACAAAGAACATAGCTGTCCTCATCATAATAAATAATACATGTCAAAAATGATAAAAAGAGTAGATGCATGGGTTCAACCAATGATATCTCAGAATTCATTTGTTGCTGCAGCAGAGCTTAACCCATACCAGCTAATATTATCCTTAGCTACTGTTGTCACACAAGTTTGTGGATGCAACTATCTTACTGATTGTCAGGGACAACTAATGCCCAGGCTGGATTCTCAGGATAGAAAAAAGAAGGAATGTCATTCATGGAAAGTTAAGTAATGATAAATCCAACTTTGGCCTGGAACAGAGTGATTTTGTTCCGGTTTTACTCACTAAAGAAACCCACCCAGTCTTTCAGAAGCCATTGGTGAGGCAAAAACAGACTGAGAAAAGGACCTTCACTCTAAACCTAAGTAGAAAAGTTATACTTTCCCCTTCATCTTACTTTGGGTTTCCATGGACTATTTTGCTAAACACATCAGTTTTTGCAAATGATTAATCAACCGTTCACACAATCAAAAAGGAAAAAATGGATAAAATAAAAACACATAAAATCAGAATGATTTTATCAGATTAAGAAAAGACCAAGTATAACTGTAGGCCATGTGTTTCCAACAAACTTTCATCTGATTTTGAGCAAAGATTGTTTTATCCTTAACTGGTTTCCAGCTACATTCATAAATGAGTCCCTTTTCTGCCTGGTAACCATTTTAAAGGCTGTCTGTCGGTCATCTGTCCACTAGTTACATTCTTCTCAGTTACTATAATTGATGGATTTCTCCAGTCTAAACCACACAATGTTACTGAAGATTCTTACTGAGCTGTAGCCCAAAGACTGTCCCCCAGAAGTCAGTGATTTGCCAATGCCTGGAGTCACCAGGGCATTACACCCTTCCAAAAGATCACCCAGTTTTTCTCTTAGGATAAAGGAGATGCATATGTTTTACTGGAAGAAGCCTTCAACTTGCTTTGGTGTAATTCTCTCTAAATTAGGTAACACACCCCTGAATTTTCCTTTTTCACTTAAAAACTAAAATTGAAGGGAAGAAGTAGGAAAGTGGAAGGGAAAATAGTGATATTTACCCATAGTGTAGCTGTAAGAATCTAAATTTTAGATGAGAAACATTTTTATATGAACGCTATATAAATATAAGGTGGAAGTATCTGTAGGTACAGAATTAAAGAAACCTCAGAAGTAAATTTATAAAATGAGACTTTGATAGCTGCTAACATCCAGGTTCTTGAATGTAACACTAAGAACTATGTAGTTCTTTCCACAGCAGGAATCTGGGGCCAAATCAAGTGCACAATGGGGCTTTCAGACAACCTTAAGCAAACAGACCAAGGCTGAGAAACAGTGTTCTTGTTTTCGCTGGGAGAAAACATAAATCAAAGAGGCAGGAAGGGGGCACTTCACTTTTTAATCAGAAGTCGTTTCCTCTTTCGTGCTGGTGAGAGTGTTCTGAAGTCTGTTACCTTTCCACTGGTTAAGAGAATGCTGCAAACACACCTGACAAGCTTTCTATTGCTCTCTTGTCCCGTTTCCCTGAAACCAGGGGAAAGGCAAAATGGAAGGCAGAATATCACCCCTTGATATCAGAAGTCCTCTTATGATACCCGTGACTTAGGGAGGCCAGAGCAGATAGCGCACACACACACACACACACACACACACACACACACACACACACCACCCATACAGATGCATGCATGTCCCAAGCACACTCTGACCCCTTATCCTGTAATCTCCGTTTTCAATTTTTGCTTCACATACTATTACATGAATATTCTTAACTCCGAGCTACCTCAATTTCCAACTTGAGCAATTAGAAAACACACCATTGACAACTCAAGAATTGAGTTTCTCTAAGCCTGACAGCCACCCAGCTGACACCTAGAGCAGCAAGTCACTATGCCTGAGGGGGCATGGAAACCCTAAAATAGAGTTCAGCCTTGCCAGGCAGCACTTGATCTCCCCTCTCCGTAAAAGAATGTCATTGAAAGCATTTCACCCACTGACACTGGTCTGGATTCTCCTTAGCTGAAAAGGACCCTAGCTCTAACCTCTCTCCTAGGCACCCCATAACCTCATACAACCCATCCAGTCTCTTCTTGTCCCTCATCTAACAGCTCAGACTCACTTACCCAGGGGAATTTTTTCCAGCAAGTAGAGATAGCTCTGAAAGAAGTCATTGCGAATGGCTTTGTGAAGAATAAAGGACATGCTATGTCGACAGAGTTCATCATCGGTCTTCTGCCAGCGGGATCTAAAGGCAAAATGGGCTCCCAGGTGGGCCATGGCGGAGGGGGATAATAATTATTCCTGCAGAGAGAGGAAGCTTGCCTGGCTGTTCCTTTGAATTAGTCTTCTCTTCCTCAAAGAACTTGAGACTGTCATTTTAAACCAGTCCCAGGTCCATCTATATCAGGACAGGCTGTCATGGGTTGTAGGGGGAGGGATAGCAGACATGGGGAGGTCAGGCTCTTGGCACATCCACCCACCGTCTGATTGCTTGCGCGACACCACTCCAAGCCAGCAGGTGCTAAAAGTAAAGATGGAAACAGGCTGAGTGAGATCCTGCTTCACCCAGGGAAAAGCACGCTTCCCTCCTTTATAGGCGCTTCAAACGGGCTCAGGCACTGCCTGCTAACACCCTGAATACTTGCTTTAATTTGACTCTGAAATTGGAATAGCCTAATTTCCATTTCAAAGAGTTGTGAATATTTTGCAGGAGATCCTATTCCCTGATTTCCATGGCTCCTAGAACACTGAATCCTCAAATTACAAGGGCCCTTCAAAGTCATTTTAGCCACTCACATTCCTTTCATCAGGACAATTTTTTTTCCCCAAATCATTTTATAGAGGTGGATATGTGTTTCCAATGTTTAAGGATCTTCCAAAGGGGCAATTATTTGAAAGCCCGTTTTGAAATTAAATACCTTCTCTATCAGCAAACTCCTCCACTTAACTTGTTCTGGGCAATGCCTACTCATGCAAGCTTGTTTATTTCTTTCTGTCTACCGTGAATATGATTTTCCTTTAAAGTACATTTGTGTTATGTACTATCTTCTGATTGTCTCTCCAACTCATTTCTCTGCTTCTTGCAAGACACTACGTGTTCCAGGGGCCAACTTATGCTGACTATATCAGCAGACTCCATTGCCCTCTGATTCAGCCAGTAAATAGTGCCGTGGGAGATGGTAATAATGAAGTCAAGGTATTTATTCGATCCCCTGGCACCAGCATTTCCCTGGAGATATCCCAGGATCACTATTTGCTTTAACAAGAAAAACATCTTTTCATTTGATGACCTCTCCTAGTCCGCATCATTTCTCCTTTGCTTTACTGCCTGAGACCTAGGGATAGTGGTGAGCAAGGGTTATTGCAAGCCATACTCCTTGCAATTTTGCCTATGTTTTTTATAAATAGACCCTTTCAAACTCAGCTCAGAGTCCAGCCTGTGACAGGCACCTGTTCTCTGCAGGGATCATGACTACTGTTTTACTCTTCATATTTCCTAACAGGAAACTACATACATACATACATACATACATACATACATACATACATACATACACACATACACACATACACACACACACACACACACACACACACACACACACACACACACACGAACCCCATGCACTATTGGCCCTATACCATGTGCTCCCACTAACCTTATATACCGTGGACATATCAAAGCAGACAGCTTATGAGATGACTTCTGTCTTAGTTCAGACTGCTATAACATGACATAGAGTGGGTGGCTTAAACAATAAACATTTATTTCTCATAGTTCTGGAAGCAAGGACAACCAAGATCAAAGTGCTGGCACACACTGTATTTACTGAGAGACCTGTTCTCAGTTTCCAGTTGGTTCTCCTCTTGTTATATGCTTACATGTCAGAGAGCAAAACCTGTGGTCAAGCCTTAGTTCACATCTTGACAGGATACTAATCGCATTCAGAAGGGCCCCACTTTTGCTGCCCATGACCGTCTCTGCATATCGTCTCTCAACCCTTTCACCTTGAGGGGACACAAACATGTCATCTGTAATGTCATCTTCACCTTTTCCTCTACACATGAATTCATGCCTTGCTGGCCACCTTTTTCCTTGAGTGTAGACTGAACTGGCTGGCTCAGCTCTAAAGAAAAACTCATGCCAGAAGTTATGGGATGGCACATTTAAGATGAGGTCATAAAATGACTGTCATGAGCATCTCATTTCCCTCTCTTGATTATTTTCCCTGACTTCAAGCCACCAGCCTGCTAGGAGCTTCCCCACGCTGAGGACCATGTAGCAAGGAAATGAAGACCTCACGAAGTCCAGGAGGAACCGAATCCCTAAGTGAGCCTGAAGAGGAAGCATTTCCCAATCAGAAGTTCGGTTATAACCTGATGGGAGACCTCAACCCGGTTAAGCCACTCCAATTTTATTAATCCACAGTAATACATTGTTTTTCTTTAAGTAGCTCAACTTTGGGGAATTCTGTTACAATGTACCATAGAATAATTTACCCATCACCCTTATAATGTTGAAAATTGAACCGTAATCTCCCAAAGTTTGCTTTGTATGCTCATCTTTTATTGGAAAAGGAAAGGATTCATTTGCTTGGTTCTTATATATTTCCCTCACCTTCCAATGCCTCTAGACTCCCTTTTCCCATTGTCCATAACAGAAGGCATAGCTGTTAAATTTTGATTACATTGTCTCCACCTCTGGCTTTAGGACTTGCCGAGAACATAGTTTGTTACCACTTTTCCTCCTCCACAGTTTCAGTTCGTGAGCAGGTACTTCTCTCAGGTCTGGGCCTTATTTGAGAGATGGCATTCCCTTGACTGTATTTTTCATAAGGATACAGTCATGTTATCTGTTATCATTCATGCCATCTACGGTTTTCTGTGCTAGCAAATGAAATCTTGTCTAGTGAAACACGATCATAAATAATTTTTACTCAGTAAATTTTCATAAGAATGCAAGCATGTCTAACTTTTTTATTGCAACAGAATATTGACATCTACAAAGTTTGCACTTGAGAGTTGCACAGTGGAGTTTAAAAAAAATCAAAAAATATCTCATAAAGTTTCCAGCAGACTTACAATTTTGGGTTGGTCCAAACTCACAGCTATCCTCAGCTACATGTGGGTCACCGGCTGGACATGCTTGGTAGATGATGTTCTGACTCCAAATCAGAACAAGGGAATTTCAAAAGGGATATTTCATAATGCATAATGAAAGATGTATTTTTATTTTTAATTATGTGTGTGCATGCATGCACATACATGCATCTATGTGTAGGTCTGTGCATATGTAAATACAGATGCCCAGATTCCAGAAAAGGGTATTGAATCTCCTGGAGCTAGAGTTACAGTTTTGAGCCACCTGATATGGGTGCTGGGATCTGAACGCAAGTCTTCTTCAAGAACAGCATGTGTTCTTAACTACTGGGCCATTTATCAAACCCCAAGAAAGTCTACTTACTGGGATCAAACAGATATGGCTGAGTTGAAAATTCATCCCCCGACATGTATATAGGGTAACCTATATACTGATAACCTATAAACTGATTTCTTAGTCACTCTGAGCCTCACTTTCCTCTTCTGTAATACAAAGATAATGATAATGGTACGTGCTATGTATGATGTGAGTACTAAAGGAGCACTCCGTCTACAGCATGAGAGTGCTGAACACACCTTCAATAACTGCTAACCATCATCATTGGTAGAAAGCCAATAATGAGTTTCAGATGTCCAAAACATCTTATCTGCCTATTCTTAGGTTTTATTCAAGAAATTCACCACATACATATTGAGAAGATGAGTTATAGTCAATGAAGTTAAAAATTGAAGCAAAATCCAAATGAAATGGACTATGGGAGTTTATTCATGTGTCCTTCGGATTTTTCTGTTTTTGGAAAACTAAGCAGAAGATTAAGAAGGCCATTTTAGAGAGGTTGCCTATGAGAATGTGTGCACTGGTGTAGATGTAAACACACCACACACACACACACACACACACACACACACACACACACACACACACACATCTTAGAGAGGCTGCCTACTAGAATGTGTGTACTTGTGTAGATGTGAACACACACACATTGACATTGCACATGTGGATTTTTTTGTAACTCAATTGTGTGGTTCTTAAGTATGAACTTTCGAAATGACAAGTCATATCACAATGTCAATGTGTATTGTGTTCACAGGGCCAGGGAGTACACATACTATTCTCCTTTGTCACTTGTATTAGTATCTCCAACAGGATGCTGATTCTTAACCCTCAGTAAGATGTTGGTCTTAGGAGAGAACTAACTAACTCCAACTACTCACACTGCTTATCTGACAATTAATGTGGGTAAGTTTTTCAGTGTTTACAGAACTAATTATCCACTATGAATTATAAACTTTTTGTATCTGGACAAGGATTATTAAACATTCTAAGATCTTTATATTTCAGACCTATAATTTCTGAGTGGGATGAAAGACTGATTGGTTCATACAAAACACCTTTGTCAACTTAGTTTGTTTCTGTGGGTTACATTAGGTTTTGTGACTATTTCTCCTAGTTTCCAGCTCGTTGCATTTGCTTCCTTATAGTGATCATTTTTCTCTTACAGCTGAAACGCTCTATTTGTTGCCACCCCACACCATTCTTGGCTACATTTATACCTAGTGAGTGAAGTTATGATATACACCTCAGGTCGACCACAGGCATCCAATTTCCAGGCAGGGAAGAAAAACAATGAAGTAAAAGAGAGAAATATGACTTCAGCAAGTAAAGGAGGAAAGTGAATTCATCCATTTGATTTTCTTTCATGAGGATTTCTGTGAGGGGTGTGATGGGCAACTAGAGCTCAAAAGACTAGATTATCATGCAGAGGTTCAGAAGAAAGGGAGGCATAGAAGAAAAGCCAGATAAGAAATATATTCACTCTGCAATATAAGAAGCTTAATATTTGAGAAGTCAGTTCCATATAGAATTGCTACCAAATTAAAATTCCATAATGCTAATTTAAATTCAAGATAATGGATGAAATAACAGTACTTTCAGCCAAAGAGACAACATGTCACTAATAGATGCTCATGGGAAGAATGACTTTTAAAAAAACCACTTCAGAAAAAATGAAATTAAGAGAATATATTGTTAACAGGGAATGCTTTAAAAAAAAAGCTAATAAAACAGAAGACAGAGCCCACATACAATATATTATAAGTTGATGAATTATATAATATGAGACAACTGCCCAGGCCTGGCAGATGTGCTAATTAAGCTTAACCTTCTTTTTTCCAAGTGCTATCTTAGTTCTAGATCTCCCTTTAACAACAATTAACCCAGAACTAAAGAGCTTTTACTTACCAGGTACATCTAGCTGGGACACAGGTTGCCTAGCTACAGAGCAGACTTGCCCCACCCGATCAGAAAGCGGTGGAGCCAGAGAACTGTGGATTATATGTGTATTTAAACTCGACTCATTGTAGATTTTTATCTTCTCTCAGGAACTAACAGATAGTTTGGATGTTGCAGTCTGTTCTTAGAAAGTCTGGGAAGTATCTCAGATAAGACATTTTGGTCCAGGGAAGGTCCCTGCTGGATGTTGCTAATGATGATAATTACAGAAAGGCCTGAAGTTAGGGGTCTGGCTGTGTGACTGCTTTTAGCATAGTTGGGAGATGTATATCCAAATACTTTAATTGTATAGAAGAAATTGTGCCCAATGAATGATCAAACACACTGTTCTAGGAATGGAAAAGCTACAATAGCACACATGAAATTTGTTGCAGGAAATGGCTAATACTCAAAAGCTAATATCACCAAGACTCCTTAAGCCCTGGCTTTATCCTCTGGAAAGACCCTTGGCTTCTTCCAGGTATAGCTTTGTTATAGTCAGCTGGATTCCTATTTCATATTTCTGTGGCCTGAAGCATAAAAAGTATAAATAACTCCTACAAATACACAATAATAACACAAACTCTATAGAAAAGGAGAAAAAGTCCTTATGTAACCTTTCAAGAAAATAAATATAATGCTGATTAAACATATAAAAATGTTTGATTTATCAATTGGCTGAAATATACAGATTTGGATCATAACAAGATGTAGCATGAGGTTTTCAAAAATGGAGACTCCAAATGCCCAGTGAAGCAAGGATATAGAGCAGCTGAAGTCACTGTTACAAACTGTGGGTCAGTGAGAATTTGTACAAACAACTCAGGACCATCTTTTATAAATGTAATGATGGTTATGTCCTAGACCAAATAGTTCCATGGCTGAGTACAGTTCCTAAAACAGCCCTACATATCTGCACCAGGAAATATGTACAAGAATGTTTGGTGTGGGGTTGACAAGATGGCCCAGAAGATAAAGGCACTTGCCACTAAGCCTGATGAGCTGAGTTTGATACTCACACATGGTGGAGAGAACTGGCTCCTTCTGACCTGCACACACATGTCATGGTACACATGTCCGTTCACACACACAAACATACACACATGCACCCAGACATGCACATATGCATGTATGCACTATGCACACATACACATACACTAATAAATGATGTAATTTAAAATTTTTAAGAGCAATTGGTATGTCTGTGTTTAGAATATCAAATAAATGAACAAACAAAACTCTGTAGCAACCCAGATACGGAATAGCATTAAAATGACAAATAACATATTTATAGAATATCAAACCAAAGCATTGTGATGAAAACTAGTAACTACTATGGAGAATGGCTAAATTACTCCATATTGGAACATCTGCAGACTCCACACGCTCATGGATTAGGATTATAACTCGTCTGAGTCCCGTAGCATGCTGTGGCCCTTCCTGGATGAAAGGTAAGTAGCTAATTAAAAAACTGTACACATTCCAGACTACCTCCAAAAGAGTAAGGAAATCAAATGAGGGAGTATAGTATTTGTTTCCCATACAACAAAACAAACAAACATATTGAAGAATGCAGAAAGCAACGTATAGCTAGCATCATTCCTCCCCCAGTTCTAAGCAACCTAGACCCTTTTTACCTTCCCAGGGGGAAGAAAAACAAAAGATAGGATTCAGATTTCAAACCCAGTGGCCATGGTACTGCCACGGAAACCAGTGCTAGAAAAAGCCCCACCAGCCTTTGTTGCCAGGACAGTATATCCGACTGACCACCTGGAACTTCAATAGACAGGTGCCTGGGTGTTCCCACCATCCCGTCAGGTGACAGAGTGAGACTCCCTTTGTTGAAGAACAAAGTAAGAGCAAGGCATAAAAGTTAGTGCAGGACTGTGTCTTGGAAGCCAGTACACACCACACACAAGCATGCAGGCAAGCACTCATACACATGAAATAAAAATAAACAAATGCACTGATAATAAATGTGGGAGGGGAGAGAAAAGGGAAGAGTGAAGAGGTAGGAGTCTTACACACAACATGCAGTATGTGTATGTGCAGAACTTTAAGAAATAAAAACAATAAACAGATGCTTGAGGAGATTAATGTGTTTAACCTGACAACTGAATCCATCACACAAATATAAGAGAACTATAGCCGGGCAGTGGTGGCGCACGCCTTTAATCCCAGCACTCGGGAAGCAGAGACAGGCGGATCTCTGTGAGTTCAAGGCCAGCCTGGTCTACAGAGTGAGATCCAGGACAGGCACCAAAACTACACAAAGAAACCCTGCCTCGAAAAACAAAAACAAAAACAAAAACAAAAAAAGAGAACTATAAAGGGTGTTTATATTAGGGAAGAATCCAAACTGTCACTATGCATATGACAAAAAACCCCAAGGACCCCAATCAGGTGGATCTGAGTTTATATTACAAGCACTTGGAGATTACTCACTAAATCCTAAACTTGATAAATTTAATAAATTCCACTATATACTTAAAGTAGATGAAATGTACAGTGCTTAAGTTATAGAGTTAACCAAAGTGAGCTTGTTTTCTAAATACACATGATAGCACATGAAACTGTTTTTTACTCATATTTAGCTATTATTTGCAATAGGCAGCATGATTTTAACCATATTTCAGTTTGAGTTTAGGATATTAAGAAAAATAGTTTTGTGGCAATAGAAAGATGACCTTCTTGACCAAACTTTGCTAGGCTCCTCCAAGCCCTTTGGTACTGTAGGTCTGACTGTGAGTTTCCATTTGTCTTGTTGAAGCACAGTTTGAGCAAGTGTCATAAGTCAGCTCAGACTCACACTTGAAGTTTAAATCTCATGCTCTTACATCCTCGTCCTTAAAAGCAAAACCCAATGTGGCTATAATGAGACACAGTTGGTTCCAGCATTTGAAGAGAGACCCTACTCTATACCCATCTTACTCAAAAAAGCTTAGAAGGAAAGGGGACTAAATAATAGAAAGAAAGGGCTCCAATACACAGTCAGCTGTGGGTGTGCCCCAAATGTTGGATCTATGTGAAGAAGTTACAATGATATAAGGAGGGGCTGTGGCAGTGTAGAGAAGAAACTGGCTTCTCCATAAAGAACAGGCAGCTTGTCTGGAAAATATTCAAAACATAAATACAGAGTTCTTGTTTCCAACTCACTTTGTGTATCAAATATTTTAAAATTAAATTAGTTAAAGCTAAATAAAGTGTTAAACTCATGTTCACAATCACACTAGTCACCTGTCAAGTGCTTGACAGTCTCTTTTGGCTAGTGGTTTCTGTTGTGGATGAGATAGACCATCTCCTTCCCTAAGGACAGTTTGCTTAAATAGTACTGGCCCAGGACTCCGATCTGAGTCCTTTTCTGAAGGAGAATCACAGATACATCAACTAATTCCAGGACCACAGAGTAAGCATCTTATATTTTAAGAAAGCCCACTTCCTGCTCTTACTGCACAGAGTCATTCAGTATCCTAGGGGAACAGAAAAGGACTTCTGCCAGTTAAAACATGAATCACTGTGTCATTATTTTCTCAATTATAAGCAATTTGAGGGCAGTTTAGTTCAATTGCATATCATTTTCGTGGATGAATGTGATTTGCTGAGCTACTAAGCACACAGGTCTGACTTCTTTGAATACATGACCATCTGGATAATTACCTACAATTCCTTGCTAGACTTCTTAGACTTCTTGGATGCCGTTTGTATGTGTTCAGTAAAATTATATTTTAGTCACTCCTTGAAATGTCCAACTTGGCAGATCATGCTATATTTCCAGTACTTGCTCTTCAATCATTACTTAGCCTATTCAGATAGTTGTCTATAAGACACATAAAAGAATTAAAGGTCTGTGATATTATTAGCATAGTAGCAAAAAATCATCTTCTCTTAGCCAACAACAGCATCATCCACACTAAATGTTTCATTTTCTGTCTCAAGTTATTTCCCTGAGGTTCTTCTATGGGGGAGAGAAAAACACCTTTCACTGTGAAAATTGCTCCATGCCCTGAGAAAGCAGACATGAAGTGCCTGAGATGGTCAGAAGCTGTCACTGGGGACCGAGGATTAAAACCTGATCAGGGCAGCAAATAAAAAAAAAATTTAAAAAGCTCTTAAAAGAACTTGACAAGGGAAGCTTAAATCTTGTTTTAAAGGTTTGGGTTGTACTAAGCCTTGAAAAATTCAATCCTCTGGAGGACTATATCTCACTGAGAAAGCTCCACGTAAGTTTATCATGTAGCCAACACCTAGACATTGGGCCTCGGAGACCACTTGGATAATATTTCCTCTGGATTAGCACTGGAGCTTGGAAGTGACATTTGTACTAGGCGTACTTTAAACTCTAGGGCTTTTCTCATTATAAAATGATAATTCTGAGGGTGGAGAAAGTGGTTACTGCAGAGGGAAGTCACCATGATTTATACATCTTGGACATTCTCTCTTCTTCACACGGAATAACTTACTACACTAAGTGTGTTTCATGTTTCTTTTTGGTTTGAACTGCAGTTGTTTTTAGATTGTCTGGAAGTAAGAGCGTATTTGTTCTAGTTGTTTTTATGTTTTCAGTTCCACCATGTCCAAATGAATTATTGTGTAGATTCTTGTGACTGATGTCACCAACAATTAAACTGCACACACAGCAGACATACTTCTAGGACATGAGATCCTCTGTCCAGAGTAACCCTGAGACTTTATTGTTTAGTCCTTCTTGGCACGGACTCAATTGATCACTCTCAATCACTGGCTCTCTGAGAGCCATACAACAGCAGAGCAAGGCTGAAAATCTGCCCCTAGTTTATTCAAACTGCATCCACCAAGATCTCTGAGATTACTGTGCAATCTCCTATCATTCTAGTTATAAAGTGTACTTCAGATGAATTAAATATCCAATGACAGCCAAAGTCGTAAACTCCTTGACTCCCTGGAGTCACTTTCCAGGATGATTTTATTAGTACTTTGGCCGGCATATGTGTTTTGTGTAGTTATGAACACTGGCTCGGTTGGGAGTCATAATTTAAAGTAATGCATTTCTCTACTTGAGCGTGTGCACACACCCAGGGTTCCTGGAAAATAGGCATAGCCGATTTACACTTGAGCCAAATGAAATCTAGTAACTTTTTTTCCTCTTCATAACCTTCAGCTGGGTTCCTAATATCTCTCTAATAGATATGCAAAGCTTGCCAGTATCAGGACTGAAGCTGATTCACAGCAGACCTGTCCCCTCTGCTGGGAAAAGGACTGGGTTTACTGACTAAGCTGGAAGAATGAACATAATACAGAGAAATATCCATTTCAAAGCAAACGAGTCCTGACACCAAGTGTCATAAGCCAAGTATCATAAAATGGTCATTGTTTTTCTGCTTTCATGTATTTTATAGAATAAAGGTTACAGATCTGGTGAGTAAAATGTCCTGGCTGTCATTTGCTTCTAAAGCCTGTTGCTACCTTGTTGTTTTGACATCACTCACCTCCATTCCTGTCATCATCTCCCACTCGTTTACCTGGACTCTGAAGATTTGTTGTTTTGGGTTTTTTTTTTGTTTTTTTTTTTTGTTTTTTTTTTGTTTTGTTTTTTTGTTTTTTTTTAGTTTTTGAGTAGTATGAAAGTTCTGCATGTACTCAGAAAAGTTTTGTCAAACTTAATAGAAGTTCAGGACACAACATTTCAGAAAACAGTGATAAGAAGTGGTTTTGGGGGTAAGTCACTCTGATACCACATTTAACATCAGCTTTAACTAAGATGATATCAAAATAACATAACTATTTTAATATGATGATTGGAATAAAAAAAATTCAGATTTGAAGAGCTACACCAGAAATTATCAAGAACATGAAAAAGACTTATGGCAGAATGTGTATGCCATTCAGCTAAAATTGTATAGTTTAGTACCTATCAACTCAAGAAGAAAGAGCAAGCCCTCAAGCATAAAACATTAGTAGTTAGCAGGAACCAGCAATGTTTGTACATGGATTAATATTGATATGTAATGAAATACAATGCTTAGTCAGTCTATTTTACAACAGTGCCTTCATGATTACCTCCTATGAACTGACTATTGTACTAGGAAGTAGTAGCAGCAGTTGAGAAGAAAACTGGCCTTAATCCCCAGTGAGGGTGACAAAATTAAGCAGATCACACAATCATGTCTCTGTAAGTAATGCTAAGAAGAACAGGTAAACAAGGCAAAGATAACCCATCAAATTGTTAAGGACCTACCTCAGAAAGCCTGCCCTGAGATATTGACTTCAGAGTTCAAACATGAGAAATACACAAGAGTAAACTACATGCTGCACAGAAAGGAGGCTACTCCTTATCAAAGTAATTTTCTAATAGTTTCAGGAATTTTAGAGGTGATTCGGTTAATTAATTCTGGTAATTGTTAAGAGTAGGATGAAAAGGTAATAGAGAAAGCTCTGTGGACAGGCAGAGCCATTTTACAACTGATTCTCTCAACAAATTGATTTGCCTGGCTCTCTTTCCAGGTCTTTCTCCCATACCCTTCCCAAACCCTTAGAATGTGGCTTTGCACCTGCAATTAATTAAACAAGAAAGAAAGGGAGAGCCTTGCAAAAAGAAGAGGAAGAGGAAGAAGAGAAAGAGGAAGGAGGAGGAGGAGGAGGAGGAGGAGGAGGAGGAGGAGGAGAAGAAGAAGAAGAAGAAGAAGAAGAAGAAGAAGAAGAAGAAGAAGAAGAAGAAGAAGAAACAGAAGAAGAGACGTGCTTATGCAAAGACCTTATGACTTAGGCAAAAAGTAATCCACAAAAAGCTTTACAGACCATGTCAAAGAATTCTGTCTTAATTGCAAAAACATAGTCAGTTGGGTTTTCTTAAGTAGAGAGGAGGAGGAGGAGGAGGAGGAGGAGGAGGAGGAGGAGGAGGAGGAGGAGGAGGAGGGAAGAGCTGACATCACCAGGTTTACATTTGGGAAGATTATCTATAACGTGGAAAACAGATGGAGGCAGTAAAATGATGAAAAGTTTTATTATGTCATTTCTCTAATAGAAATATTTCTAAAATACTCTCTGTCACATTGCACAGAAAATGTGCTGAAGTATTTTAGGTCCTGGAGCTATGCTAGTCACAAAATTGACATCATTTTACCTCAGAAATTTGCAGCTTTTCTCTACTGTTTACAAGCTACCACTGTTACCATTCAAAAGTTCAGTGGCTGACTGTCTAGCCTTCTTTGTCTCTTCCCTGCTTTGTAGCTGAGCATCCTAACTAGTCTCTTTCTCCCACTCTTGCCTGACTATAACCTATTTTCAACACAACAGTCAGGTGATCCTTTCAACAAGGAATAAAATTATGTCACTCATCTACTCAAACCTTAAAAGTGACTCCTCACTCAGCCTTAGTACCACTCTTGCCTTACAAGGTCCTGCATGCTATGGGCCCTGTAAGTTCTCTAGGGCTACCTCTCCAGTCCCCCCTTGTGTTTGCTGTGTCCAGACACACCGACCCCACACTGTTCCTCAAACATAACAGATTTCCCAACACCTTAGAGACTTTGCCCTAACTGTTCCTCAGCTAGCAGCTTTCTACCAGAAGACCCTTCTCTTCCTTCAAGTTTTTGCTTAAAACATGCTTTATCAAATAGGGCTGCTCTGATTGTTCTACTTAAAATGAGTGACATCCTTTCAACTTCTCTTTCCAATTCCTCCTATACTGCTATATTTTAAGATTTTCTTTGGGAACTTCAGGTAACTAAGGAATACTGAGAGCAGGAGAAATAGTGTTCTTCAGGAAAGAGCACACCAATGGTTACCCAATACCAAATGGTCAGCCCTGAAAACAAAAATACAAGTAATATTATACAGACTGAGCAGGTTATACTTATGTAGTTAGGAAGATATATGTGTGCATGTGACAATAATTAATGAAATGAGGCGATGAATTTGAAAGAGGGAAAGGAGGGTTATATGGGAGAGTTTGGAGAGAGGAAGAAAAAGGAGAAAATGATGTAAATATATTATAATTTAAAATAAAATAAACAAGTAAAAAGCTCTCCATAATAACTGATATGAAGGACTAAAAAATATGAACCCAAACATGAATGGAGATATGTCATAGATGGTCTCCATGAAGGAGTAAGATTATTTACAAACTTCCAAACATTTTTAATAAAGTAATCTGAAAAGGTAATTTCTGCTTCCTGGATCATTCTAGGTTCTGGACCAAGTAGTCAATTTTATAAGGACAACTTATATTTGCTGATTTTCAATACATACAAACATTTCTACATATCACATGATAGGCCTAATCTTGAGTGTGTTGGAATTTCTCTAGGCTGAGTAAAAATAAACATTGTATTTCTATGACATTAAAACTTTCTAAGTTAAAGCTTTCAGATTAAAATAAGGAATTATTTTGAAAAACATTAAATTCAACTTCAAAAAAGATTTTGTTAGCATTTAGCTTCTTTAAAAATCATTTAATTTTATATTTAATCTCGTATGAAATTAAGATAAAATCAACTCTGGTAGCTGGCAGGCAACTGGGGGAAGGTTTTTAAAATTCTCAGATAAAATTGCACATATGACCACTTAGGCAAATGATCCATTGTGGGGTATAAGAATAAAGACTTCTTGGCATGAAGCAGCGCCAGAAATAATTCCTGTGCACCACTTCAGAGGAACCTTATGATCATGCAATGCCAAAAAGAAAGAATAAATCCAGAGTGAAGGCAGAGAGTAAATCCTCAGTAAGATAAAAATCTTATGTGTTAGAAAGAAAAAGAAACACAAAAACTTTTTTCATTCATAACCTTTTCCCAAAGCAACAAATACATCTTGAAGTATTTATAACTTCACAAAATGCCCATTTGAATATTATTGCCTGGAAAATAAATTTGCAAGACAATCAGTGATATTTGTAGACTTTAGAAGTAATTCATAATAGTCCACGGGGTTCACAACATATTTTCATGTCTGGGTATTTAAATTCCTTTGTATGTGCTGTTTTAAACAAAAATCATGGCGGGCAATTATATTTTTATACAATTCTCAGTCCTCCAGAGGAGGGTAAAATTGTGCTATTGTAAACTTTCTGCAATCATCGTTTAATCAGAGTAAGTTTCACAATGTAGAAAAGTATCTACTTTAGGCAACAGTGATGAATGAGAGAACACTTTTCCTTTTTTATTTTCCTTAGATTTCTTTCACCAGCTGTTAGGAAAGCCAAAAGTATTTAAGGCAAAGAAATGGAATTCCATTAGTCAGCACTGAGAAGAAAAAAAAAAAACAAAAAACAAAAAACAATTAGCAGATCATTGTAAGCCAAAGCTTGTGTTATGGAAATTAAAGACAGAATGTGATTGCTCTAAAATAAACTGTGGGACACATGGCGTTCTAATTTTCAGGATCCAGTAAAACAGAGGCCTATCATCAAACAAGAAGTGAAGACCTCGCAGAAGAAATGAAGAAAGTATTTTCATGGGGCCAGGAACCTCCTCATGGCAGGCATGCAAAATTTCTAGAAAATTAACAGTTCAATTTGGTGCAAAGGGGTCAGGGGTTCCACAAGAGGAATGACATAGATTAATTCCATCAAATATATAGTGAGAATAGAATGATGTGGTGTAGAGATAAATTTGTGATGGATACATGAGAAATTATGAAACTTAAAGGGAGGTGTCTTAACTGGAGGCTTGCTTTCGGTTTCAGAAGGAGAGTCTATCACCATCATGGTCGGAAGCATGGCAGCGGGCAGGCTGGCATGCTACTGGAGCCAAAGCTGAGAGCTCACATCTGATCCAAAAGCAGCAGGCAGAGAGCAAGTGAGACTGGTGCTGGTGTGAGCTTTTGAAACCTCAAATCCCACCACCAGTGACACACACACACCCACAAGGACACATCTTCTAATCCCTCCCAAACAGTTCCACCAACTGGGAACCAAGCATCCAAGTACATGAGCCTATGGGGGCCGTTCTCATTCAAACTACACCATAGGAAGTATATATTAATTTCAGAGAAAACTGTTAAGAGAATTTTAAATGCTACCTTTATAACTACATAGTACAGACATTAGCATTGCTTAAATAATCACCATGTTACCAATATTGAATATTAACTTAACTAAAAATCAATATAAGAGCTTGAGAAAAAAGAGGTGGGAATAGAAGGTAGGATGTAAATAAACTGTCTTCTCTTACTAAGACAAGGGTATTAATAGAATCTCAAACTGCAAAGGAACCAGGAATAGTGATGGAGGCCAATTTTTATAAATAAGCAGGCAAATGCAGACAAATTAATTAAAAGAGTTTCCTAGGCTAGCTTTCATAGTGCCAGAAAGTGCTATGCAGTCCTCTAGGGAAGAAAAGTGACCATCTGTCTTAACCAGCCGTAGACACTAAATGCCCTAGGAGGGAATTCCTGCCTGGCACCGTAAACACAGGCTCCCAGCCAGGGAGGCAGCTACCTACTATGGATGTTTTGGTTTGTTTGTTTTTTGCTAAGGACATGTGTCAGACTGCCTTCTAAATATTTATGTTCATACACATAGCTTAAGGATACCCTCAGCCTTGGGAAATAAGTTTCTTTTTGCAGCGTGCTGTCCGCAGTGGTTAATACAAAGACTCATAACTGTTCAAAATGCTGCAAATACATGACTGTCAAATATTCACCTCTAAGGGGACTTGTAAATCATGCCCTCCAAAGCTCAGGAACATTGTAGAACAGGGGGCTGAAAGAACGTAACAGCCAGAAAATGAGAGGACTACTGTAAATGTCTTCTGTACATGTCACAGCTGTTACACTCATAAACTCACTAGAGATCTGCTTACCTCTACAAGACCTGCATAATATCGAGCCCCAAAAAGATTCCATCTTGGACGGGAGTGAGGCTTATAAAGCCCTGCCTTTCCCTGAGGATCTACTGGCCATTAATAATTACTGGTGGGATGGAAAGTCATTCTTCTTCAGTATAGCAACTGAAACTAAGTTTCCCATGCTTCAGCTCATATTAATAATCTCATGTCCATGCCCATACAAGCAACTCTAAATAAATTCGCTAGATCATTAAAAAAAAGATATGAATGTAAGAAAAGAATCAGTTAGGGAAAAAAAGCAGGCTCAGAGAACAGAAGGAGAACGAGAGGGTAATGGGAATGAATATAATTAAAACACATCATATATATGCATGAAATTGTCAAAGAATACATTTTAAGAATTAAAAATAATTGGCTATGAAGGGCAGATAAGAGAAATGAAATAGGTTAACAAAACAGGGACCAATGGACCTTTGGTCACTATTTTCTCTACTACTGGGATGTAGCTACCTTCAGTACAAAGATGTTGGAATTAATATATAGGCTTCCTAGAGGCAGCCATGTAGTTCATCAATGTAGAAGGATACTTAGAATTGAGGTGGAAGTTATTAAAATTGGGCAGACAGACTCTTAATGTTCTTCTGTTCTCCTTCCCAGGAAGCTTAGTGGAAAGGGTGGATTAGAGAGAAGGAAAGGGAAGGGATGGATGCTGATACTATCCAAGAATGAGCACATGTTGAAGGCCTTGACGCTTTGCTCTTCTTACTAGAGATTCACCTCTTTGAAGCTCTGCAGATCTGGAAACCTAAATCAATTATTTTTTCATTGTCCCTGATGTTGATCTAAGGAGTTCCTGAACAAGTCTCCTCTGCTGTTTTCCCATGTTCTGATTTTCTGTGGTCGTCGCCTTGCCTTTGCGACTTGACTCTTATCATTAATATTACTAACTTTGGCCTGGAAACCTGATCTGATGCTCTGCAATTTTTGGCTTCCTTCCAATGTGTTGCAGTTGTTACCTCCCAAGGCTAACTTGTTTATCTCAGGCCAGCGTGCCAACACAAGCTGGGCCTGTGGTCACCCTAGTTCATGAAGGATTTTGGTTTGCCATACATGACGCTGTTTCTGTTAGTACAGCCACATAATCCAAACTTCTTCTGTAAGTACTACTACCATCACTGCTGTTTAAAAGAGACTAACTAAGCATGTCTCTTTAGGTCAACTAAGGCTGGACCAGCAAAATCAGGTGCTAATAATGATGATAAAGAAATTAAAGCTGAATCTAGAATAAGAACTTCACAGATAGACATCCTTAAGTTCAGACAGAGTTTACTGTGGTTACTATGTGGAATATCCCCCATAGGCTCCTGTGCTTAAACACTTGGTCTCCGGTGCTGGCACCCTTTGTGAGGTTGTAGAACCTTTAGCAGTTGGAGCTTTGCTCAAGAAGTAGGTCACTGCCTGCCTCGGCTCAGTGTGTCGGGCTCTGCTGACTCCCCATGGGAGACCTTGATTTGGAGGATGTGGGGATGGTGGCTGGCTTTGGAGGGAGGCCTGGGGGGTGGGAGGAGAGAGGAGGTAGGATCTGTGGGTGTTATGTAGGGTGAGTAGAAAATTTCTTAATAAAAAAAGAAAAAAGAAAAAGAAAAAAAGATTTTATACCTTGAACAATTTTTTTGTTGTTATTAATGGTTTAATACAGGCCTTAAGCCAAAACTGTTGCAATCAAAGTTGTATAGTCAGATGTGTGAAAATAAACCTTGGAAACCTACCTTGGAGAGCTACAAGAAGGCTCTAACTTTTGAATGGAAATGACATTCTCATTCATCTTATGATTTATCTAATTTTAACCTGGGGCTGGAATTCTCCAAAATAAAAGTGGGATGTGTCATACAAAAAGAAGGAGGAGGAGGAGGAGGAGGAGGAGGAGGAGGAGGAGGAGGAGGAGGAGGAGAAGAAGAAGAGGAAGAAAAAAAAGAAGAAGAAGGAAAGAAAGAAAGAAAAAAGAAAGGTCACTGATGGCAGGCTTTATGGCCTTAGATCCCAGCCCTACTCCCTGTTCCCTCTCTACAGCCTTACTTACATTCAATGTGACCAGTTGCCTCCTGTATCTGCCCCCATACTACCCCCGCATCCTCAGAAACAGTGAGTAAACGTAAACTGAACTTTCCTTAAACTGTTTTTGCAATATAGTCTGTCACAGCAACAAGTCAAGCAGCTGATACAGAGCCCCCCTTTGCCTGTACTCCAAGGTCAGAGAAGGAAAATTGTCCAACAAAAAAGGTTAGGAAGTTTACAGAGACCCTGCAGCTCTCAGGCGAAATCTCCAGAGGTCATGACGCAAGAAAGCCTAACTCCCAGAACTCATACAGAACCTGTAAGCCTAACTAAATGGTCACATTTTAAAAACGAATTTAAGCCTCTGGGTTGTTTGCAATCCCTTTAAGTAGCAGCACAATGAAATGAATGGGATACTCTTGCTTAAATCTCATTACATTGATATCAACACACCCATATTTTACCTTGGGGGTTATTTAGTAGAATGGATTCAAGAGGAGAAAAGGTAAAGAGACAATTTAAAAACATTCTTTCTGCAGAGAAAGGGGACATGTACAGTTGCCTGCTGTCTTAGTCTTTCTCACCCCTTCTTGGAAAAGAACAAAATAAATGGAAATCCTTTTCAGAACTAAGTGAGTACTAGGTGCTAAGTCTCTGAATATATTAATTCAATTAGTGACTATATCAACTGATATGGGTCTTACTAACCCTATTTAGTGAATGAAAAATGTGAAATTCTGAAATTATATAATCTGTCCATGGCCAGTCATCTACTAGTTGACAAGAAAGAAAAAAAATGTAATGTCAGAAACCATGGCCCCATATTCAAAGACATATTATTGCCTTCTCAGAAATACTCTAAATGGAAGGAGATGATAATTTTCTCAACTCTGCAGGAACTACCAAGATTTGGTTTATACAATTAAAATCCAAACTGAAATGATCTCCATTTTATCACTCAGTAGGGAACCTAAACTACCTCTGAAGTTATCAAGTAAGAATTCCTGTAGAATTCTACTAACATTCCCTTGAGCACTGATTAAAGTGATCTGCTGGGCTTAGGAGCTGAAACAGTGAACTGAGACAGGCCTAAACTCTACCTTTTGGAAAGTTTGGACATTTTACAAGTGTAGGTAGAATGACTATTATGAATATGACAGGAGAGCAAAAACCTGTGGACAGAAAAGACAAACACATTTCATGATTTATAAATTCAACAGAACCCTCGGGAAATGATGATTGGGCTGAAATTTAAATGATAAGTACAAATTAGAAAAGTAAAAGCTAAATTTGACTTCACAAGGTAATCTAATGACAACCATCTGGAGGTTCACAAGTTTCTCTTAAGAGCAACAGTCCAGGTGACTGTTACCCTTAATGAAATATTAGCAAATTAAATCCAGCAATATGTAAAAAGCATAGCACACCATGATGAATTGAGTTTGGCACCAGAATATAACATTTATTTAACATATAAATATTCAGAGTAACTTGTCACATTATTTTACTACAGAAAAATTCCTATGAAAATTCCATTGCCTGGAAAAAATCCATTGACAGAATTCTGGTTTTTTTTTTTTTTTCAGCAAATACTGGAAAGAAATTTTGAAACAAAAACTTTACATTAATTAATTCAGTTGTACTTTCCTTACACTGAGAACAGAACAAAGATGACCATCCAAGACACTGTTATTGAAAATATATACTGAAGTTCCTAGATTGTGCAAACAGACAAAAGAAAATAATCATAGAAATTGAAAAAAAATTTTCTTATACTTGTAAAAATTCCCAGGTTATCTAAAAGGACCACCATAATAGATAAGTGGTATTTCACAATGGTGTGTAATATAAAGTCAATATATAAAACTCAATTGTATCTCTATGCAGTAGCAACTAATTTTTTTAAATGTTAAAGTATGCTATTTACAACAGCATCCAGAAACACAAACTTCTTACATTTAAACCTAACAAATGATCTGTAAACCTTCCTCACTACAAAATAGAAAACATTATGAAAGAAAACATACCTAGAGAAATGAAGCTATACAAAACATTGTCCATTTCCCCCACCCTGTCATATTGATCTTGGCCCAATTATCACAACCAAATTTGTAGCAAGAGTGCTCCAGAGATATCTTAGTGGGTAAAATGCAAGCATGCAGACCACAAAGATGAGTTCAGATATCCAACATAAACACAAACATAGAGTGGGCAAGGCGGTGGCTGGGGAGTCTGGAATAAAACAGAATGCTTGAGGAAGATTTCCAACTTCAGCTTTGAGTTCCACATACATGTGCACATGTGTACATGTACCCACATAAACACATGTGCCCATACACTTGCAAACACGTCTATGCACACACACACTCCACAGAGACACACATGAAAGTTACATCAGGGCTTCCATATACTAATAAAGTAACTATGCCATATCTGTGAAAATCAGAAGACCTAAAATATGTGAAACAATCTTAAGAAAACAATCAACATTGTGGGAGGACTCACTATCCCTCCAGCTACAGTAATCATGACAGTATGTTATCAGTGACTAGATAGAAAATGGAACAGAATATAGACCCCTTAAACAAACAAACAGAACAACAACAACACACACACACATACACACACACACACACACACACACACACACAATCAAATGATTTTCATCACTAAAATTATTCTATTTGAAATGAGAAGTCTCTTTAGCAAGTGGTTTGGAATGGCTGAATATCCATATGACAAAAATGAACCTTGACCCCTCCATCACACCCATGGAAAGTTAATGCAATGCAGATTATAGACCAGATAGAAAAGCAAAAACTGTAAAGTTTAAGAAGAAAATATAGGGGATTGTCTTTCTGATGTTTGTTGGAAAAGAGTGCTTAGAGTGGGGGAAAAAGGGTCATAAAGAAGAAAAATTAGTATGCCAGAATTCATCAAATTTGCAAAACCTTCTGCTCAAGAAAGGCATTAAGCAAACAAAATTCCAGTCAATGAATAATAATATCATATATATGAGTGTGCATATATATATATGTATATGTATATATACATATATACATATCTTCAATAGAATTACACAGAGAATGTACAAAAAGCCACATACAACTCAATGATAAAAACAAAACAAGTCCACACATAATGAACAAGCAGTTAACAAACAGCTATATGTAAGCAGCTTGGTAACACTGGCAATGATTAGGGAAACACGAAAATCACAATGATATAATGGGTCTCATATGAAAGTATTTTTTTCAAAACAGAAAAAACAACATAAACATCAAGTATTAGAAAGATACCACCAGGATGTCTAGGACATTGTTGTTTGGAATGCAAAATTTCTTGGGAATCTGCTTGGTAATTTCTTTTTTTCTTTTTTTTTTTTTTTTTGGTTTTTTTTTTTTTTGGTTTTTTTGAGACAGGGTTTCTCTGTGTAGCTTTGCGCCTCTCCTGGAACTCACTTGGTAGCCCAGGCTGGCCTCGGACTCACAGAGATCCGCCTGGCTCTGCCTCCCGAGTGCTGGGATTAAAGGCGTGCGCCACCACCGCCCGGCGGTAATTTCTTAAATGTTAAAAATGTGACTATCATGTAACATCTCAATTTTATTCTTTGATGTTTAACCAAGGAAAATGAATGTGTGTGGCTATGAAAATTTTTACTAATAATTCTATCACTAGTAGACATAAAATAGCTATGGTATGTTCAAACATACTATTCATAATACATAATAGCACAATAATAATATATAAACTAATACTATTCATAATACATAAATACATAATAACAATAAATATAATAGCATGGATAACTTTCACATTTTCTGCCTAAAAGTATCAAAACACACCAGGCGGTGGTGGCACATGCCTTTAATCCCAGCACTTGGGAGGCAGAGGCAGGCGGATCTCTGTGAGTTCGAGGCCAGCCTGGGCTACACAGTGAGTTCCAGGAAAGGCTCAAAGCTACACAAAGAAATCCTGTCTTGAAAAACCTTAAAAAAAAAAGTATCAAAACACAAGAAGTACATCCTCTTTATTATCTTAATTTATAGGAACACAGACTCTACTTCAGGTTTTTATAATGTAGAGTATAAATAACATATATATTCTAAAATCCAAAACAATGTTTGACAACAATTTTGGATGATAGATTTTGGACTATGCAATGAATAATTCTAATTGGTAATGTTAGTTAAAAGGCTGAAAAATAATGAGATAAACTATCTATGTATAGTGGGGAAATATAGATAAACCCAGATGCTAATATTATCAAATAGGGAAAAAGACAAATAACCTACAACCTAACAGCTAGTACACAGAGAATCATATATAGATTACTACAAATAAAAGATGAGGAAGAACTGCAGGGGCAATAGGAAATTAAAATAGTCATATTTTATATCAGTAGTTTCCAAAACTCATATAAACAAACATCACTAGGAAATAAAAATCTAAATATTCATTTAATAGAGCTCTTCCTTATCTTACTGTATTAATGAATAGATGGTAAAATGATAGGGATCCTAGTCTCTGGAAGAGCCAAACATAGTGAATGAATATAAGGAGATGGTGTCTTCTGGACACCTCAGGGCAGTTGCACATACAAGCTCACAGTAGTTGTGACAGTGTACATAAGACTTGTGCAAGCCGACACCAGATGGAGAGCGGAGTTGGGCATGGAACACCACCCTTAGCCATGAGCGACTGGCAATTTTTAGCGGCTGAGAGAGGGATAGTCAGTTTCCTCTACGAGTATAGCTCCTGGTAAGTTGAGTAGGCTCCAGAGAAGGCCCTGCCTCTAAAAATATCTGGGCAGCACAAATCAGTCTTAATGAGAAGGAAAAAATGACATAAAGTTGGGTATATCAAGGGGGAGTGGATCTGGAAAGAGTTTTTGGAGGAGTGAATATAATCAAAACACATTGTACAAAATTTTCAAAGAGCTAATAAAAATTTAAAACATATAAAGCCAGGTGTAGGAGCACACACCTTTAATCCATGCACCTAGAGGGGCAACCTGCAGAGGCAAGTTGATGTCTATGAGTTGAGGCCACTGTGCTCTACATGATGAATACAGCACAGACAGGGCCAGGTAGAGAGATCTTATCTCAAAAAAAATTAATAAATAAAAATAAAAGCAAAATGCTAGTAATCTACAGAAAAGTAGAACCAATAGAGAATCACTCTCTCCCCCTCTATGTATTTATAATACATATATATGAAATCCTCAGATATATAGGGTATGCATATGTAAATATATCCTCAATATACAAGTATATGTGCTATGTACATACATAAAATGTGCATACCACATGTATACTGCTTACATACATAGACAGATGGACAGACAGAGAATCCGACAGTCTAGACAGGATCTAACCAGAGTTACAAGTCCAGCCTGAAGACTGGCAGAAGTCCCCCCATGCTGGGATAGAATGCCTGTATTTGTTCTAATTAGGTCTTCTATTGTTTCTTGTAGGTCTACCCACATTGTGGAGATCAGTATGTTTTATTCAGAGTGCATCGATTAAAGTGTTAATCTCATCTAATAGTACCTTGATAGAAACGTTCAGAATATATTTTTGCCAACTCTCTGGGCACAGTGGGCCAGCCGGGTTGCTGTATAGAATGAAGCCCTGCAGGATTACAAGGAAAGAGCACCGTGCAACGTGAATTACCAGGTGACTGTGACTATGGCTGGAACACAAATTTGAGGTGACAAATGCAGCCGCAGAGACCCCGATTAGGAAACCACTGCATTAATTCCCATGAGAAAGGTAGAAAATGAGACTAGACACCAGCAGTGAGGGAGGGGAAAGGCATCCATCTCTAGATGTAATCCGACGGAAAAATTCATAGGATTTCTTGACAGGATGGCTGTGAGATATAGGTGGGAGAAAAGCTTGGGAGTCAAGCTACTGGGAGGATAGGGTTTCCCTCAGCCTACAGGAAGAGCTGTGGGCAGAGCAGGATTTCACACAAACTTGGGAAATCAAGGTATCAGATACACAGGAGAGACTGGGGTGCTGGTTCGCTTCATAATCCTGGAGTTCAAAAGAAGATTTTGAGTGAAAATTTAGAAGTTGTCAGCATATGAAAGGAATTTAATGACCCAAGAGGTGATTAAATTAAAGGACTGACTTTAGAGAAAATATTCAGGTATCCTGAGCACTCTAAAGTCAAGAAGTAAAAATACCTAACTTTCCAGATTTGAAAAATAATTTTAATGTATTTATTAATGTGTGTGCATGTGTGTGTGTACATGTGTATGCATGTGTGTGCGTGTGCATGTGCATGTGTGTGTGCATGCACATGTGCACATGCATGTGTAAACATGTGCCATATTGTGCATATGGAGGCTAGAATACAATCTATGAAAGCTGATGGTTCTCTCTTTTCACTGTGTGGTTTCTGGGATTCGAACTCGGGTCATCAGGCTTGGTAAGAGCTGATGGCTACCAGTTGAGCTACCTTGCTGGCTCCAGAAAATAAATCTTTAATAAAATGAAATTTTATTGGAAATTTTTTTCTAACATTTTATTTTTGAGATTATGATATAATTAAATTTTCCTCTTCCATTTCCTTCCTCCAAAGGCTCCCATATACCCCTTCCTGCTCTTCTTCTAGGGCCATATCATGTTATTTATATATATATATATATATGTTTGCAAGGTTAATGATGGATGAGCATACTGATTTGTTATCCTGTGTTAAATGGTAAGCTCTGAAAACATACATATATAAGTTTTTAGAAAGTGATCAAAAGCTATATATATATATATATATATATATATATATATATAATTTCTCATCAGTACCATTAAAGCATGAACCAATCATTACTGGTTTATATCAGGAACATAAAATAAGCAATGTTTTTCTAAGTTTGGAATACATATTCAAGTACTCCAAGTAGTTTTCCAGCAGACAGCCAAGAGGCATCATTATTTTAAAAGCCATTCTGTAGCTTAAATTGCGTCTAACACATACTATCGCCAACCCTTTTAAAATACCAGCACATTTTGTACTGTTCTCTCAGTCTTCCTGAGAGAGTTCTATTATCACCACAATGAACTCAACCCTGGAAATCAACAGGTAATTCAGTAAAGCACTTTCTCACTGGAAGAGACTCGAGTACTGAAGCTCAGCTCAAATATGTTAGAATTTTTCTCATCTAAAATGATCCCCAGAGAAGAAAGATTGCAAGTTGTTGCTTTGTCGAGTTTTGATGTTCAGCTAAGGAAATTACAAATCAAAGAAGATTAACTGATTTAACTGAAGCTGTGAAGTTATAGGACAGACTCCAAGTTAAATGGGGGCTTACCTTCCTGCAAATCCAGTGATCTGTGACTATAAGGCTAATTAATAGTGGTCTCATGACCAATTGCTCTCATTACAAGCTCCTTGGAATTTGGCAGGCCTTATAATCTATTCACCTTTATTAAATGTTGTAGAAAGACTTCTGGGAAAAGGTAATGAGGGAGAGTAGGTTAGAAGCCCAGAATCGGAGCCAGGTATTTCTGGATTAAAATTTTAGCTCATCCTTCATCTGCATAAGGTGGTCTTATACAAACAACTTAATCCAAGTCCCTTATGTCTCAGCTACTTCACAGTAAAGCATAACACATTAAGTTTATGATGATTAGTCACAGGCAAGGGAGAACTTGCCTCTTTACTTGACAGAAGTTTGTCATTTGCAAAGTGGGTATAAAGAAAACAGAAAGCTAACTTGTATATGCAGAAGGGGTCTGGGTGATGTCAGACAAGACGACAGATGAGCTAGAATTCAAAAGAATATTGGAAGTGGCAAGCTTAGGAGAAGGGAAACAGCAAGATATAGTGAATGCTACGCACAAAGATAGGTGACATAGTCATTAATTGGAAATTCATTTTAATAATATAAGGCTTTATGGATATATTCATAGATTAGTAGTTTAGTGCTACAGTTACAGAGGATAAAAACAAATTCTATAAAATGACTTTTTTATATAGGTGTAGGCAAAGAGAAATAATTGTAGTATATAAATGAAAGTTTATGACAACATATGTATACACTTGTTCAAGTATATTAGCATATATGCCAAAATTTTCATGTGATTGATCACTGAAAATTATTTTTATAATTGAGGATATAGCTTAGTTGGGAGAGTGCTTGCTTACAATACATAAGGTCCAGAGTTGCCTACAATGCATACGGTTATAGCTCTGTAGGGCTCATACAGAACTGCAAGCTAAGTTGCATGTATAATGACTAACATGATTCCTCTGGAAAGAGCTAATGATTTCTTCTAAAGAGAAAAAACATTTAGTGCTATAGGCACTTTCCTGCTAGACATGGTGGCCACATTAAAAATCAGAAGCAACTATGTAAAACTTTCCTAGTAGCCACTGTGCAACTCTTGTTAGTGGTATATTCATTGGACAAAGTTGTGAGCCTCATAAAGAGATTTGCATATGACTATATCAAGTATCATCAGGCACTTCTACCACACTCATCCATCACTCCCCTCTCTGCCCCTCCTGTTAATCCCACACAGTCCTCCTAAGAGTCTTGTTTTTCACTTCCATGTCTTATGTACATATGTGATTCTGTGTGTATTGATATGTGCACGCGTATATGTGTTTGTGTGTGGAATGCATATGTCTGAGTGCACATGTGTGTTTATGGATGAAAGTCAAAGATCAACCTCCAGGTTTAGGTCTCAGGAGTTATCTAGTTATTTTTTTATTTTTTGTTTTGTTTTTTGAGGCAGGGTTTCTCACTGGTCTAGGGATTGCTATGTATGCCAGGAATCTACCTCCCTAGTGTTGGGATTACAAGCATCAGGCATCATGACTTGCTTTTATGTGGGTACTAGAGACTGAACTCAGTTTCTCACATTTGTACAGCAAGCACTTTACCAAGTGAGCCATCTCCCCAGGTTCTATACATATATGACTTATGTGCCTATAAATAAAATGATGCTATAGAGTGGTGTGGTGCTTTTCTAGCATGCACAAGGACCTGAGTTTGATCCCTAGTACCACCAAAACAAAAGCAAACCAAAAACACTCTTTGACACTGTTTGTCTGTGAAATTAAGTCCAAAGCCTCAGGAGACCTAAAATGTACTTCCTATAGTGACATATCAAGTATCATAAAGCACTTCGATCACACTCATCCATCATTCCCCTCTCTGTTCCTCCTGTTATTCCCACACAGTCCCCCTGAGAGTCTTGCTTTTACTTCCATGTCCCCTCAGGTAAAGCTTCTAAGTAAAAGAACAAGTAGCAGCAGGTAGCAGTGTCAGAGCTGGCAATCAACATTTAGCAGAAACCAAGTAGAGAAGCTGGAGAGATCGACTGATGCTTCCAACAGAGTTTCCTCTCATGGATGAGCTTCTTATGGCTGAACTTCTGGCTTCCCATTCCCACTCCAAGCATTTCTATTATGGGACAGGTAATAACCTGTGCTGGAAACAGTTTGCCTCCTCGCTGTTCTCTCACACACAATAACTTTAGTTGCTTAGCTTCCTTTCTCCTTGTTGCAGAGTAAGGGGGCCAGCCTTCCCCAAGGACAGGGAGCTTTGGAGATGAGCAAGTGAGGATCTGCTCAGTCCCAGGGCACACTTTTGACAAGTTTATACACCAGGTGATAATTTGTCAATATATTGTTCATTATAAAAAGGAGACAACACATTACAAAACATTCAATTAATATCACCAAGTTCAGGAAGAATAATTAGAGAAGATTTAATAGAGGACAGGTTTGGCTTTGGATGGATGACAATGGGGTGGCTGGAAAGAGGTAGTTGAGAGAGTGTATTTAAAAGGCAAAAATGAGCTTGGAAGACTGGGACAAATGTTCTCATATTTCTTGAAGGACTTGGGATCTGAAAAACCATTAGTACACTGTGACTATTTGTGAGCTTGACATAGTAGCAGGTCCAGGGGCACATTAAGAAGGAGAGGTACATCACAATTGATCATCTCCATCTCAAGGCATCTGTGGAGACTGGGTTAGTCCTAACAGGATGGAGCATCTTCACCAAGAAGGTAAGATTCTGGAATGATGCTCAAGTACTCCTAATCTAAACGACAAATTGGAGTTTTGGAAGAGGAAATCTCATCAAAATGAGAATGTTCTAGCAGTGTTTAGTAAGATTATCCAGTGTTGGACCAGAATATAATCTCTGACCTACAATTTGCCCTGCCTACAAGACATGCTGGGACAAAGGTGGCACAAATTGTGGGAGTGACCAACCAATGACTGGTCCAGTGTGAGACCCTTACTATGAAAGGGAGCCCACTCCTGACAATGCCCAGCCCAGAGACCTAGGAAAGAACCATACATGACTGTCAAAAAAAGGAAAACAAAAGTCAATGAAATGATTCCTAATGTTCCTCTGTTATACTCTTAGATTGTTGCCTGGCCCAATTGTCATCAGGAAGGCTTCATCCAGGAACTGATGGAAACAGATGCAGAGACCCACAGCCAAACATTAGGTGGACCTCAGGAAATCCTGTGGAAGAAGGTGAGGAAGGATTACGGAAGCCAGAAATGCTGAGGACACCACAGGAAAACACATACAGAGTCAAATGGCCGGGGCTCATGGAGGCTCACAGAGCCTGAACCTCCAACCGGAGAGCTTGCATGGGACTGACCTGGGCCCTTTGCACATGGTTTGCAGTTGTGTGGCTTGGTCTGCTTGTGGGACTCCTGGCAGAGGGAGTGGGGGCTGTCTCTGACTCTATTGCCTGCTCTTAGGACTCTTTCCTCCCGCTGGGTTGCCTCATCCAGTCCTAATAAGAGAGAAGGTGCCTAGTCATACTGCAACTTGATACCCCATGGCTGGCTGATGAACACAGAAGGCCTGTACTTTTCTGAAGAGAAGGGAGAGGGGGGAGGGGGAGATTGTGAGGAGGAACTGGAAGGAGAGGAGGGAGGGAGGGAAAACTGTGATCAGACTGGGAAAAATTAATTGATTAATTAATATTAAAAAAGAATAGGAAATTTAAAGAGATTATGGAGAGGCCAGGAGTAAATGGGTGGCAAACAAAGGATGACAAAATATACTAGAATATACTTTGGATTTATTTTGATGAGACAGGATGAGGACATATATAGAGGAAAGGATCCAATGAAAATGTAACATTATTCATGGGTCTCAGAAGGAGGCAGGTAGGCTATATTATACAGCCCCAAATGAGGACATACCTGGAAGAAGGGAGCAGAAAGACCAAAGACTGTAGTGGTTTTCACAGGAAGGAATGAGTGAGGCAGTACACTGTGCAAGTTTTGGGTTGGATGGTTTAAATGATTTCTACACTTTTGTGAGCATAGCCTAGTCCATAGTTATCTGGTGCCTGGTTGGTGTACAGTCAGTTTGACCAGGGTACTGATCAGGGTATGAGCCTGGAGCAGTTGGCATGTGATTAATGGCATGTGTCCCGGCCAGTTGTTTGTGACATCTAGTCATCAACTAATTATGGGGGTGGAAGTTCCTCCTGATCCCCAAGATCCCAAAGATCATAAAATGCATGGGAAAAAAAAAAGTTTAATTACCATACCAAGTGCTATCTAAAAATGGGTATCATGAGAGACTAAATAAGAATCAGACAGTAATATCAATCTGATATTTGGTCTTGAAATATCTGATTAAGCTGTTCAGATTCAAACACATATATTAGATGTATGTGTGTGTTTATATAGCTTATATGTGTCTTCACATATAACATCTATGTAAATATAAATGGTATAGATAAAGTTACTAAGGTTTTTGCACTCCCTCCACCCAGCTTCCCCCTTTTACATTAAAGAGGCCACAGCACCACCAGGCCATTTTTGGATAGCTGTTACATTATTGAGTGAAATGTAGTCCAAAATGCTATACTTTCAGAAATTTATGAAGTTTTCTAGGTCTAATTATATTACACTGGATATGGTAATTTACCAAATCATGCTTTCCTCATGTATTGAAATAATAAATCTGCCTCAAAAGCTGGAGTTATTATATTCAGGTATCGGTTTTCTGACTTTCAGTTTCTGGCCTAGTAACTTAATTCTGAACATATATTTAAAACAGACATGGTTTTAAATCACATTTCATTAATGGACTCTGTTTTAAATAAGTTTCTTAATATAAGTAATACTACTTTGTGCTTGATTTGTTCAAAAGCTATTTAAAACCCCTTGAACCTCAAATGTGCAACTATGTTTCAATGTCACTGTCATTTATGGCAATATATGTAAGGGGGCTGAAGTATTTCAGCTTTTTCTTCCTTTTTTTTTTTTGCCTCCCTCTCTCTCTAATCCCCCAAAGGCACATAATTGTGCTTCTTTAACACAAACTGACAATTTTTTATACAAGATTATTTAATTTTTAAAAAAGTTACCTAAAACATTCAAACATGAGCATTAACTGGAAACATATGTGCAGCACCATGCATTCTAGAAATGGATGCACAGCAACACTCCAGTCAATGTGGGGTCGGGTTTCCTGGCATGGTTGTGCACAAGTGAAAGCAGAGAGCACAGGAGGGTACCATAGGCATGCGATCGTTCACGGCTAGGTGTGTCTGGATGGGATGTGAAAGGCCTGCTGCCACTCTGGCCCCCAGCAGCCTAGAGAAGCTGTCTTTTGCATATAGCAAGACACATGCCAGGATATTAACACTCCAGCGTTTCCAAGAGCCTCTGTTCACACCAGCTCCAGAGTCAACACCATGAAAGAAGTAGACTCGGGTTGTTAAAAAGCACACAAGCAACAAGGCAAAAGAGTTCCAAATGTCATTAAAAGGGGCAAGTGTTTAAAAACAACTGCCCGTTTGTTTCTAAAGTGTCCACAGAGCAGGAGGGTAAATAAGGCTCAGTACCTGTTAGGTTTATAGGCAAATAACCATCATCTACAATGTGTGGATGAGTGAAGGATAATTTTATGCGAACCGCAATAAGTAAGCTCGAGTAGTATAAACTAAGCCTTCACAGTATGAGCAGGAAGTGAAAGAGGAGAAAAGAGGAAATAGCATTTTCTGGGTGGCATATCACCAACCCGGGAAATCCATTACAGAGCAAACCTGGGACAGATTTTATAAAGGGACCGCCTTGAAATAGAATTTCTGAGGCCTTGCGGTGACTTTGTCGCTTGACAAAACGCTGCTCTCCAAAACAGAATTACTAATAAGCCATCTGTAGAATAGTATGGAAATGTAAATTATATTTGTTACATTACAGAGCATAGGACTATAAATTCATTGGGAGTTTTTAATGGTAATTTTTTTTTTGTTTATTAATGACTCCAGGTCAGTTCATCATGACCAGGAGCCAAGAATTCTAACTAATGCAGCTTAGGATTTTAGGAACTTGTAACTCAGAAACTAGCTGACTCCTAATTCCTAATCATAAAAGATGTTTCAAAAACAGGTCATTTGACTTTGACCAAGTTTAAAATATCTTTAAATTCTGAAGTTATAAATCTGTAAATCAGGACAAAATTTTTCAGGTTTACAATTATATATATATATATATATATATATATATATATATATATATATATTACATTTTATTTATCTTATGTGCATGTGAATGGGTATGTCTGGGTGCACGTGCCATGGCACACACGTGGTGGTCAGATGATACTTGTAGGAATTTGTTCTCCCCTCCCATCCTGTGGTTTCTGGGGGATCAAACTCAGGTTGACAGACTTGGCAGCAAGCCCCTCTACCTGTGGAGCTGTCTTACCAGCCCTCACACTTTGTTTACTTTTTATCCCGTGTGGTTTTCTGCAAGGTACTGAAAGGTGTAAAAGAAAATACTTAAAGAGCTATATAAAATGCCTGTGTAGCTTCATTAAATAAGCCATCAATTTAATTTTAACAGGCAATATTTTAGTGAGGAAGGTGTCAAAGAATCGGACATTGGCAGCTTTTTTTGAAAACCATATGTACTCAAAAACAAAACAAAAAAAAGAATGTTCTTACAGCAGGGCTAGTTTAAATCATAGTGAAATTAATTGTGGTTAAATGTTTTTCTTTAATTAAACGTTTCGGTGATTTCACATTATGGAATAGAATACAACAATAATGTGCTTGTAGAGGCTTTGAAATCAGAAATAACTAGTGTATACATGAGCTCTGCAGAAAGGAAGACTTGGAGGAAAAAAGGAAAAGAAGAAAAGCAAGAAAAGAAGGAGAAGGAAAGAGCATGTTTAACTGCTTTTATCTGGTGTAGTTGGTTGCTTTTACTCTTTGCTCTTTGGGGAACCCACAACCAGCTCCCAAATAATCACACAAAGACTTTATTATTACTTATAAATGCTCAGCCTGAGGTTGGCTGTATTTCAAGACAGCTTTTCTTAAATTATCCTGTCTACCTTTTGCCTCTGGACTTTTACCTTTTTTTATTTCTGTATATCTTTTCTTTCCTTCTTATTACATGTCTGGCTGTTTGGCTTGGTGGTTGACCCCTGGCATCCTCCCCTCCTTTTTTTTCCTCCTTCTATTTATTCTCTCTCCCTGGCAGCCCCGCCTACCCCTCTCCTGCCTAGTTATTGGCTGTTCAGCTCTTTATTAGGCCCATCAGGTGTGTTAGGCAGGCAAAGTAATGCAGCTTCACAGAGTTAAACACACGAAACATAAAAGAATGCAACACATCTTTGCACCATTAAAACAAATATTCCACAGCATAAAAGAATATAACACATCTTTAACTAATATTCCACAACAATCTGGATCAGGCATGGCCAGGTGCATCCACTCACATTTGTCTTTTGGCACTAGCTATGAGATCTTGAGAATCTGCATACACACACACACACACACACACACACACACATCAGCATATTAAAAGACAAACATAACTATATGATGAACCCACAGACAATATCCTAGTAAGTGAGGAAATTCTAAAAGGATTTCTGGGGAAACAACAAGGATTTCCACTATCATCATTCCTATTCAAGATAATATTAGACAACTTATCCAGAGCAATTAGGTAAGAAAATAATTAAACAGTATCCAGTCACAAATAGATCTATCAAAGTTTTTTTCCCTGAGTCAGGGTTTCTCTGGGTAGCCCTGGCTATTCTAGAACTCAATCTACAGACCAGGATGGTTTCAGAGATCTGCCTGCCTCTGGAGTGCTGGGATTAAAGGCTTGTGCCACCACTGCCAGGCTCATCAAAGTATTCTTGATTACAGATGATATGATCTTATATGTAGAAAAACCTAAAGATTTCACACACAAAAATAGAGAAAACTATTTAAAGCTCACATTCAAATAAAATTTTAAAACTAAGGAAATTTCACTGAGGGGAAGACAATGTGCCTGAGACTTTATTTATCAAGAACACCCACTGACTGTTCAGCTTCCCCAGTCAATTTCTGCTGGAAGTTTGTAAGCTCCTGGTTTGATGATGTCATCTTTGCTTAGTTCCCCAATCAAGCTACTCCAGTTGTCTCTCCTGGATAGTGTGATCATTGAATTGATGATGTTTTGGTATCTATCTGCTATTTCTACAACTTGCTCCTTGCTGTTCATTCTTTTACTTTTGCTTACTATATACTTGATAAACTGATTCAAACCTGGAGATATGGATATCAAAGATTAATCTGTGGACTAAATAAAATAAGTATACAGGATAGAATGTTATTGGCTCACACAACAGGACATAATCCTATGATTTGTAACAACATGGATCAAATTGGAGGACTTCATGTTAAGGGAAATAAGGAACAGAGAAACAAATGCCTCCCTCATTCATGGAAGCAAAAACAAACAGACAAACAAACAAACAAACAACTTCATAGGTCCTGAAAGTAGACTAAACTTCACTAGAGCTAGGGAGAGTAGGACCAGGGAAGCCTAATGAGAGGGTAGACAGTGGATAACAGAGTTAGAATGGAATGAGTTGTAATCCTTTAAAGCACCACAAGCTAACTATTGCCTAAGACAGCCAATTACACATTTAAAAGTAACCAGAAGGGAAGTGTTTGAAAGTTCCCAATATATAGAAATGAGAATATCTGAGGATTTAATCATTATACATTGTATGTGTATATTGAATCACACTACTGAATACTATAAAAGTACAAATGTCAAAACTAAGAAGGAAATTTAAAAATAATCTATTCTAATACACAAGCATGACTAAATATAAAAATGATGTATTAAAATAAAAAGTCAAAAAATCACATAAATGAAGAAAAATGTGAAAAGATTTTTTGTTGTTGTTGTTTTTTTAAAACAGGGTTTGTCTGTGTAGTTTTGATGCCTATCCTGGATCTCGCTCTGTAGACCAAGCTGGCCTAAAACTCACAGAGATCTGCCTGCCTCTGCCTCCTGAGTGCTGGGATTAAAGGCGTGCGCCACCACTGCCCCGCTGGTGAAAATGATTTAAAGGAAAATGACAATTAGTGAAGAAAGACAAAGTTTACAAATTGGAAACAATCTTTCTGAAGTTTGTAGTTATTTCTATAACATGTATTCTGTCTATCACAGGAGGAAGGGGAGTAATTAAGGAAAAGGGAGAGACAGAGAGAGAGAGAGAGAGAGAGAGAGAGAGAGAGAGAGAGAGAGAGAGAGAGAGAGAGCATAAAGGAGGGAGGAAGAGAGAAAACAGAAATGAGACGGGGAAAGAAAAGAAAAGAAAAATCTTTAAGTCAAATTAAAGATGACAGGATTTTGGCTCCATGGTAAACTGTGATTATGTTACTCAATGGAAAATAATTTATGTTAATCCTGGAAATATATGCTAACTGGAATGAGTTGGCAGTTCTTATTCTGTTATTAATGGTCCAGAGGTTATGTCACAAACATTCATGTTACAGCAATAACTTTTCTTACAGAGGTGATGAGGGGACCTCTTTGGTAACCACACCCTTTTCAAGTCATTCCATGAGAGCTATGCGGCAGTTGTCATACATTTTCAGCATTAAATTCTTTCTAATACTGTTACTAAAGCTTCAAAAGAAACCCCTGGATGCTAATATGAATTTTCCCCAAGTGGTCAGATAGTTTTGACTACTACTTTACCTATTACTTTAACTCTGAAGTGTGCCTGGAATATGTAATATGCACTAACAAGTACGTGGTAAGATTGGATTCACTGAATATCTAACTCAAATGTTATTTGTGTGAGATTATGGAATTCGAAGCCACAAAGTGACAGTAAGAGATGGTGTGCCATCTTTCATGAGAATTTGGTTAGCAGGTTAAAAATAATCAGTAGAATGGTCAAGGAAAAAACAACACATAAAATCAAGACATAGATGTACAGAAAATCCGGCTTAGATAACAGAAATACTGAGTACTTGTCCTCTGATTGCTGAGGTCTCTATCTTGTTCTCATAGCTTCAATTCTTTGGAGAGTGTCCTACACATTCAACATGCCCTAAAAGCTTGATTAATGATTCTTGAGTCACTTCTTCCTTAGGTTTCACAGAGGTACATTTTAGTCCCATGTAGAATGTATTGCTATTAATTTTATCCATTTCTTTTCTTTGTGCTTATACTGCATTTAAATGTACTCCCTGAAACTCTGCCTATCCATATTTGTATACTCAAGTCTAAAGTAACACCGGTTATAAATTTTGGGAAAATTAATAAGTCAACTGATAACAGATTAAGTTCAGATCCTCTCTTCATCATCCCAAGTACATTTCTCCAAAAGAATACACATGAGAGTAGCAGTAGCTATACTGTCTTGTAACTTCTCCTTGAACATATAACCTACATATATAAAATTGCAAAGACAGATGTGTGTGACTAAACACATATCAACTGTGTATATAAGATGGTACATTTGTTTGACTGTGTATTTTCAAGCATCATCAGGTTGGCACAGCACACAGCTATTAAACTGTTAATCACACTATAAGAGAAAAATATATTCAAGATTTATTATCCTTATGGGCCATTTCCCTCCCTATTCTGGCTCTTGGAGCCACCCAGTGATGTCATAATTGCTTGCTATGTCATACTGGTTGTCAATAGAGGTTGCCACCATCAAGAATAAGATGTATTGTAAAGGCTCCTTTTAACTGAAATCTCCTTTGTGTTAAGATGTGTATCATGAGCTCAAATTAATTTGAAAAGTGAAAAGATGACTGCACTAATATCCAGTGGATGTGGACTCTTTGGACCACAGTGGCCATTTGATGATGTCCCAAAAGCAGTCACAAGGTAAGAAATAACTATATAAAGATTACTGAAGCAAATCAGGATGAATCAAATAGTTTACTTGAATTATTGTCATATGTAATTGTTACACCTCTGCCTTCAGTCACTATTTATATAAGTGTAGAACAATGAATGCTACTATAAGTAATAAATCTCAGCATACCACATTCTCATACTAAAATTCATGGTTCCTCATGCCTGTAGGACATATCCAAATGCCCCAATCCTCTGGACCAGGTTTCCCATGGTGATGACCCTGCTGGCTTTTCTGAATTTATTTTTCATTGGCTCTTTCACTCAGACCTAATTCTCTATCTCAAGCTACTTCTTGTTAGCTAAACACCATGTGGATCTCATACTTTTGTCCCTCCCTGTACTCTTGCCTTTCCTGGAACATCCCTGTTATATGTTCTGTTAAACATTTGTTTGTTTGTTTGTTTTTTGTTTTCATCCTTTGAGAAAGTCTTCAGGTACTTTAAACCCAGTTCTGATTTCAGAAGTCAGTCTCTTAACCATTACATACTGTGAATGTTTTCTAAATCATGAAAATGATTCATCTCTTCCTTCTAAGCAATTTGTAGTACTTTAGTGCAGTGGTTCTCAAACTTCCCTTTAATACAGTTCCTCACGTTGTGGTGACTCCCAACCATAAAATTATTATGCTGCTACTTCATAACTATAATTTTGCTACTGTTATGAATCATAATATAAATATCTGATATGCAAGATCTCTGATATGCAACCCCTGTGAAAGGGTCATTTGATTCCCAAAGGAGTCGCGACCCACAGGTTAAGAACAGTTGCTCTAGGGGATGGGAATAAGAGGGAAATGCAAAACTAATACATATAAGACCAGCAGATAGCCGATTGGGTAAAAGTACTTGCAGCCAAACCTGATGATATGAGTTCAAACCCAAGGACCCACACAATAGAAAGGAAAGAATCAACTCCTGCAATTTGTCCTCTAATTTCCATACACACTAGTGCACACACAATAAATACATAAATGCAATAAAATGAATAAATATGTACAATTCCCAAGGAATCAAGGTAGCTTTTCTTATCTGTAACATTCTTTAACCTCCACGTGTATTGTTTTCTTTCTTTACTTTAACTGGGATTTCTGACTTGATCTTTATTTTATTCTAAAAGTCACATAAAACACTTATAGATTCTTATATGTTGTTCCTACCTTTTTATCAATAAAAGTGAAAACTTCACATGTATATAATGCATGCTGATTACTCTCATACATCCACCCTGCATTTCCTTATTACCCCTCTCATCCCCCTAACTCCTCCCTGCAAGTTCCTAACCCACATTCTCTTCTTTTTGTTTTGTCTTGTGACCCACTGAGGTTACTCAGGGTGTATGACCACAGGTGTGGAATTATCCATTTGAGCCTAGTGGGTTAACCAGTAGTACACAATTCAACCTCCAGCATCCATTAACAACCAATAGTTCCCCCAAAACAGATAAAAGCTCATGACTCCCCCATGGGCCTAGTCCTGAGCAGGGCAACCACAGCTGTTATGAGCTCATAATTGCAATAGTATTCCTATCTTAATCTTAAAAAAATAGTTTTCTCACTTTACTCTGCATGGTGTTCAATGTTAATACTTTGTTTATGTGGACTTGGTGTATGTATCTTCTCATATGGCTATATGAATATGTGCCTTCCTATGCATGTGCAGTGCAAACATATACATGTATATATATAAAAGCCTACCCATTCCCAAGTGCTGTGACAGATATGTATGTTTGACTATAACATGGACACTGGGAATCCAAACGCAGGTCCTCATGGTTACATGGCAGGTACTTGACTGACGGAACTACCCCACTCTCACTCCACTAATTCTTTTATTCAAAGACTTCTTCAAGTGTGTAGAACATACTATTTGATCCATCTGTTTTGGCTCACTATTTTAAATCAATCAGTTAAGGAATAACATATACAATATGGTGACAATGACTTACTACACAGTTTGGTGAATTTTGACAAATGCATTCGAATGAGTAACCTCTACCCCAAAGCTTCCTCCAGACCATGTGCAGTCTAACTACTCTCAACACGTGTCCCAAGTCAAACCACTTGTCTTATTTTCTATCACAATAGGTCGGTTTTTCTACTTAAGAACTTCTTATAAAAGAAATAAAACTTATAATAGTATATATATATATATATATATATATTATATATTAGTATGAATTCACTCCCAACACCATGAACAAGATCCAAGCAAGGATCTTAGATATCCACCCTCCAACTGTAGCAAACCGATCTTCCCACCAGAATTGTGCAGCCATTCAGTGGTCACAAGACCTTCCACAGTGTTATATTGGAGACCATATGGGAGGCAATAATGAGGCACATCTGCCCTCAAGGGTATCAAAGGAAGAGAATCCAGAATATTGTTCACACCCAAAATCAGACTCAAAACACTGTACCACATCTGGTTAGATGATATTTTTGAAATGGTACAATTATGAGAACAGAATACAGATCCACATTTTTCTGAACTGTTAATATAATATGTCACCAAAGGAATACTTGGGAATTTGGAAGGATAGTAGCTATCTATTTTTATAATTCTGACAATTATATGACTTATTAATTTTCCAAATATCATAGAACTATAGACCAAGAGGAATATATGTTATTATCAGTAAATTACCTGAAATTTAAAAAATATGTAGGTAATTTTCAATTTTCTTTTTCTCTTCAATATAGTGTTCCTAATACTTACCTTTATTGTAAGGATATTCCTGGCTAATTAACTTTTTGCATTGTTTAAAGGTTTTTCTATGTATTCATCCAATATCCTGCAAAAGTAATTCAGATACAGTTTTTAAGTTGTTTTCTACAGTGCACAACACTTCTGATCAATCTTGAATAGTCTTCATTGTACACACATGCTCTGTGTGATGAAACTTTGCAAGCTTAAACTTCAGAATAAATCACTGAGAGTTAGTTGAATCTGTTTATATTGGGATTTACAAATAGTAATTATCATTAGTCCCTATTACTATTCAGCATTTCCAGTAAACAAGTTTTTCTCTTGTACAAAGGAGGTGAACTATCCTTACAAAATATATGGATAAGAGGTCTAACAACTTTCAGAATTTCATTAAGACCTTGATACAGTTACTGGTTTCAACAAAAGTGGTTTTTCTCTTGGTTTTTATCTGCTAAGAATCATGATGGACTCTAATTTTGACTTATTTAATGTTAAAAATAACCTCAGTCATTAATCCTCCTGATACTCAAATTATTTCAAATTGGATACTGCCCTTATTTCAGAGCCTCATTTATCTTTGTGTATCTCCATACTTTCATACATAAAAATTATCAGTTTCATATTTTACATTTCCTGACCCAAACTAACAGTTGAGCTTTACTAGTTTATCCCATTTCTGTTTATCTCTTCATCGCTCTGGTTTTAGTTTTCCTTTTCAAACTCTGATTCATATATTCAATGCCAAATATTAGTTCAGTGGCAAATATGGTAGGAGGAGTGAGCAAAACAGGTTAGTTGGGTCAAAATCCTACACTGCATGAATCTTTACTAGTTGTTCATTTTAATATATCTTTTGATCTTCTAATTTCAGGTATGTGGAGGCTTTACATTAAAATTTTTTGTTATTTTATTGTGGATGTGTTCATGTGTCACAGGACACATGTAAGTCAGAGGACAACTTCAGAAGTAGGTTCCTAGCCTCTCATGGTGTGGGGCCCAAGGACAGAACTCACATTATTAGGTGTAGAGGCAGGCATTGTTACCCAATGAGCCATCATGCCAGCCTATATAGAAGCTTTAAAGCAATGCTTGTCAATCTTCTTTATGCTGCGACCCTTTAATACAGTTCCTCATGTTGTGGTGACCACCAACCATAAAATTATTTTCGTTGACAGTTCATAACTGTAGTTTTGCTACTGTTATGAATCATACTGTAAATATCTGTTTTCCCGACTATCTTAGGTGACCCCTGTGAAAGGGTCGTTCAATCCCAGAGTTTGCATTGTGACCCACTGGTTGAGAACCACTGCTTTAAAGTAATGTGCCCTGTTTTTATTCTGTTAAAGGTGTTGTGAGTGATAATTTGTACATTTTTTGCATTGGTTTGAAGAATCAGTGTTTGAGAAAACACAGAAAATATAAAGTCCAATTAGGAAAGACTTCACAGGTGAACTGCTTAGACTAATGGGCAGAGTGTGAATGGGAACAAAAGCTGAATAGCAGGACTATCTTGTGAATTTTGTGACAGTCCAATAAGGAAAATTGATAAACAGGAAGGACTTAAAGTTTGCTCCAAATTCCTTTCTTGATAGATTGAAAATATAGTTATAATTTTAACAGAAATAGTGTAGTTGGTGTGAGTGGGTGGGACCATAAAACATCTTTGCAATGTCTCTCTGCAGTATATGTTCCATATAGAGTATCAGCATGACATTTTACACATAAAGGTCAGTCAATATTATATGAACTCATTGGAAGAAGGGATGGCTAATAATGTGGGACTAGAAGATAGTAAATGAGGAACAGGTTAAAGGAGAGGCTAGCTCAAAGCCTAGCAAGTGGCTTGCTACTGCTAAAAAGCAGCCCTTTTTGCTGCAAATTGTCAGCAACTCCCTGCCTTAGAAGAAACAATTATTCATGAACTTTGAGTTAAGGTTAATCAGTGGACGATTTAGAAGTTCGGAAGTTGGCTTGTTTTGATGGAGGGGAGTATTTTCTACTTTTATGATTTAAAATGCCACTTTCAAAGTTGAGTCTAACTCTATCCATTCCAAAGTTGAGTCTATTTCTATCTCTTCCATATTATAGACCATTTCCACCAGCTAGAACTCAGTGCAATCAATGCAGAACCTTTTACATGTTCCAAAGCAGAAGCCCCACTGTAGAGGTTGTTAGTCTGATTGATGTCTATCAGTTAGCTAAAAAAGTTAGCTGGTGACCTTTGTCTTGTTCCACGCTGACTTTAAATCCCAATTTTGCAGATTGCAATGCCTTTTCCTTTCCCATCCTCCAGGGGGCAGTGACCAGGAATATCCCTCCTAACCACAAGCTCCCCGATCAGCACCAAACCCTTCCCGGGCTTCTTCCTGGGAGCGTCAGATTAGTCGCGGGAGTCAAAGGGCTCAAACTGAGCCTGCGCATACTGCAGCTGTCCCGTGGGCGCATGCGCCTTGCGGAGAGCCGGGCCCTGACGGCTCTGGGCGGGTCTGGGCTGCTCCAGTGTTTTGCGGCCCAGGAGCTGTGGGAGGAGCCGGCGGCCTCACCGTGGTAACCGCAGCGCCGCCGCCGCCCCGCCTTGCAGGCCTCGGGACTGTCACCGCCTTGGCTGTGAGGGTACTTTGGCCGGGTCCCCGGAAGTAGCCCCCGCAGACTCTCAGACACCCCCATCCTCCCCACGCCGCTACCGCCGCCGCCATGCAAGGCGAGGACGCCAGATACCTCAAAAGGTGACGAGCCGGGCCCCGCCCTGAACGGGTCCTCAGGTGTTTCCCTGCTGACCCTGGGTTGTCACTGGGCAAAGCTAGGTGGAAGGGTGGGATGCAGGGAAGGAAAGAAAGAGGGGGAAAGTGATGGGTGGAATAAAGGACGGGGCCCTGCGGGGGCGCGAGGTCCTTAATCCACCTTGGCTTGGGGCGGGGGGGGGGGGGGGGGGCTGACAGCATCAGATGGTTTCCTTGCTACATTAATTTATATCCGCAGTGATTGGCAGGGTGGACGAGGTAAAACCCATATTTCGTTTTTGGTTTTTTTTTCCGCCCCACTGTCCTGTTTTCCTCAATAGATGAATCCTATGGGGACTTGGAAATGAATTCTGTCACATCACCAATTTGTGTTCAGTCTGAGATTCACAAATCATAGGGGTTCTGAAATAAAAGTGGACGTGGTGGTTTTTACTTCATGCAAGACTGGATTGAAATGTTCAGCCAGATGTTCTTGGTCCATTTCACCCACTTGACTTTCATATTCACAATATGATTTCTGTAAGAAGTGCATTGTTATCAAGACCTTGGCATGAAAGAGCTTACCATTTTCTATCTTAATTATGTGTGATATCAGCTACTCAAAAGAAAAAGGAAAATTTGTTGAGATTCCCTGACTTATGCCAAAGATATGGGCACCGATGGTTAAAAATAACACCTCTCATTGGACCAAGAGTGAGCAAGCAGTGAACAAATTTTAAAAAAACGCTAATTTGGAATCTATATTTTTGTTAAAGCTTTGTTGCTGATTCACTACAAAAAGCACATTTTTGGGGGGGCATAATTCATCTGACAGTGAGAGACAGTGCTTTCTGAGAGACACAAGGGCCAAATATGAAATACTTTTGAAAGAGAAAACATGCATGTTAGGTGGTTTAAGTTAGTTTAAGTCCTCATATGCTTTTGATGTGTACATTTTTCCCTTGCTTGGTAGGGTTCTAACTGTCACAGAAATATCTTACATATGTTAGTGGACTCTTAAACATAGTCAAACAATTATAAGATAAATCAACTATATTGTAAGGCCGGGGAAAGTAGTCCTTTGTCTTTTTCATTTTATTTGTTTATTGAAAATAGCAAATGAAAAGACTGAGTAGAGATTTGTAAAAGGAATATGTAATCATAACAAATACTCAATGAGTCAGTACTTCTTTATCCACATAATTTGGCTAACAACATGCACACGTGTACATTTACCCACACACCTCAACACGTATACACACACAAAATTTTGGTCAAATACATTGAATCTTCTAATTTCAACTTGAAACCTGAGGTTATTTTAGAGAAAGTGCTGCTGTTGTACATTTACTGGTTTTCATATAATATGTTGTGTCAAGTGTGGTTTCACTCAGGGTCATTGTACTAGTGTGGACGCTGTTTTCAAGCCACGTCACTTAGAAAACAATACATATAACTGGTCTAGTCACTGTGATGTTTTAGAGTCAGAATCTGGAAAAAGGTTGAAAGTACATTGTTTGGTTTTATCTAATTTTGACAAAATAAACTTTGCATTACATTCAGATTATGTATATGTACACACACGTATATATGAGAGAGATGATTACTATATATAAATGATATACAGATGTAATAGAAAGGCAGAAACTTGATGGATATAAGTATGCTTTGTTCAATTTTTTTCACATTGTATAATTATGTTCCACTTATACTGTGCATTAACATATATTCCTTTTTAGTAATGGGACAATGTTTCATTGCATGGATATATTATAATCTGATTATTCATGACTGAAGTGTGGATATATTTTTAGGTGGTCTTGCCTATTGCCTATTGGGAATTAAGTTGCTATCATCATGACAAGATTTTGTTCGAACACTTCTCCAGTCATTTGGTATATTCATAAGCTTGGGATTGCAGGAACATGGAGAAATTCTATGTTGGACTCACTGAAGAGCCAGCAAATAGCTTTCCCTCAGTGTCTGTACCTCTTATGTTCCCTCTTATGTACATAGACTCCAATTTTTCCCCACTTTACCAATGCCTGGTATCTTCTCTTTCTGTATTGTTTGAGCATGTGTTCTGTAACTGTAGCTATTCTAGGGGGTGTAAAGTGGTGTCTTACTCTGATTTTGATTGCATTTCCCTAATTACTAAGTAAATTGAGCTTCTTTCATCTGCTCCTTGGTCATTTGTCTTTCTCTTTTAGGAACAATCAACATCTATCTCACCTTCATTTTCTGTTTCTACATACTCAAGTCTTATCTTTATTATTGGTAGTACATAGCCTAGTTTTTTTCTCAGTCTTTTCTAGCTACTTGAGGTGTAAAATTGAGTTACATCTTTTTAAAAATGAATTTATTTTACATCCCCTCCCTCCTCTCCTTCTACTCCCTCTTCCCACCCCACACCTCTGTTCCCACCCCCACCACCACCCCAATCCACTCCTCCTCCATTTCTGTTTAGGAAAGGACAGGTCTTCCATGAGTATCAACAAAACATGGCATATCAAGTTGCAGTAAAACAGACTAAGTATCTCCCCGTGTATTAAGACTGGGCAAGGCAATCCAGTATGAGAAGTAGGGTCCCAAAAGCCAGTAAAAGAGTAGGAGCAGCTACTGTTCCCACTGTTAGGAGTCCCACAAGAAGACCAAGCTACACAGCTGTAACATATATACAGAGAGCCTAGGTCAGTCCCATGCAGGCTCCCTTGTTGTCAGTTCAGTCTGTGAGCCTCTATGCACCCAGGTTAGTTGATTCTGTGAGTTTTCTTAGATGTCCTTGACCCCTCTGGCTCCTACAATCCTTTCTCTCCTTCTTCTGCAGGATTCCTCGAACTCTGCCTAATGTTTGGCTGTGGATCTGCATCTGTCTCCATCAGTTGCTGGATGAAGCCTCTCTGATGACAATTGGGCTAGGCACCAATCTGGTCACAGGAGATAGCCAGTTTAGACTATGTCCACTATTGCTAGGAGTCTTAGCTGGAGTCATTCTGGGAGATTCCCTTGGACCATGTTTTTACCTGACCCCAAAATGCCCCCCTTTCCCAGTAGTCTCTTTTAGTAATCCCCCCTCCATTCCCCCTCCCCCAGCCTGATCACTCATGTTCCCGTCCCCACCCGCCCTCAGTATGCTCACAAAATCTCTTTTATTTCCCCTTCCTAGGGAAATCTGGGCATCTCCTATGAGCCCTCCTTGTTACCTAGTGTCTCTGGGTCTGTGGATTGTAGCATAGTTATCCTTTGTTTTACATCTAATATCCACTTATGAGTGAGTACATGCCATGTTTGTCTTTCTTGGTCGGAGTTACCTCACTGAGGATGATTTTTTTTCTAGTTCCATCCATTTGCCTTCAAATTTCCTGGTGTCCTTAACAGCTGAGTAATACTCCATTGTGTAAATGTACAGCGTTTTCTTTATCCATTTCTTGGTTGAGGGACATTTAGGTTGTTTCCAGATTCTGGCTATTACAAATAAAGCTGCTATGAAGATAGGTGAGCTTGTGGTATGAATTGAGCATCCTTTGAGTATATGCTTAAGGTAGATTGATTCCCAGTTTTCTGAGAAACTACCACACTGACTTCCAAAGTGGCTGTACAAGTTTACATTCCCACCAGCAATGGAGAAGTGTTCTCTTTGCTCCACATCCTCTCCTGAATGAGCTGTCACTTGTGTTTTTGATCTTAGCCATTCTGACAAGGGTAGGATGGAATCTCAGAGTCATTTTGATTTGCATTTCTCTGATGGCTAAGGATGTTGAACATCTCCTTGAGTGTTTCTTAGCCATTTGGGATTCTTCTGTTGAGAATTCTAGTTAGATCTGTACCTCATTTTTTAATAGGATTATTTGGTGTGTTGATACCTAATTTCTTGATTTCTTTATATATATTGGAAATCAGCCCTCTATCAGATATGGGGTTGGTGAAGATCTTTTCCCATTCTCTAGATTGCTGTTTTTTCCTATTGACGGTGTTCATTGCCTTACAGAATCTTTTCAACTTCATGAGGTCCCATTTATTAATTGTCAATCTTAGTGTCTGTGCTATTAGTGTTCTGTTCAGGAAGTTGTCTCCTGTGCCAGTGCGTTCAAGATTATTTCCCACTTTTTCTTCTATCAGGTTCAGTGTATCTGGATTTATTTTTTAGGTCTTTGATCCACTTGGACTTGAGTTTTGTGCAGGCTGATAAATATGGATCTCTTTGTGTTCTTCTACATGCTGACATCCAGAAATAGATTACGTAAGGCTCTATTAACTTTAAATTTTTTCAGTGCTAATGAGAAAGGAACCACAGCTACAGAAAGACATTCCCCCATCACCAGCCACTTGACTAAAGGTGTTTATCAGCTGTAGGAGTTTTCTGGTAGAGTTTTGGGGGTAACTTAGATATAACTCACATCCAATCCCATACGGGTCTGCCAGGCCCTCTAGCACAAGGTAATGATGAGATTGATAAATTATTGATAGGAAATGTGCTGGATGCCTCAGAATTTCATAAAAAAAAATCATGTCAATAGTAAAGGTTTAAAAAAAGATTTTTCCATATCCTGGCAAGAAGCCAAGGAAATTGGAAGGAAATGTCCTACTTGTTCCTTTTATAATCAGACTCCATTACCAGCAGGATGTAACCCAAAAGGTACTCAGAGGAATGAAATCTGGTAGATGGATGTATTTCACTTTGCAGAATTTGGAAAATTGAAATATGTACACCATACCATTGATACTTATTCAGGATTTCAATGGGCAACTGCTTTGAGTTCTGAAAAAGCTGATTCTGTAATCATGCATCTGCTAGAAGTTGTGGCCATCATGGGTATACCTGTTGTTTTCATTTATAATTTCTCTTATGAGTTATTCTTTTATTTAGTAGTTATATGGATATGGATTTATTTAATTTTCCATATTTTTATGAATGTTTTCTTTCTGTACTGATTCCTAGTTTTATTCATTTGTGATTAGAGAGCACTATGTAATGTTAGTGTTTTCAAGTTGATGACTTGTCTAGGTGCATAACATAAGATCTAATGTTAGAATATCCCATTTACACCTTTTTAGGGGAAGGGCATCTCCTTCATATGTATTAGGTCTAATTGGCTTATCATGTTCAATTCCTGTAATAATTCAATTCATAATAATCTATATAGGCATACCTGTTATTCCAAGTGATATTGAAGTCTGTCCCTATTGTTACAGAGCTGTTTGTCCTTTCATTTCTTTCACTTTTTGCTTTATATGGTTTAGATCGCTAGTGTCAAGTTCATGTTTGTAACAGATCTTGTGGATGTGTTGATCCTTTTCTCACCACAGGAGATGTTACACTTTGTACCAGCTTGTAATTTAAAGCCTGTTTTGTATAATTACTCCACCCTTCTTTTGTATTGTTTGTATCTTCTTTTCCCATCCCTTAACTTTGAACCTGCTCGTGTCTTTGGATCTAAAGTGTCTACCATGTCTACCGTATAGACACCATATATATATATATATATGTGTGTGTGTGTGTGTGTGTGTGTGTGTGTGTGTGTGTGTATTTATATATTTCATTTCTTAATTATCCATTCTGGAAGCCATTGCATTTTAGCTGAGAACTTAATTTGTAAAGCAATTATTTATAATGAAGGACTTATATTTGCTTGAAGAAGCATTCCAGACTAAAGGTACACAGTGGCTTTTCTGTTTAGCTACATAGTAACCTTTATCAATTTTCTTTACTCCTCATTTGGATTCAGTTTACTGCCTATTTCATTTCCAGCTAAAGGACTCTAATAAATATTTCTCTGTGGCTTCTATTGTAATAAATATAAAGTATATTTCTAAATAATTTAGTGTCTTTGGGTACAGTTTTCTATACATATATACAAAAAAAGCAAAGCAGTGGTGTTACTAAGAAGACAATATTAATAGGCATTTTCAGGTAGTTAAAAAATACGAATTTAATACTAAGATATTGCAAATAAAAAAATTCCAATAATTTTATCAAATTAAGAATGCAGGTAAAGCATTTGAGAGATAATCTTCTCAGTAGTTAGACATTTCTCACATCATTGTAAATGCTGTGTTCAATCCTATTTGAAAGTTTAGCATTTAAAATAAAATAATTCATCTTATAAAGTATAAATAGAAATTTTTTTGAGGTACATCCATTGTGAAAACAGTTTTAGGGGCTAGATAGTTGGCTCAGCAGAGCCAACTTGATGTTCTTGCAGAGGCTCCAGCTGAGTTCTCAGCACCCACATAGTAGCTCAGAACCAACCATAATTCCCATTAGAGGGGACCTGATACTCTCTTCTGCTTGCCACAGGTTTTAGACACATACATAGACACGTACAAACACCCATACACATAAAATATAAGTAAGATGCCTTCTGACAAAAAAGAAGCCCAGGCTCACATGGAGTCACAGCAGGATTTAACCGTTTCAAAGAGTATTTACAATCAATCCTTCTTAAATTATTCAAAAAAAAAAAAACCCAGAAAGCATACTCCCTACTGTCTTCTGTGAAGCTAGTACTGCTGTAATACCCAAACTAGTTAAAGGCACAGCAACAACAATAAAAAGACAACTATAGGCCAACATCCCCAGTGAGCATAGATTCAAAATCCTCATTAAAAAAACTTATAAATTTAATATGGGCATATAGCCAAAAGGTTATATACCATGACCAAGATAGCTTTATCCCAGAGAAGCAGATATAGTTCAACATGAACTGATATATTAAATTATATAAATGAACTTAAATATCACACGTTTATCTCAATAGATGAAGAAAAGGCTTTCAATGAAATCTGGCATGGCTTTTTGATGAAAGACTTAGAGAAAGGACTAGAGGGAGCATACCTCAGGATAACAAAAACTATGTTTGAGAAACCTACAGCCAGCAGCATCTGAAATAGAGAAAAACTTGAAGCAGCCAAACTGAAATCAGGAATGAGACAGGACTGTCCACTATCCCCACCTCTATTCAATACACTGCTCAGTGCAAGAAAAGGAAAGGAAAGGATACAAACAGGAAAAAAAGAAGTCAAACTATCATTATTTGCTGACGATACAATATTATGCATAAGAGACCCCAGAAATTTCACCAGAAATATTCTAGAAACAGTCAACTATCTCAGCAAAGTGGCAGGATAAAGAATCTGCTTGCAAATATTCTTATGGAAATTCTGTCCACTAGCCAATTGAGAGGGGTGTTTTGGTTTAAGAGGCGGTCTTTTCAAGGGAGGAGTGAGCAAAGGTAGATGTAAGCAGTGGCTTGTGACTCAGGTTCCCCATTTGTTCTTTAATATTTGTTCGTGGATTTTGTTTGTTAATAAATGGTAAAGAAATCATTTATCAAAAAATCAATAGCTCTTTTATACACCAACAACAAAAATACAAAGAAAGAAATCATGGACACACTCCCATTCACAATAGCCCTAGAAAAAAGAAAATATCTAGGAATGAACATAACCAACAAAGTGAAGGACTTTACAATGAAAACTTTAAATCTCTGAGAAAGAGATTGAGAAAGACACTAGAAAATGAAAGAAATCCCATGCTCATGGATTGGTGCAACTAGTATTGTGAAAATAACTACTATACCCAAAGCTGTTTACAGAATCAGTGCAATCCCAATCAAAATCCCATATCATTCTTTACAAAAATAGAAAAACAAAAACTATACTAAAATTCATTTCAAACATTAAAAAAACCTGGATAACCAAGGCAAAATTTAGCAAAAGGTACAGTGCTTAAGGGATTACCATTAGAGATTTCAAGATATAGTACAGAGCCATCTAATAAAAAACTACATGGTACCAGCACAAAAAGAGACATGCAGATCAATGGAACAAGCTAGAAGGCCCAAACAGGAGTACACTCCAACTAACTATAACTGTCTCATATTTGACAAAAATGCCAAAATCACACACTGGAGAAAAATAGGAAAACTGGATGTCCACGTGTATAAGAATGAAATTAGACCCATATCTATCACCTTGAACAAAAACTAATTTCAAATGGATCAGAGGCTTAAATATGAAACCTGGAACACTGAAAATGCTGGAATAAAACATAGACAGTACTTTATATATATATGATGTGAGTGTAGGAAAGGACTTTCTGAATATGATTTTACTTATCCAGTATTGATTACCCTACAATTGACAAGTGGGGCTTCACAACTAAAACAGTTGAATGAAGGGGAAGCTCACAGAATGGGAAAGAATCTTTGCTGGATATCCATATGATAACTATGATTAATATCAGAATATATGGAGAAATCAAAAACTTAGAGGAAAAAAAATGACTCATTCAAAATGGGCTATGGATTTGAATACAGAGATTTTAGAAGAAGAAATAAAAATGGCTAAGAAATATCTCCCAAAAAAGTGTTCATTATCCCCAACAATTAGGGAAATACAAGTCAAGACTGTGATCAAGAGTTCATTTTAGTTGGAGTCATCCTCTGCAAAGACATTCTAATGTTTCACTTGCTTTTTTTTTTTTTTTTTTTGGTTTTTCGAGACAGGGTTTCTTTCTGTGTAGTTTTGCGCCTTTCCTGGATCTCGCTGTGTAGACCAGGCTGGCCTCGAACTCACAAAGATCCGCCTGCCTCTGCCTCCCGAGTGCTGGGATTAAAGGCATGTGCCACCACCGCCTGGCCTCGCTTGCTTTTATACATGGTTCTTTGGGTGAATACATGTTTTTTCAAGGTAACACTATTCATGAAGATACTTTCTGCTGGGCCGGTTAAAATACACTTGTCCCAGACTCACAGAAAGTGATTAAACAGCATGTATTATTCTAGCCCTCATGTTTTAGACATAGAAACTGTGTGAAAAATATGGATGTTCTGTGAGGTTTTAATCTATTTTTTATGTTTTTGTAGGAAAGTTAAAGGGGGGAATATTGATGTCCATCCATCAGAAAAAGCTCTCATTGTTCAGTATGAAGTGGAAGCTACCATTCTTGGAGAAATGGGGGATCCCATGTTGGGCGAACGAAAAGAATGCCAAAAAATGTAAGTTTTCTTCATTTGTATACATTTTGAAAATAGGGGAATTTATATAAACTTTATACAAATCTGATATTATTTTAATCTTCATAGATAATAAATAGTTATGGCATCCTTCTAGACATACTTATCTTCATCAAGGATTAAACTATATAAATGTGGAATATATTCTAGAGAAAGTAAAATTTTTGAAATGTTAAGTGAAATTAATCACAAAAGATATGTTTATATAGGACTTTTTGCTTAATTTGGAAAATTTGAGCATTAGAAAATCCTGTATTCTTTCTTCCCTAGAATTGCTGGGAATGGTGTGATGTTCAGATGTTCTCAAACAGGGCCCAGGTCTTGAATTAGCCCTTGAAAGCAATCTCGTCCTCTGAAAAACATTAATAATAAGACAAACTCTTTCTAGATTTCGCTAGATCTCCTCGTGTCCTACTTCTTTTCGTTCTTTGTTTTAAGGGAGTCCCTCAGGAACTGTCCTTTTTTTCATTATTCTGCAGTTTTCCTGATAATTACCTTACCTTCCCCTGTAGTTTTATGGTAGTAGAGAAGATTTGGTATCTCTTAGTGTTCTTCCTAAACCCTGTCCCAGCTACACGGTGTTGACCTGGTAACTAGTTAGAAACCATTTCTATTTCTGCCATTGGAATTGAGTGTGCTCAGGCTGTCAGAACACATGTGGTAGTGCTGCTTTAAGAATAATTTTTCTGGGGACGATTTCTTCCCACAAAAAAACATTGTTTCCCGTGAGATTCTTTAGGTTGTCATTATAAGGTGGTCACCTTGGCATCTCAGAGGTGGAATTCAAGTACTGTGCACACGATCGCCTCCTACAAAAAAAGGCCTACAAAGTCTGAATTTCAGTAATGCTATAGTTGAGAAGCCCTGGCTTGTTGACCCTACAAAGAGAAACCGCTTAGTATCTCATCTTCCTGTCTTCCCTAGTTTTCTGTTGGGATCAGGAGACGGACACTGATGACTCATTAAAGACAGATGGATTCTCTAGACTGTACAAGATACTGAAGAAAACTATGTGTGCATACTCACACTGCAGTCAGCTCACACTTTTACCCTTTTGCTCTGTTTTCTTCTGTTTGTCATTCCTCACCTGAGATTATATGACTTGAGCACTCATAAAAATCTCTTGAGGTTTTATTATTGGATTTCCTAAAGAAAAGCTGTCTTTAACTTTAGAATTTTATAACCTGCACTTCAGGAGAGGAAATTAAATTTTAGCTCTAAAGGATACACTCACAAAAGGTGTGCCACATTCACTAGCAAAAGGTGTCTACCAAAAGACACTACCAAAAGGAAAATGTTTTGTTAATTCAGGAGGTTTTATTAATGGTGAAGAAGAGAAAATCTATATAGATTGAGACAGTATAACATGAACTGTATTAAATTGGAGGAGTCAGTGATGGCCCAGATCCCCAAGCCTGGTATTTCAGCCTCTTGACAGCACTCAGGGGAATGATATACACCATTCTCAACAGAGTTCAACTTTCTGAAGATTTCATTTTGAGAAACTGATAGTTATGGCATAGGAATTATACAGATGGTATTTTGTTAGTTTTTAATAGACGTTGGGTGCCTAACAAAAAGTACATATGCTGATTAAAAACAGTTGAGTAACCACAACTGTCATTTTCAAAAAAAGGAAGAAACTCTCCCTTTTCTCCAATTTCCTTTTAATCGATGTAAGTTTAGGAGACTACACACTATAACTACAATAGTTTTAGTTAATACAGGCTGAACTGGATTGCTGATATATATGGTGCTAGAAAATAGACAGAGGAGATTGAAAATTCTGTGTGTATTAAAACAGACAAGAATCACTTCACACCCCTTATAATGCCTAAGGCCCATAACACTGACAACAGCAGATGCTGGCAAGAATGTGGTGACAGGAATTCTCGGTCACATCTTGTGATAATGTGGAAATGTATGCCATCCCATTAAAATGGCATCCATTTTATATTATCTAAACACAGGCTCACATAATATCCAGTAATCATGTTTTTAGATACTTACTCAAATATGTTAAATGTCTAAATAAAAGTCTACACGTATATTTATGGAAACTTTATCCAAAATAGCCAACAATTGAAAGCAACCAAAATATTGCTTAATAGTGAGTGGATCAACTTTGATACCTCCATATCATAAAGCATTATCCAGAATGAAAAGAAATTAATTATCAAGCACAAAAAGACATGGAGGGACCCTACATTTATATTGGTATGCAAAAGAAGTCAGTCTGGAAAATCTATATACTAATCAATTCCAACTGTCTGACGACATTATGGAAGAGACAAAACTATAAGTATAATAAAGAAGTTAGAAATTACCATGGACAAAAGATAGGACATTTTTAGAGCAATAAAACTTTTATGTATGACACTATAATAGTTGACACATAATTTATAAAAATTTATAGAACACAGAATGAATGCTGATAAAAGCTCTGGCCCTCAGTTAATAATTAGATGTATCAGTATTAGTTCCTAGCTTGTATTATGGTTCACTCTGTGTTCTATGAGTTTTGATAAAGATAATAAATATGCCACAGGAGGCAAGATGCTAATCATAGAAGAAGCACATAGTAGAGACTGGGAGAGAGGTAAGTTTGTAATTTCTGTATTTGTGAACACTTTTTCTAGAAAATTAATCTACTCTAAAAGCCTAATACAAATTTAGAGATATGTTTATTGAGTTTCATTTTGGTTTTGTTCAGGATAGTGTCCCATTGTATAACCCAGGCTGGCCTTGAGCTCATGGTTCTTCATTTTCAGTTTTCCTTCCAAGTGCTGGAATTGAGTTTTCCCATCATGCCCAGCTATTGATGTAGTTTTTCCTGTGCCTCTTCTCAGTCAGATTTATTGACAAACAAATTTTCTGAGCTCTTTGTTAAAATTAAATGTGGAGATGTCTTTGTGGTTATTTCTATGGACCATCCTTTATATCTGCCTTACGATGTTCAGCGAAAAACTGTCCAAAATAAAAATCAATGATTTTAAACACTTGAAAGTTATCAACAACAAACATGAATAGATTTAAGACAGAATAAGATAAATGATGTCATTATAGCAAATTTAAGCTGGAAAGGATATCTAAGTCATGCTAAGACTGGATTCAGAAGTCATCTGTGTCTAAATGCTGGCTTCACAGATGCTGTGTTCAGAGTATTTCTCTGGATTCTTATATACTTATCCCTGTAGTAGACTGCTGTCTTCCTACAAAAATTAGCCCTCTTCACAAAGAACTAACTAATTCTATACAGTGGTTACCTGGTTGTTTTCTCCTTCTGAATGTAAGTCTTGCATAGGAGTATTTACTTGACAGTCCTGTTTTTATGTTTTCATAGTTCTCACTCATGCCATGAATCCAGTAAACCGGCCAGTGTGCTCCTCTGCACCATCTTTTCTTCTTAGACTCCTCGTGACTTTCCTGAGCTCAATTTAAGAGGAAAGAATGCCAGAGTACCTCAGAATATATAGCATTCTCCCAGCAAGTGTTAGGTCCTGGGTTCTAATCCCAGCGTGGCAAGTAAAGAAAAACTGGAAAAATGTTGTCATATTTAAGTATAAATGATATCATTTCTGGCAGTGTGTATTTCATATTCAGTAATAAATAAAGATTGTGTTTTTACATCAGAAGTTCTGCTTCAAAACAGGACTTCCGGATATCTTGTCCAGAAACTCTTAAAAGATTTATGTTGCTTTTAGTATCTTTTTGTGCAGTTCACAGAAAATGATTGCCTTGAATTTATATAAGCCTAATTATATCTAAATCTTTATTTTAATAAGATTGTATGGCCAGACAGGTATAGACTCTTTCTATATATGTAGTTTATAATCTATAAATTATCTTAAAGTAGTGTTTTTGAATCTATCATGTACTTTCTGTAATATCTGAATTGGAAATTTGGATGTGCTTACAGCATTCGTCTGAAGAGTCTCAACGCTAACACAGATATAACCTCTCTGGCCCGGAAAGTGGTTGAAGAATGTAAACTCATTCATCCCTCAAAACTAAATGAGGTAGAACAGCTGTTATACTATCTACAGAACCGCCGTGATTCATTGTCAGGTAAAGGTAAGAGGAAGGAGTTTGGGATTTTAAATGCTTAACCAAAGGTGTGTGGTTGTAGTCTTCAAAAATATTATAGTTACTTAGTAAATGTATATGTAATATAGTATAGTATAAAATACATAGTTAAGAAAACTGTATTCATTTGGTTGTGAGTTCTTACCAGTGTTAGGATCAACCGATGGATTTGGTTCCCACATTGGAGGTTCTCTGCTTCTACACGCAGTCATCAGACTCTGTTACACTGTATGTGCACATTTGTGAAATAAGGCGATAAGTCTATCATAATGATGGTACTAATAAAAGGCACATTTAGGGCATAGGTTATCTTCTCTGTTCTAATTAGCTTTATATTTTCTAAATTTCCTAATTATTCATAATTTATTACCTGAGTGAATTATTTATTTCAAGTTTTAATATGCATATGATACATGTCACATGCTTTAGATGACCCTGGGATATTGCTCTCATGAATTTTTCCTAGAAAAGTATCCCAATTCTTTCATCCTTGTCTTTATTGTTGTCATTTCCTGTCCTCAATTTCTTCATGAATGAACTGTACCTTAATGTTTTAGAGCTCAGAAGACATTTTCAAATACAAATGAAAGCACAGGTAACCAAGTGGATTATTGAATGCTTAGTGATTAGAATATACTGTATGAAAAAAAGAACATGAAAAATGTTCATTATACATGGACAAAATAATTCAAGTCAATATTATTCTCTTTCTGCACATTAATAGTTGAAGGTATATGATGTTTTTCTGTGTATTGAAACTATCCTTGTCTAATGATTCAGTTTTTATAACTTTTTAGACTTTGATAACTTAGAGCCAGAAGCCTCACCCTAACGAAATGGAAAGAGGACTGTACTCAGTTGGGACACTGTGATTCATCGCTTAAGTGATATCTTTTTCTTTGCTAATCAAAACTACTATTATAATAAATTATCTGTTTGAGACAGGATTTAGCTGTTGATGATATGCCCTTATCTCTCATGGATGCTGCCTCTGAAAGTGGAAATGGTTAATTCCTTTTAAATTCAGTATTTATTTATATCTCTTTGGAAGAATGGTCCTTTCTAACATTTTTTTTTAAAGATTTATTTATTTATTATGTATACAGCATGTATGCCTGCAGGCCAGAAGAGGGTACCAGATCTCGTTATAGATGGTTGTGAGCCACCATGTGGTTGCTGGGAATTCAACTCAGGACCTCTGGAAGAGCAGTCAGTGCTCTTAACCTCTGAGCCATCTCTCCAGCCCCCTTTCTAACATTTTTATTGTCAACACCTTGATTCTCATTTTTTCCCATCATTCATACTTCATAGCAGTATTTCTTTTTTATTAGCATGTGATAATTGTATAAAACCATGGTTTTCATTATAACAACTTGATACATGAATGTGGTGCTCATATTTACTTCTAGCATCCTTTCATAAACTGATATCAATCCCCTTCTTTCAAAGTAGTCCCCAGTAAGGGTCAAGTCTGTTATGTCTATGTTTATTGCTAACTATACATTCTTTTGATTTTTTCTCATTTACTTACTTTAATGTATGCATTGTTTCTGTTTAAAATATGAAAAATATACTTTTAAATGAATAGTATGATAAATGGCCCAAACAGTACTTTTGAATGCCTCCTTGGGAATAAATGAGGATTAAGTGGATGTAGATATCAAATATTCATCTTTAGTTTATGTCCTTTACTTCACTTTTCACTTTTGAGACAAAAATTATTCACTCTTGTTTATTTCAGCTTACGATTTAGCTGTTATTTCTTACTCTTCATGTGTTAACTTTAGTTTTCATATTATTCATTTTTGTATTATTTGTATTATTTTCTTTGTTTTATTGATTTACCTATTCCCATATTAAATGAAATATAAGTTTTGTCATAGGTTTTATTAGTTTATGTTCTCCTTGATAGCATCATTAGGACAAATAGCTGATTTTTACATGGAAGTATTTTGTGCACTGAAAAAAATTTCATCAAATATTTAAGTTTTATATCCTCAGCTTAGGAACCATTAATTTCAACTACTAATTATTCCCAAACCCTTAAAACCTAGTTCTCAGGGTTTTTTTAAATCTTTTTTACAGAAAAAAAAGAAAAATCAAGCAAGCCTAAAGATCCACCTCCTTTTGAAGGAATGGAGGTAAGACCGTATAAATTCTGATCTATTAAACAAAACACTACAGACATCACTTTTACTTTCAGTAATGCATAAGGCCATGTTCAGATGTGGAATTTTAAATGGTTCAGTTTAGAGATACCTTAAAAAGCAGAAAAAATCAATGCTTAATTGATAAAAACAAAAATTGTTGGTAGTGCTTTTAACACATAATTTTAATTTTATTAAAAAAAAGTGGCAAAAATATTCTGAACATTTTTAAATAAGTTTTAAAATATTTAATCTTTTATAGTAGGTACAAATAACTTTGTATTACATTTAAAATACATTGAGAGACAAATTGTAGAGTTTATGTATGTTCTATTTTATTGTGCTTATAGGTTAATATTAGCATTCTAGTACACAGAGGCCTAAAATTTCCATCCACAAAAAGATGGCTATTATCCATTCTTTGGGAACTATAAGTAATATATTGATCACAAAACGTCATTCTGTCTGTCAGTGCTGCTGAGTGCTTCCCGCCTGTGTTTCAGATTGACGAGGTAGCCAACATTAATGACATGGATGAGTACATTGAGCTGCTCTATGAAGATATTCCAGACAAGGTGCGGGGTTCTGCCTTGATCCTACAACTGGCTCGAAATCCCGATAACCTGGAAGAACTACTATTAAATGGTGATTTCTCTTTCTAAATATTAAGAATTGAAGAATTATGTAAAACAAACCTACCCTTGAAGTTTGTACTCAGGTCTTCAATATTTTTGTATACAAATGAACATATACATCTTTCATGTCTTAAATATTTATATTCTGAATTTTCTTTCTTCTTCTATGTGTTAGGAATATTTTCAATCTATTACTTACCTTCCTCTCCTCTCTTTCCACAGTAGGTCTATTTCTCCACTCTTTTTATTTTCACCTGGCTTGTGTTTTTGAATCTCAAGAGTTTGTTGGAATTAGCATATGACTAGATCACCATACATTCTGTAATCCATTTCTGTTTATTGGTGTGTTTAGTCTATTTAACATTGATGTAATGCTCATTAGGTAGATTTTGGCATTTTGTATTTGCTATGAATGACCAAACTTTTAACATGTTTATATATTTTTAAATTATGAAAAATTTTATCATGATTCTTGACCTTTTTTACTCTTCTATTTCTCTTTTCTTCTATTATTGTTTTCTTTTACACTAGATTTTTTCTAGTTTGCCATTTTAAGCTAATTTTCTATAATTATGTTTTCCTGAGTTATCATCTTAGCGATGCCCTGACATTACAATTGACAGGTTCAAACAATCTTGTTCAAATTATATTTTAACAGTCTATAGAAACGTGTTCCAATATACCCTTTTACTCTTTCCCTCCTCACTCCTTTGTACTGTAATAATACTGGTGATGTATTTCTTGCATATGTATGTGTGGGGTATGTGCATATCTGTATGCATGTTCACAAGTGCAAGACACACTTGTTTGTAAAAGTATACACTCTCGTGTGTGTAGAGGCCCAGGGCTGATATCAAGAGTCTTGCTCACTTACTGTCTGCCTTATTATTTGTCTCTCATTGAACCCAGAGCTTGAGGTTATGACTAGTCTAGCTAGTTAGCTTGCTCCAGTGATCCACCTTCCACGCTGTGGAGTTACAGGCAGGTGGCTGAGGGGCTGTAGGTGTCAGTTCAGCAGTGATCTGCGAAGAGGTGAGAATGAAAACTCAGTTCAGCTTGGCTTCAAAAACCTGGATCACACCTGGGGAGTCTGATGTCAGATGGTTCATTGTCGGCATATTTAAAACACAGTACCATTGGGCTAAAGTTCCTAGGCAACAATTATTCCCATTTCAGGTGCACATGAAGCTTAAGATGTGACTACATAGAAATTCCTTTACAAAGTACATGTGACCATAAGGGTGGTTTCTGTAGCTAAAAGGTCTAGAATTTAGTGTGGTCTCTGGCCTAGATAGCATGGAGGTCAGCAGTCCATGTGACATCTTCCCTGAGAATGGGTTCTATTAACTGGGAGCTAAAGATAGTGGCCTAGGGAGGGAAGAGTCTGGAGTAAACATCCTGGGTGAGGTCTGCCTCTCAAATAGCAAAAAGGTCACCAGGTCATTAACAGTCTCCACTCCCAGCCTTCTGGGTGGAAAACAGGTAATTTCTCCCTTGAGGAGAGGCCCTGTGTGTTTAGCATTACTGGTTCTATGGTGCTCTGTGGGCACAAGGAGCTCTGTGCCCCCAACAGGTGACAACAGAAATTCTCTTGCACCTTCATGTACCATTCTCATCTGCATGCCTCCATGCTTTCTGAGGCAAATCTGTTAACCGTCTTATGGATGACCCTATGTAGACACAAGTTGCTTTTCCCTTCATGCTTTGGTTCTCTTCATGTGTTGTTTTTGCAAGTCTGACCCTGACCATGGCGTGTTAAGTGTTGCTATCTTTCAGTGTGGTATATTTGGAGTGTTTACCGTTTTGGTCTTCAGCAAACAGGAAGTTTTTAGCTATTATCTCATTAAATGTTCATTTTGCACCTTTATATGCTCCTGGACCTCCGTCATGTATGTTTCTGTGTTTTGTTCTCCTCCATGTATCTTTAAGGGTCTGTTCATTTTGACTTCCTTCTCTCTTTTTTTCCAGACTGACTAATCTAAAATATTTATATTAACTTTTTCTGTGTCATGTCTGCTGCTTAGATGCCCAGTAAATTTTAACTTCAGCTTTTGTACTCTTCAGGTACACATTTCTTGTTTTTGTCTTTTTTTATAATTCGTGTCTCCTTGGTAAAGTGTCATTCCTGTTCCCTCACGTACCTGCCTTTAAATCTATAGAAATGCTTTACTTTAATTTTTACATTTCATTTATTTGTGATTATGTGTCTGTGTATTTGAATGTGTGTACATGTGTGCAGGTGTGTGTTTGGAGACCAGAAGAGGACATCAGGTGTATGCCTCTATCATTTTCGACCTATTCTTTGAGGCAGAGTCTCCACCTAAATCTGGGACATGGGTTTTCACCACTGGGCTAGAGGGCAGCAGACCTCAGCGGTGCTCCTGCTTTCACCTTCTGGGAGCCGCTGTAGTGAAAGTGTGAGGGATGCCTGTGGCTTGCCTGGGTGCTGAAATCTGAATGCGGTCCTCACGATCGCACAGCAAGTACTCCTAACGGCACATCTCTCCAGCTCCTCCTTTAATGCTCTGAGTGTATAATAGCTGATTTAAAGTCTTTGTCTCACAAGCTCAATGTCTGTGCCTTTTCAGGGACAGTCCTCATTGATAACTATTACCTGAGCATGGGTCATATTTCTTCCTCTGGGGAGTTGTTTCTGTTGGAACAATATGTGACAACTCTGGAAACCATATTCCTGCTACCCCATAGCTTTTTTTTGATGCTATTTGTTTGTTTGCTGAGGTTTGTGGATTAATTCTGCCAAGTTGGTATCCCTTTTGAGTCACTGAAGTTTCTGCTCAGTTAGCTTATTGGGCAATGATTGTGCTAATATCTCATTAAATGCCTGATAATAATGTCTCCCCACCCTTGCTGAAGACCTCTGTGTATGTTAGGATGTGTCCTGAGTGTTGAAGCACTTTACATATAAGACTGCTTTCCTTGTTATAGTTTCAAATTCAGCCAGAATTAATAGATTAAGGGCTTTCTAGGGCTTTCTGTGGTAGGCCTACAACTGTGTACCTACCTGTCTCTGTGTGGCTTTTTAGGTTTAACAAGAATATGTTTGACCCCTTTAAAGCTTCTGAAAATATCTGATTTTTAGCTTTTCTTTAAAATATTTTAATAGCCTTTTGTTAATCCTGCTTACAAACTGTTAAGCCTATCTCAGACGTTATGATGCTACTACAGTACTTTTCTCCAAATACCCTAAGTATAAGGCTGTTTGCACACAGCAAGCTCTAAGTCAAATAAACGACAACTGAATATTCTCTGCACCCCATGAACCCAGCTTTTCTCTAGCTTCTTCTGGTGTGGGGTCTGAGGGAAGTTCCAGACTCTGCCCACCTCAGCTCTTACCAATCCACCACAGTGAAGCAAGGAAGGGAAGGATTAAGATAAGTTTACTTATCACAGTGCTCTCTGTTCTTATCAAAGTTTACCATTTTTCTTCAATAAATACTTTGGGACTAATGGTAAGCATAAATTACCTAAGGTAGTTCTCCATTTTTAAATAAAATTTGATTTTGCAATTTACTTTTGAGATAGTGTTTCACTACATAGCTCAGGCTGGCTTCAATTTCATGTCTTCATGCCTCAGACTGCCAGCAGGTTAATGTTAATGGCATGTGCAATATAGTATAAATAGCAATATGGCAAATAGCAATTTTGATAGTTTTTACCAGTTTGCTAATTCTTGTATGGAAGAGCGGATTGTTTGGGGTTTTTAGTCTGCTGTCCTACTGGTTACTTGGCCCAGAATTCATTTGTGTTAAAGTGACGGATATAGAGATGTAAACTGAAGATTCTTCATGTTGTGCAGTCCTTCATTCCCATTGAGTTAGTGATCAGAACATGACCTAACCCGGGTATCCAAATTCCTTTTGTTATTGTTCCTGTGTGCCTGCTATTCCTTCATGGAACAGATGCTGTTTCTTCCAGAGACTTACTCCTGGCCAGGTACACCTCCCACATGGTGAGGGGTATGCTATATGTTCTTTCTGTTCCATTGGTCTAGTTGATGAATATAGGTGGAATTTTCTGTTGCCAGCCAACTCCAAAACAACCACACAGAGACTTATTATTAATTATAAATGATCAGCCGATAGCTTAGTCTTGTTACTAACTAGCTCTTACAACTTAAATTAACCCATATTTCTTATCTATTATCTACCATATGGCTCAGTACCTTTTTTCAACACAGCATGTTCATCTTGCTTCTCCCCACATTTCCTGGCGACTCCACCCTTCTTCATCCCAGCAAGTTCTCTCCCTGTCCACAAGTCCTGCCTAACCTCTTCCTGCCTAGCTATTGGCCATTTAGCTCTTTATTAAACCAATGAGAGCAACACATCTTCACAGTGTACAAAAAGATTGTTCCACACAGATGAGGCCTGTACCAATACAATACTGTTGGTTATTTTTCTGTAGTGTTACTTGTGGTGCATGAAATTGGAACCCAAGGCCTTGTACATGTTAAGAGCAGGCTGTCACTAGAGCTATTTCCCCAGGCTGTTTTCATTTATTAAATCTCTTTAGTTTGGGTGGTCTTCTTTTTCCTTTTTCTTTCTTTCTTTCTTTCTTTCTTTCTTGAGGGGTTAGGAGTTGGGAGTGGGAGGTGGATTTTTGTTGTTGTCTTGAGATGGGGTCTCATATAGCACAGGTTGGTCTTGAATGCACATATGGATAAGGCTAGCCTTTAATTCTTGATCCTCTAGTTTCACTTTCTAGTTTGCATTTTAATTCATTTGTAAGATAAATGATCCAGTTTGATCATTTGATAGATAGATTTGATAGAAAAAGTGAAGCCGGATTTCCTACTAAGTAGAAATTTTTGAACATTTGAGTGTGGACTGCCCATCTGCTTATGTGTTTTTTTTAATAACTTTGACCAAAGCTTGCATTAGTCTAAAGACCTACTGTGATTGTGAAATATTATCGACAAATATTTTTTAAATTGCTTTAAAAAGGTTCATTACTAAATTGAGTAATACTAACACAGGTAATTCTTATTTCATAATCTGAATAACCAGAAAAATGAAATAAGCTGAACATTTTGTATCTATAATAAATGTTGTTAATCAGTCTGTTAAGTACAGTAGATCTTGAATTTTCATTAATGACAGTGGAATTATGATTTCTGTGTGTTAACATTTTTAAAAATTGAGTGGGACTACGGGGAGATAGTTGAGTGAACAAAGTGGTTTCCATGCAGGTGTGAAGACCTGTGTGGTTCTCAGCACCCGAGAACCAGCTTTCACATGAATACTTGGTGGGAGTGACATCCCACTTATAATTCTAATGCAGACATGTAATTCCTACAGCAAGCTAGCTAGCTAGAGTAACCATCTGGGGAGCTCTGGTCTCAGCTGAGAGGCTATGGCTCAATGAATAAGGTGGCAAACAATTGAGGAAGACTCCTAGTGTCAGCCTCTGGCCTCTGGGTATGTGTGCTCACACATATGCAAACACACAGGTACCACAATACATACTTTTGCAAAAAAAAAAAAAAAAAAAAAAAAAAAGCCTTGCAGTAACTCACTTAAAACTGACCTCCTATTTACTTAATGCCTCCAAATATTCATTAATCAATTAACTATGCCTTCTTCTAGCAGAAATACTTATATACTTCCAAGGAGTTATTTTTCTGAAACTTCTATTTTGTTTGTCTGTTGATACGTGATATGTAAATATTACGTTTCTTCACATAAATTTAATTTTTTTACCTTAATGGAGCTAAGTTGGCTGATATAACTAGAATATAAATGAGCAGTTTAGCAGAGTAAATCAGATATTAAAGAAAAAAAATGAAAGTAGTACAATAGTAAGATTCCAAGCAGAAACAAGTTAGGAAATGGACAGCCTTTGATGATCTTATTGTCACATTTCTCTAAGTCAGAGTTGGTTTCTTTACTGCATACACTTGTATGTCAGGTGTTTTGAGTAAAAGTTATATTATACTTCTAAATTAGCTTTCTGTATTGGAAAGAAACATCCTACTTTTTTGTCCCAGTTCCATCTTGGCTTTGTTACTTATTCATAAGTAGACATTTAAAACCAACCTCCCTTTATATCAAAGGCGAGGTAAATGATCACATCCGTATGTCTCCTTTTCTTTAGAAACTGCCCTGGGTGCGCTAGCAAGAGTCCTGAGAGAAGACTGGAAACAAAGTGTTGAGTTAGCTACAAACATCATTTATATCTTCTTTTGCTTTTCTAGGTAAGTATAACGATTCTAAAAGGACTAATTGAGCTCTGCTGTGGTCTGCCTGTACCAGCGTGTGGCCCATTGGTTCTCAGTCTTTGTGTATCTGTCCATGCTCTGCTTCTTATTGCTAGCTTTTTACTCTGTTATTCTTTCATTATGTCTACACTTCCCTGTATCTGCGCAAACACACACACATTATCGCATGCACACACATGCGCACACACATTCATATACACTCCAGTTGGCATAATAGTTTGGAGTGTGATTATGGTTCTGGAAAAAATGATCTCAGTTTGAATGCAATGTTTATTGTTTACTCACTGTGTGCTCTTAGTTCTTTTATTTAATCTCTCTTGGCCTCAGTTCCTCTGTAAAATTTTCATAGTAATAGCCACATTCTTTCCTGGTAGTTTTTAGAATTAAATGATTCAGAATTAAAATACTTAGGTTAAAAGCCTGGTACAGAGTAAGTACTATTGGACTTATATATACTTATGAACATTCAAATACACACATTTATTATACACATACTTCTGTATTTCAATTTTTATCAATTTAGGCACACTTAGGGGACACAGTTTGATAGTTTGATTACATGTGACAATATGTAAATGATTAAATCAGGTGGTTGACATTTCCAATTCTGTGAACACTTACCATTTCTTTGTATTGGACATGTTTGAACTCTCTTTCAGTTCTTTCTAAAATATATTTTAAATTGTTGAGAACTGTAGTCACCCTACTGTGTTGTAAAATTAGAACATATTCCTCCTGTGTGACTGTGTGCTGGTTTTGGTACCCATTATCCAGCTCCCCTTTATCCTCCCTAGTTTTAACCCTTCCTAATATCTCGAAGTCTCTAGTCTACTCTCTTTACATGAGTCAACTCTTTCCTTCCACATATATGAACAAGGACATATGTCATTTGCTTTTCTTTATTTGACTTATTTTAATATAATGCCCTCCAGTTCCATTCAGGTATCTAATAAACTGTGAAATTTTATTCTTTTAATAGTTAAATGTATTCTATTTACCTGTATATGTTCTTAGTAAAGGTGATTTTTTTTTTAGTTTTTTTTTTATTTTTTTTATTTTACAATACAATTCGGTTCTACATATCAGCCACGGATTCCCTTGTTCTCCCCCCTCCTGCCCCTCTCCCCTTCTCCCCAGTCCACCCCCCATTCCCACCTCCTCCAGGGCAAAGCCTCCCCCAAGGACTGAGATCAACCTGGTAGACTCAGTCCAGGCAGGTCTAGTCCCCTCCTCCCAGGCCGAGCCAAGCGACCCTGCATAGGCCCCAGGTTTCAAACAGCCAACTCATGCACTGAGCACAGGACCCAGTCCCACTGCCTGGATGCCTCCCAAACAGATCAAGCCAATCAACTGTCTCACCCATTCAGAGGGCCTGATCCAGTTGGGGGCCCCTCAGCCATTGGTTCATAGTTCATGTGTTTCCATTCGTTTGACTATTTGTCCCTGTGCTTTATCCAACATTGGTTTCAACAATTCTCGCTCATATAAAACCTCCTCTTTCTTGCTAATTAGACTTCCGGAGTTCCACCCAGGGGCCTAGCCGTGGATCTCTGCATTCAGATCCCTCAGTAGTTGGATGGGGTTTCTAGCACGACAGTTAGGGTGTTTGGCCATCCCATCACCAGAGTAGGAATATAATAAACCAACATTAGCAAAGAAATTTTCCTGAATAAGTACTTGAATAAATTATTTAGTAAATATATATAGAACCTGATTACTAGTATGTTACCAGTTTATTCACTGTCATCAATTTTATATAACAAAATGAATACCTAGCATTATCATAATATTAGTTTTGTTAGACAATATTCCAAATGTATTCTGAAACTATCTTAGTAGTTAATACTGTAATTAATCATGAAAACTTGCTTAATGATTAATTATATTTAAGTTGAGGGTATAGTATTAACACATATTTAAGATAATCTCATAATTTCAGATTTTCTTACTATACTGTGATATATTCATTCATTGAAATGTGTGTCAGACTTAGGTTTTGTGTGGTTTATGGGAGTTTGGGCCAAAACCAAATCTCCTATATGAACAAAATGTTTTCTTTTTAATGTCTATTAAAATTTCTTCTTTGAAGCTTTTCTCATTTTCATGGACTCATCACTCATTATAAAATTGGAGCACTGTGTATGAATATCATTGATCATGAGTTAAAAAGACATGAGCTTTGGCAAGAAGAACTTTCTAAGAAGAAGAAAGCTGATATCCTTTAGGTGCCATTTTGACCTGCTGCCTGTGCTCAGATGCTTTGCATGGATAGGGTGGGTTTGTTCTTTCTGTTTTTAATTCCTGTCACATTATTTTAAAATCATGTAAGAATGTGTCAGATGAAAAGATAGAGATTGGAATTATCAGAATAAACAGTTTGACAGACATTTTGTCTGTTCACATTTAACCACTTAATGAGGTAGAAGAATGAAGTCAGCAGCATACTGGATAATTGAGTCTTTAAGTGACTACACTTTGTGTCCACCATGGCCCGTGTGTTTGGTAAAGCCTGGCTCACCACTGCTGCATGTATACTTCCAAGTAACTTGCATGGGGATGGATTACATTTCTCCATGAACCTAGTTTTTCAAGGAAACTACAGTTCTACTTTTCTATGAAGTTCAGTTTTTCTAGTTAAATGAAAAAATATTAATGCAGATTTGAGAGAGCTATAGAATGCTAGAACCTATCAGTGGAACCTTGGAAATTCTTTTCTTTAGGTTCCTTCACAAATGCTTTCAAACACTTTCCTTTAAGTGTTATTGCCCATTGGCTTAAGGCATTTGGGGGTTGGAATTCCATTTACTTTAGTGTTTCTTTGCTTTTTGAGCTATAGTCTACATTCTGATAACTTCTATCTCTTGATTTCAGTTTTTCATACTGATATAGCATAAGGATGTTGTCTTCAACATTACAGTAATCCCATTTGAAGATACTTACCATATTGTCTTTACAGTTTAATTCTAGCTCAAAGGTCTTTGACTGTTCATACCTGTCTTAACATGACATCTTTTATAGATCAGTGAGCCATTGTAGGCACTAGCATTGTTTTGAATACAATATTTATTTGTATTTTTTGGAAATGAAAGCATCATTCTTATAAGAAAATGAGGCAGAGAGGCAGGCAAATGTAATCATAGCAAACTTAGACTGCTTTATTGAGACAGTGAGCCAGCCTTTCCACAGGATGGAAGTTGAGTGCATTTAGAGGGGCTGGGGGACAAGTATATATACATAGGTAGCTACTAGGAATTTACAGCTATTGAATGGGACCAGAGTGGGTTGTTTTCCATACCTGGGCATATTGTTTCTACAGGTGGAGCTGAAGTCAGGCTGGGGATAAGCCATTCTTTATGGCTAGGGGCTATTGCCCAGTAACCTGACTCAATTCCTCATGACCTGAAGCTATCATCCAGTAAGTCCTGTCTGGCCAGAGTGGTACATTCATTAAATCTCCTTTTTTGGAACTCTTTAGAATCAAATTTCTCTCCCTCTCTCTCTCTCACGTGCGGTTTTTCGAGACAGGGTTTCTTTGTATAGACCTGGTTGTCCTGTAACTCACTCTGAAGACCAAGCTAGTCTCGAACTTACAGAGATCTGCCTGGCTCTGCCTCAAATGCTGGAATTAAAGGTGTGGGCCACCACCTCCTGGTTTAAATATCTTTCTCTTGGAGTCTCTAACCTGAGCAAGGTGCTAAAAACCTTTAGATTTAATCTGCATATTTGAATATTTTGGGTGTCTGCCTCAAGCAGAGTCTTTTATTCTTAGCAACTACATCAATTTCTGTAAAGAAAGTAATCTTTTTAATGGACCCACTTACAAAGTTTGCTGGAAGTTATAGACTTGGCAACTTTAATAAGATATTTGCATGTAATTACTGCAAATCCAAGTATTTGGTGAAGTTCAAACAATTCATCATTCTAGGACTCCAAGGAAATTATGGGATCTTTGCTAGCATGTCCTGTTATGCATAGTCCTGCAGTTAAGATTCTAGTTGAAATGTTGGATAGGGAATAAAGTTGCAGCCAGGCTTGATAGCACCCATGTCTTGAACACCAGCACTCCAGAGGCAGAGTTAGCTGGATCTCTGTAGTTTGGGGCCAGCTTAGTCTACACAGTAAGTTCCAGGTCTGCCAGAGTTACATAATGAAACCCTGTCTTAATAAATAGTAATAATTTGCATATAAAACATAATAGTACTGTTGTCAAAGTAGTCCAGTAGATTTTCTTCACTTCAGTTCATGCCTGTGATCCTTAACTTGAGTTTTACTTGATGAAGACCTTGAAAATCAGACGTTGAGAAAGGATTATGACAAAACCTTTAAAAAGTACCAGGGACTTGTGGTGAAACAAGAACAGCTATTGAGAGGTATGAGCTCCTGAACATTCCCTGAGACCTGACACTAGGAGACTGGTGCAGAGTTTTACAACGTTTTTCATTTAATAAAGAATAAGCACTGTTTCTAAGACTGGTTGACTAATAAGAGACTTTAATATTATATGGTTTTGCTGTCACTTAAGATGAAAAGTTTTAAGATTTAGTTAGAATGATATGGATCCTTTAAGTGAGTATTCAAGTCCTGACTTATAGTAACTGTGGATTTTTGTCTATTTCATTGTTTATTTGATGAACTTTGTACATGGGAATATTAATACATGGATAAGTTTGTATTCCCTGATAGTTCTTAGCTTGTCTAACTACAGTAAATATTTCAAGTTTTGCTTTTGTTCTGTTTTGTGTGGCAGAGCTAGGAACCAAACCAAGGACTGCACTGTTAGACAGGCATCCTACTCCTGAACCGTGTGCCCGGCCTGTTTTAAAGATTTGAAGTTGAGTGGTTACATTCAGCCTATTGTAGAAAAAAAACACCTTTTCAGTGTGAAATGTTTAAAGACTAGAACATAGCAACTTACGCCTAGGTTAGCATGTCAGTCACAATACAGTAGATCTCCAAAAATAGTGTCTTATTAGAATTTTAAAACACTGAGCTAATTTTTTAACATGTAAAATAGTGAGCTCTATTCCAAACCAAAATACTATATGCAAATGTTTTATGTTCTGTTTAAGCAGTTTTATTGAGAGAAAATTGATAGGTAGTAAATTGCATACCATTAAAATACACAATTTGGTAAATTTTAATGTATGCAAATAGTTACAGGACTGAGACCATATTCAATGTTGATCACTCCCATAGCTTCCTTATGTATTTGTTGTTTTTCCTTAATTTTTTTCTTTCCCCCTTTCTCTAGTAATTTAGAGATATAAATGGAATTATATAATATCATGTTTGGTCAGAATAAGGATATGTCCATGTTGTTGGATTTATCAGTAATGTTTCCTTTTAATTATTCATTGTAATTCTCTGTATTCTCTTGTTTGGGATCATTTGAGATCTTTCCAGTTTTGGCAATTGCTATGCTCCTTTGAGTTATCATCTGTAAGGCCTTATATGGTCAGATACCATTTCCTCTGTTTATATCCCTAGAGATAGCATAGTGAGCAAGCAATGTTTAGCTTCGTAGAAGACTAGCATTACATAGAAGTGGTCTCCCTGTAGTCGTCCTACCCAATACTCCAACCATAGTATATAAAAGTCTCAAATTATTTTATTGAAAAAGACTGATATGAGCTGGGTTGTGGCAGCACACACCTTTAATCCCAGCACTTGAGAGGCAGGGGCAGGAGCAGGTAGATCTCTTGAGATTGAGGCCAGATTGGTCTACAGAGCAAATTCCAGGTTGGCCAGAAAAGCAGAGAAACCCTGTGTTAAAAAACAAACAAACAACAAAGAAAATGAAAGGAAGGAAGAAATAAAGAAAAGAAAAAGGCCGAAATGATCATCAATCTTACTAATTTTAGTGAATTTATAATATATTACAATTTTGATTTGAATTTACCTGCCCACTAATTAGGTCAAGAGTCTTTTCATATATTGATCTGCATATCTTTTGTTGAAACCTCCTTTCATGTCTTTTGTTTATTCTTCAGTGGGATTATTCTCTGTGCATATGTGTGTGTGTATATGTATTATATGTATGTGTGTGTTTGTATGATCTGTTTTATACAAACTTTACAAAATAAAAGATGGGCAAAGACTTTCAGTTTGTGGTTATATCTTTTCACTCACTAAATAATGTCTTTTGAAGATCAGAACTTCTAATTTTTATGAACTGCAGTCTTTTATGGATCATGGTTTTTGGCATCGCATCTCAACCATCTTCCTAACTGGAGTGTACAGTGATTGTCTGCTGTGTTTTGTTCTAGAAGTTCTGTCATTGCGGGGTTTGCACTTAAGTCAATGATGCATTTGGAATGCATTTGAATGAGGCAGCTCTTTATTTGTTTCACATAAGAATGTGTGGTTATTCATGCACTACTTATTTCAAATACTGAATTTGTTTCAAAGACTGAATTGGTTCTGTCTTTGCCAAAAAGACTCTTGTCCATATATTGCATGGCTGCTTGGCACCCTGTCCTCTTCTGTCCATCACTTTTGTGTGTTTTATTGCTGGTAGCACAGCGTTCTGATTATAGAAACGTTTTTATAGAATTTTGTTTTAAGTATAAAGCAGAAAAAAAAAAGAGACTTGTTCAATGTGGTCACCTGGGGAAGAACAGCAAAGAGATACGGAGAACCCCGCAAGCATGTGTTTGTTGTTCTGAAGAAATCAGAGTTTAAATAGGGGGTCAAGGATTTGCGCATCCAAGCAGTCCTGGTCAAGGTGTGGTCCAGCCCACCATTGACCCAGCCTTGTCTGGGCTTCAGTCTCTCCCTGGAAGGTGGTCTGACGAGTTGCTAGAACTGTATGAAGTCTCCTTCTCAGAAACAAGCTCCCCCTCAGGCTGTTGCCTTTTCCTTCTCTCAGCATGAGATTCCTGAGGAAATTTCCCGTTTCTTTGGGGTCCATTGTCCAGTAGTCTGCTTCTGTCTCTTTAAAATGTCATCATTCCTGCCAGTCATCTGACATTTCCCCACTTCATGTTTTAGCTCCTTAATCTTGAGGGGGAACATTTTCATGAAACATATAGTATATAAAATACAACTAGTGACCTAGGTGAGAGCTATTTCATTAGTGCCAGGTAGCCATGCATAAGAACCATTTTCACAACCTCTTGGCATTTAGTTACTTTTGAAAGGGTTGGCATAAGCAATTCCATCTTGTTGGTTTGAGAAAGGGTCTCATTTTAAAGCCTAGGCTGGCCTCAAAATGATGTTCCTCTTGTTTCAGCTTTCCTAATGGTGGGATTGAATGCCCACCATGACTGTTTCAGTTCTGACGGTCTCCCCCATGGACTCTCAATACTTTCTGAAGACATTGTTGATTAACCCTCTGGGAGGTTGTTCTCTGTTGTTCCACAGTGCTAGGGAAAGACTGATCCTGGTTGGTCTGATTTGGACCTACACTGGGGGAAGAAGATAAGTGACAGATGTCAAGGATAACTTGGGCCAGTAAGCCCTTTAGGCTCAGTTTAAGCAATGGAATATAGACGATATGGCTCTTAGGCTAGGTTTGCCTAAAGTCCATTCTGCTTTTCCTGTGGGAAATATCGTAGCATTTCAAAAATGTTTAGGTTCCCTTGTCAGAAGCTGTCCTTCTGTAGAATGTTAACAGCTTACTTATAAGACTTTATAGAACACAGCTATCAACTAATACACAGTGGTTAGCTGGAAGGCCTTACAAAAACCACAGCAATACAGATAAAACTATTTTGAAAAGTGAGTAATTGGGTACAGACTTACAGATGTCTAAGACCTCTCATTCTTTAAAAGGCTTACATAGTTTTTATGCATGCGTTGTCTCACTTTCCCGTACAGGTGTTGTGGCTTCTGGAATCTTTCTCTCCTCAGAGTTAGCTCAGGCTATTTATCGTGGCCCATGTCCAGAGGGGAGCAGGGCCTGTTCTGGCCTGCTGTGCTGTTAGCTCAGGGTGGCTTCTGGCTGCCTGAAGGTACTGGTGCTCGCCCTCCTTTAGCAGAGACATCGGGCTGAGCAGTGGCTCTTGGCTACTTTGCATGAATGACTTTACGTGCTTTTTAACTTTGTCAGTTTTGCATAATATGCAAAGTTTGCATACACAACTGTACATGTTTCTAGTCAGATGTGTAGGGCATCAGATGCACTAAAATTAATTTAAAAGAGTTGCTTTCAAAGCAGTCATCTGCATGCACCACAAGACGATGATTTCTTTTGCTTATTTGGGGTTTAATTCGCTCTATTTTGTTATGTTTTAGTATGGAAACTGAGGTCATTTGTCTAAGAGTTTGGTTCTGGAACACAAATGTTCCCTCTGACAGCAACCTACCTATATTCATATGTTTTTTATTCATTTATAATTTTATTTAGTTAAGATTAATTTCATTTCTTTGTTTTTAGCCCATAGGTTATTTACACAGCAGTCATTTTGTCCAGATAAGTGGGGGTTTTCCAGAGATCTTAGTGTCATTGATATTTATTTTCACTATCATCAGAGAAAATACTTTGTATGCATTCACTCCTCTGAGGCTTATTTTATGGTCTGGAATGTAGTCTTTTTCAGTGAAGATCTTATGTACACTTGAATGTGCAGCCTGCTGCATTCAGTGGGGTTTCCTATAAATGCCAGTGAGAAATTGACCATTTGTTGTAGTTTTAAGTCATTAGTGTTCAAGTATATATCGTTAACTTGTCTCACATTACATTTTCTGTCAAGTGATATCTCATTTTATATGTAGTGATAAAGCTGTTTTTTTTCTGACTGCATGTGGTGTGAGGAACTTGTAATCCTACCTCTTAGGAAGGTACTGCAGGAAGATTACAGATTTAAGGTCAACCTGGACTGCTTAGCAAGGCTCTTTGTCTCAGAACATAAAAGCAAGCAAACAAAAAAACATTTTTCTCTCCTCCTTTCAACTGTAAAATCTGTTACATTATAAATCCTATATTATTTTTTATATTAAAATTTGATTTCTGACATTTTTAATACATGATGAGTTTAAACATTGAGTTTAAACAATGAGTTTAAACATTGATATGTATAGTGATCGCTTCCATTGATTTCATTAATTTCTGGACATATATTATTCCTTGCTGCTCTTAATTTCTATCTGTGAGGTTTCCTTTAATATTTATAAGTCAAGGTTCACTGGTAAATATGCCTTTTTTTTAATCTTTGACATTTGTAAATGCCTTTTTCCTTCTTTTTTAAAAAATATTTTCATGTGGTTTGGAATTCTAGGGAAAAACATTTCTCTGTAGTCTGATGATATTGGAATTCTGGGTTGAAAATTTACCCTCTTAGGGCTAGAGAGTTGGCTTAATGGAACACTGGCTGTTTTTCTAGAGAATGCAGGTTTGATTCCCAGTGCCCTCTTCTGTGAACTCTTGGCTTCCATCAGACTCTTTAGTCCATCTGCTTTGCTCAGAGGTTGGTCAGGTTCTGCCTGGCTTCTTCCTTGTGTGGTGGTGTAGGAACTTCCCTTAGACAGTGTTCTAGGCAGTCACATGGCTATTCCCTTTGTCTCCTGCCTCTCAGATTACTGTACTTCATTGTTTCATGTCTAGTATTGTGAAAATTAGTTTGTGTATTTCAATCTTTTGTTGTTTCTATGACCATTTAAAACCAATGCCTGCTGTAACGAAGTAGTTCAAAGTGGCTCTCTTAAACCGTGGAAATTATTCTCACAGTTCTGATGGCTAGAAGGCCAAAATCAAAGTGATCTCAGGACCATGTTTCTTCTGTTGGTTCTAGAGAAGTATTGCTTATTACCTCTTTGTTATTTTGACATCTCTCAACTGTCTGGTACTTCTGGCTTGTTGCTAATCACTCCAGGGTCTGCTTCCATCTTCAACTAGGGCTTCAGCTACTGGATTGAGAGTCTCACCTAATTCATTATTGCATCATTTTATCTACTATAGTTGCAAGTTTATATTTCCAAATAAAGCCCAATGCTAAGGTCCTATTAAAGTTAAGTAGGCACTGTTCAACTTACTACGTCTACTTGGCTACCCACAAACAGCTTCTATATGCTTTCAGCACAATTATAAAATCTTGCATTATCTTACATGGAAGCTTGGCATAATGCAGCAGTATAAATAACTGAGTTTGAGATTCTGCTGCCTTGTGTTTTCATTTAGTTCTGCTGTCTCTTACCTATGTAGACAGGGAAAGTTGCTTAAGTTTATGTACATCTAGTTTTCCCATCTATAAGCTGTTTATGCTATTTTGCTCATAAATGTTTTAGAATTAAAATGAGTTAGTTATTTTTGTCAAGTAGCATAATAGCTGTCATACAGGCAAGTATAATTTGCCTTTCTATCACAAATATTTCTAAATAGATATTTATCAACTTACATTAATATATTTAAGCACATGCATATATTTCCATCTCCTTTGCATTAAGGTTTCAAGGTGGATGATAAGACTGTGTTAAGAGAGGCCTGGGGAAGGTGATGCATGCCAGTGTCTCTAGCACTGGGGAAGCTTAGATAGGAAGATTACAAGTTCAGAGTCAGCCTGGGCTAATGGTGAACTTCTTTTTAAATAGACAGAACCATTAGATGCAATGTTAGAATAATGAGCAACATTCAGACTTTAAAGAGAAGGCAAAAGGATTATATTCATCAATAACCTACAAAATTTTGACAGAAAAGGATCTTTTAAATATCACTGTGAAACGTCTGATCAAGGCAAAATGAGACCTACTACCTATCAACCTGTCAAACAATTCTCACTTTAAGAAAGGAAGAGTCTTGAGTTTCTGTAGCACAAATTCTAATTAGTCTTAAGAATAAAAAACCAGCCAAGCAGCAGTGGCATGCCTTTAATCCCAGCACTTGGGAAGCAGAGCCAGGCAAATCTCTTGAGTTTGAGGCCAGCCTGGTCTACAGAGTGAGATCAGGACAGGCACCAAAACTACATGGAGAAACCCTGTCTCAAAAAACCAAAAACTAAAAAAAAAAGAATAAAAAACCTGAGCCAGATATTGGGGTAAGTGCTGAAAGATCAATAAAGGAGCCAGCCACCAGAGAGACTTCTTAACTCTACAGAATCCTCAGCCTGAAACGGGCAAGATCCTGTCTCTATGAATCCTCAGACTAAATGCAATGAGCTCCTGTCTCCTCCAGCCTTATTTATATTCCTCTCTCCACCCAGCCATATCACTTCCTGTCTCTACCTCCCTAGTGCTGGGATTAAATTTGTGTGACTCCCAAGTACTGGGATTAAAGGCACGAGCCACCACCTCCTGGCTCTGTTTCTCTTTTAGACAAACTCACAGAGATGCACCTGCCTCTGCCTCCCAAGTGCTGGAATTAAAGGTGTGCACCACCACTGCCTGGCCTCTATGGCTAATCTACACTCTGATCTTTAGACAAGCTGTAATTTGTTAGATTACAAACAAAATATCACCACAAGTTTCTTTAGGGAACCGACATCTTTATTACAGGCATCTAAAAGAAATTTTGTTTAGAACTAGTAAGGCTTGCCCTTAGCTCCATCTGACATAACAGTTGTACTTCTTGACTCTTGTAGTAAGTACAGAAAATGGGTGTGAATATGAGAAATAGATACTTCTGTATCCTCAAACCTGTCGAATGTATCCCTAGGGATGGCAAGTCTCACAGTAGTCTTCAGAGATAGAAGTTTTTTGTAATGATATGTTTCCTTATTTTTGTATGCATTAAGTTATTTCCCTTGTTTATTATTTGCTGATTTACAAATCTTTAATTGCCATAATTGCTATTAAACTGTAAGCTCCTGGAGAGTGTGAACTATTAGATTTATTTTTATGGTCTCAGCTTCCGAGGAATATAATGCTCATAGAACATATGTGACATGGAAGCAGAAATGAGGCTACTGGGGGAAGGAAAGGCACCCCAGGGGTTAGGTGTGCTGAGGGTTAGTTGTGCCGGGGGTTAGGTATGCCAGGGGTTAGGTGTGCTAGGGGTTAGGCATGCCGAAGAGGGATGAGGAGTAACAAAAACAAGAGACATCTGAAAATGCACAGTTAAGTTTGATATATTGTGTGCTAACTAAAACTATAATAAAATAGAGCAATTAAAGGAAATTCTATTAGATAATATCCATAAAGCTTGAATGATTTAATTATGTTAAAACTTTAAAATAATATAGAATCTTTTTAGAACCGTGTCCCTGACCTTTGTAAGCAGAACTGATTTTTGAAATTATTGCTTGAATATGTAGTTCCTCAGCTCTCATGTGTTTTCTTTCCCAGTTGCGCTCTATCTACTTTTGAATCTTGCTGAGGACACCCGGACAGAACTGAAGATGAGGAACAAGAACATCGTTCACATGCTGGTGAAGGCTCTTGATCGGGACAACTTTGAGCTGCTCATTCTCGTTGTGTCATTCTTAAAGAAACTCAGTATTTTTATGGAGAATAAAAACGACATGGTAACGTACAGAGCTCCTTCAAATGAGCTCTTATTAGCTGTTTTTAAGTTAGCATATTCTGATAAAGCATAAACATTCTACCTCTACTAAGGTAATTGTGAATATTTTATAACTATAACAGCTTCAGTAGGAAATATAGCCGATATCATTACTATTCTAGATAGTTGAAGCTCTCTAGGTAAAAGTATTTTCTAATATGCCATAGAATAGATATGCATGTTATCTTAAAAATAATAGCTTAAACTTCAGGTTCATTTGGTGTTGCTTAAACTATTTTACTTTTTACATTTCTGATTTTTGTGTATTTAGTTTAGCTCAAATGCTTATATTTAAGTATGATCATCCTGAAATGGTTAACCCGTCAGAAAGATCTCAACATTAATATTTCATTTACATTTAAATCCAGTAATATCATAGAATTGGAAGTATAAAGCAACACATCTTATCAAACATCGTTTTTATTTGGGAAGAAAAGAACGAGGTTCAGCAAAGTTAATTTCTCATCCAGAGTTATGAGGTGTTTAATATTATGAGAATTCAGATTTTTACTTTAGACAAACATGTTTCAGTTTATGTGGGAGAAATGCCCTTACATGTGACAGCCTCTTATGGAAGTAGTATTTTAGAACTCAGCTAGACCTTATGTGCATGACTACATGTAGTCACTCTAGCATCCTGATTTTACCCTGAGACAGCGAAGGATCACAGACACTAACATGATTGTAGAGTCAGCTTCATAGATTTCTTTTCTTTGCCTCCTCTGGGGGACAATGTAATCTTTATTTTGTTGTTGTTTAGCTTGTTGGGTTTTATTGTTTGTTTGGTTGATTGGTTGGTTGGTTTGGGGGGTCTTTTGAGACAAGGTGTCATTTAGCCCAGGTTGTCCTCAAACTTAAGTAGCAAGGTTGGTCTTGAACTACTGATCTTTTGCCTTCAACTCCCAAGTGCTGGGGTTACAGGTGTGTGCCCCAATCCCATTATTTTCTTGTTGTTTTTAAGCAGGACTAACAGCAATTTTTATAATGATTTAGTTGAGAATTTCATATCTTTATATAATGTGTTTTGATCAAATCAAATCCACATTCCCTCCCCTTCAATTTCTTCTCTGTTCTCCACCACACCCCACTTTCCTTCCCAACTTCATGAACTCAATCATGCAGTGTTTTCAAGGATCAAATGCAATTTGTTTTCCTGTTGATGACAGATAAATGAGGGAAGGGAATGGATGATGGAGGAGTCTATGTTTCCTCCTGAAAAGTTTGATTTCAGGTTAAAAAAAAGTTTGATTTATAGGTTGAAATGAGAATATAAGCTAATACATACTTATGAAATAGTTATTCATTCAAATAAAAACAGACTTGTAACCTTTTATATCTTATTTTACAATCTAATGTAAGTGTGTTTTATTTTTTACTATAGGTAGAGATGGATATTGTTGAAAAACTGGTAAAAATGATACCCTGTGAGCATGAAGATCTCCTGAATATCACTCTCCGGCTTTTATTAAACCTCTCCTTTGACACGGGCCTGAGGAACAAGATGGTACAAGTGGGACTTCTCCCAAAGCTCACTGCACTCCTGGGTATGCTTTAAACATTGATGATGTGTTTCTTGACATTTCCAGGATTGTTGGGAAGTTGAACTTTGTGTAGAAAAGATTTCTGAACAAAAGTTATTCCTTATACGTATTCTTCAACAACAAATTGAAGAGTTAAAAAATAAGCAGATTGACAAAATGTAACCTGTCCCAGGATTTTCTAGTTGTAGAATGAACTGGAATGAGAAACTTAAACCATATGACTTTTACTTCATTGTATGGTTTGAATGTGGAATGTCCCTCATAGACTCATGGATCTGAACATTTGGTGCCATGATGCTATTTGGGAGGTTGTAGATCCTTTAGGATTTGAGGCTTGCTGGAGGAAATGGTCGCTAAGGTGGGTCTTGAGGATTTATAGCGCAGCTCCACTTCCCACTCACTCTCTACTTCCTGACTGCCAATACAGGACTAGCTGTCCTGATCTCTCTGCCCTGCCATTTTAAAGAATTATCTGTTTAGGTTTGTTGCACACTTTTAATTGGATTATTTTACTAACTACTAATGAAATTTTAGTGTTTCTTCTATCTTCTGGATTTTAACCCTCTATCAAATGGAAAATTTAGAAATGTTTTCTTCATTCTGTAGATTGTCTTGGTTGTATAGAAGCCTTTGAGTTTTATGTATTCCAACCCATTTTTGCTTTCTTACCTAAGCTTTTGAAATCTTTTCCAAAAGGTCATTTTCTATTATAATGTCTCAAAACATTTTTCCTGTAGTTTTGTCCAATAGTATCATAGTTAGAAGTCTTATATTTAAGTTTTTAATCCATTTTAAGTTGATTTTTTATATATATAATGATTTAAAATGTCTAGTTTCTTCTACACATATATGATGTTCTTTATAGTGCCATCTATTGGGGAGCTATCCTTATCTAATGCCTGTGCTCAACACCTTTTTTTGGAAATGAGTGTCATGTAGATTTGGGTTTGCTCCTAGGCTCTCTCTTCTGTTCTACTTTTTTGTCTTATTTTTATTCCAATACCCATACTATCAAATCATTGTATTTTTCTAATAGACTATGAAAGCAAGTAATGTCTTTTGCTTTTTATTTTTATAATCAAAATTTCTTTGACCAACATTTTGTGGTTTCATATGAACTTTAGTATTATTTTTATTAGTTCTATGGAGAATATCATTGGTATTTTGATAAAGATTGTACAGAATCTGTAAATTGCTTCAGATAACGTGGATATTTAGCAGTATTTAATTTTTTTCATTTCTTGAACATATAATATACTTTCTGTGTGTGTGTATCATTCAGTGTCGTTCATTAATATTTTATAGATATTATGGAGCTCTTTTATTTTGGTTAAATTTCATTACCAGGCATCTTTTTACCTTTTTAAAATAAGATTGCATCATTTATGTCTATTTTTTGTAATTCACTATTTGTTACAGAAGAGTCCTACTAACTTGTATATGTTCATTTTGTATATTGGAATTTTGTTGAATTTTTTAAATTAAGTAGGGTAGAATGTGGGAAGTTTTGTACATATGAGCTCATATGATTTGCAAATGATTGCAATTTTGAAGGAAATATAGCTGTTGTCCATTTAGTATATTATCTATGGGCTTGTTGTATGTGGCTTTCATTATATTTAGATATAATGCCCTGATAAATAATTGACTCAGAGTTTTCTTTCATGAAGGGATATTTTATTCTGTTAAATGTTTTGGTTTGATTTGTTTTTTTTTTTCTAGTGAGATAATTAGATTTTTCATTCTATTTATGTGGTATATCATGTTTATTGTTTTGTGTGCATTAAAGCATCCTTGCATTTTTGACATGAATATCACTTGATGGTGGTGAATTTTTTTATGTGCTAGTGAATTGATATTTTGATAGGAAGTATTTTTTCATCTGTGTTCATTAGATTATTACCCATGATTTGTTGTTGTTTGTTTTAACTTTCTTTTTATTTATTCTTTGTGTCTTTCACATCATGTATCTCAATCCCATTCATTTTCCAATCCCTTCATATCTGCCCTCTGCCCTTGCAACTTCCCTAAAATAAAATGTAAAAGAAAAAAAAGAAAAGAAAAATCAATCTCATCATAGAAGCTATAGTATGACTCATGAGTCATGCAGTAGACCCTTTTATCCATATATCTTTACTTGCAAGTGTTCATTACAAAGAGTCATTGGTCTGGTTCAAAGCCCCTGACTTCTGCTACACTATCGATGCTGGACTCTCACTGGACTCCTCTTGAATATCCTGTTGTTGACCTGTGTTGTGGAGATCCTGCAGCTTTGGGTCTGCTGAACTTGCCTCTTCACATGCTCCAGCAGATCATAGATGGAGTGAATATTGGGGTAGGCCACCTCATAATCCTGGTTCTAGGTCTGGTAGTAGCAGGGTTGGTCAGCCCACCAGCTCTCCCTTGTCCTCACCACCTGGGTGAGCTCTCCAGCATTGCCCTGGCTAGCTCACCCCATGCAAGGATGAGCAAGGGGCAGGGCCAGTTCTCCTGCTTTCAAGCCCTCAGTGTCGGCTCTCCCACACTACACCATCAGAGCCAGCTCTACTGTGTTGCCCAGTGCTGCAGCTGGTGAGGGGCAGGAGCAGCTCTCCAGCTCTTGTGACCTCAGGGCCAGCTCTCCCACCAGCCTCAGACACCGGGCAAAGTTGGTGGGGGGGATCTCTTCACTCACCCGTGCCACCATATAGCAGATGAGGGGCAAAGTTGGTGGAGGGGATCTCTTCACTCACCCATGCCACCATATAGCAGATGAGGGGCAGGGCTGGATCTCTCATGCTCACATTCTCAGGGGCTGACCCTCTCACCCCCCTCCACCCCCAGCCCCCCATCAGCAGCTTCGTCTCTGCTGTGCTGCCCAGATGAGATGCAGGGCCCACTTTCCTCCAGTGTTGCAGCTGGTAAAGGGGAGAGTCAGCTCCCTCCTCAGCTGGTGGCGCCTGGTGGAGGTTGTTTTTAGTGTTGTGCATTTATCAAGTTTTGACTCAGGGTAACACTGGATTTCCTTTTTAGTTTCTTTTTTAAATAGTTTGAAAGGAATTGGTATTAGTTCTCTAAATGTTTTGTAGTATTCAGCAGTGAAGCCATGTGGTCCTGGGCTTTTTTAATGGGAGAACATTCTTTATTACTGATTGATTCTAATTATTACTAGTCTGTTTAGATAGTGTAGGTCTTTATGATTTAATTTTGATAAGGCATACATTTCCAGGATTTTTTCTATTTCTTTTGCATTATCAAATTTGTTGACATACAGTTCATAAAAATGTAACAATTCTTTGTATTCCTGTGCTGTAGTTACAGTAGCTCCTCTTCTGCCTTTAATTCTATTTAAATCTTTTCTCCATTTTTTGTCATCTAGCTATAGTGTGGAAATTTTTTCTTTTCATGAAGCCAATTTCTAATTGTGTTCTTTATATTTTTTAAACTCTTATTTCATTTATTTCTGCTGCAATGATCTCTTTTAATGGTTTGATTTGTTCTTGTTTGTTTGGTTGGTTTTTTTAGTTTCCTGAGATGCAATGATAGGTTGTTTGAGATTTTCTGATATTTTTGATAGAAATGTTGATTGCTGTAAAATTCCCTCTTGCAACTGCTTTACCATATACCTTGGGTTTTGGTGTGTGGCTGCATCTTACAAGGCTGCATCTTACAGGGTAGGCAGGAAGGGGATGGAAAAAGACAGTCACACACTCAGAAAAGCTGGGATCAGGAAGTCCATACAGTATCTGGGTGGGCTGGGAGGAAACTGGGAGCTTCAGTGGACATTGTCTGAACACACTGTCAACACTCACACTCAGACCAGATGAAGACTTTGTCATTCTTCTGAGCCTCACTCACCTGGGGAGAAGGTTTTGCCAATTTCTCATGTGTCTAAGGTTTTGGTCTCCCTTGACATGGCTGGCTCATGTTAACAGCACACATCCACTCAGGACTTCTTCACATACTCAGGGCTTCTTCCATGTTCCGCTGTATTTGTGTGTTGAAAATCATTTTAAATTTCCCTCTTAGCCGGGCAGTGGTGGCGCACGCCTTTAATCCCAGCACTCGGGAGGCAGAGCCAGGCGGATCTCTGTGAGTTTGAGGCCAGCCTGGGCTACCAAGTGAGTCCCAGGAAAGGCGCAAAGCTACACAGAGAAACCCTGTCTTGAAAAACCAAACCAAAACAAAAAAAAAAAAAAAAAAAAAAAAATTTCCCTCTTAATTTCTTCCTTGACTCATTAGTTGTTTGTATGTATATGTTAAATTTCTATGCATTTATATGGTTTCTATTATTGATTTCCAGCTTTATTATACTGTGATTAAATAAGATACTGATATGATCTTAATTATTTTAATTTTTAAGGTTTGTTTTGTGGCCTACCATATGAACTGTTCTGGAGTGTTCCAGGTGTACTGAAAAGTTCATCTATTCTACAGCTCTTGGATGAAATGTTCTATAGATGTCTTTTAGGCCCATTGACTGTCAGGCAGAGGTTAACTCTTATGACTCTGTGTTGGCTTTTTAAGCCGCTCTATGACTGCTTCCTGTGTTCAGTCCTTTTAGTGTTGGATGCTCATGTGTTTCTGATTGGTTTCCTCTTTGTACAATTGATTCCCTTATCATTATAGAATGACTTTCCATGTTTCGCTTTACTGCTTTGGATTAAAATTACCTCTTCTGATATAAATATAGGTGCTAACTCCTTTTTAGAATCCATTTGTGTGATATATCCATTCTTCCCCTTAGCTTTTAGTATATGTGTATCCTTGGAAGTAATCATCATATACTTGAACCTTTCCATTTTTATTGCGTGTATTTTAGCATATATATGTATGCATACACGTGCGTGTGTGGTAGGATGCACATGCGCATTCCACATTGTGCATATGGTGATCAGAAGACAACTTGCAGGTGTTGGTTCTCGCCTTCCACCAAGTAGGACCCAGGGATTGAACTCATGCCATCAGGCTCAGTGACAGTGTCTTTACCCACTGAGCCACCTTGCAAGCCTTATTGGACCTTTTTGAAAAACTCCATTGTTGGGTTGGAGAGTTGGCCCAGCAGTTTAGAGCATTTCTTGCTCTTGCAAAGAACCCAGTTCAATTCCCAGCACCCACATAGTGGATAACAACCATCTGAAACTCCAGTCCCAGGGGATCTAGTGCTCTTTTCTGACCTCTGTAGGTACCAGGCACACGTGTAGGTGCATATACACACATGCAAACGAGACACTCATACACATAAAGAATAAATTCCATTGTTGCTCTATGTTTTACTTGGAGAATTTAATCAGTTTAAATTTAATGTCATTATTCTTGTCAGGATTTCCTATAGCCATTATATAACTTGTTTTGGAATTTTTTTGTTTTTTGTTTTTTTCTTTGTAATTCCTGTCTTATTTTCAAATAAAACAGTATACTTGTATTCCAACCCTCCTTGCATTTTGAATGTTTTGATATCCTATTTTATCTTGTTTTAATATTTCCTCTCTCTTAACATGCTAACATAGTTATTATTTTATTAGGTGTTCTTTCCTCCAGTACCATAAAAATCTCGTGCTGTTCTCTCGTGCTTTGTCTGTGAGAGCCCTGCTGTAAGCCTGTTGTCACATAACAGGGATACCTTTGAGTATTGTTTGTTTCTTTTATCTGGCTTCTGTAAATGTGCTTACGTTTTATGTTACATTTAGTTGATATGAGTTTGACCTTTCTGTAGTTAGCTCTCTGAATTTGTTTCTAGGTTTAGAAGTTTTCTGTTACTGTCTTTGAATAAACTTTCTACAGCTTTGGCTCCTAAGGTCTATTTTAGTGTGGTAACCCCACCAGTTGCTCTTTTGAGATGTCGCAAGTTCCTCTCACCCTTTGTTCACTCCTGTGACTGTTTTCACGTAGCCTAGCTTTGGACTTCATCTGGTTTGCTATTGATGCCTTTTGTAACATTTTTCATGTCATTTAGCATGCTTTCCAGCTCAAGGATTTGCTTGGTTTTTGTTACTTTATTCCATCTGCTCATTTGCCTGACAAGTTCTTACTGATTTCTTTCTGTATGTTTACTTGAATTTGAGTTCTCAGAGAATAGCAATTTTAAGTTTTCCGTGAGTTCATAAACATCAATCACTCAATTTCTGGCACCTTATTATATGCATGTGGTGAGAAAATAGGTCTTCTGAAGTTTACTGGTTTGTTGGAATAGCATGAATGCCTATGCTTTTAACGATTAGATAAAATCTCTGTCGTCTGTTCATTCCCTCCAGGACTTTCAATCGGAGTGCTTATTTTCTCGGAGCTTGTGGTCAGTATTGCTGTGTCACCACTAGATGGCGCCCGAAGTACAAGTTTGCAATGTGTCCTCCCCGGTGTGCCTTCTCTGTTTCTGCTGTAGAAACCAAACCCAAAGCCAAGTTTGTCTTAAGTGCCAACTTGATAAGTTGTTAAAGATGGAGTTTGTGAGTGCCTTAAAAGGATAATTTACCACTTCAGCCTTTACTGGAGCCAAGGCAGACACAAAGTTCATTTTTCTTCATTTCCTGTGTTCAGGCTCAGCCCAATTTTACTTGATACTTAACATGGAAGGATCAGTCCTAAACTCAGAAGTAAGAGTGGTATCTACTTGCTCCTTCTTCTCCTCCAAGTAGACCTTAATTCTTTCTGTTATGATGCCTAGGTTTAGAGACAGTATGAAGCTGGCAGTCTCCTGATCACCTACGCCATATTGCTAGCTTACACATGGAACCCAGGGCCTGTTGGGGCCATTGTGTGATCAAGACCCAACCTGAGACTTCTGTAGCCAGCTACAGATGATGATAGCTAGCATACAATTCTGCCTCATTGGAGTCTTGGGCCTCAAAATGCCAACAGGCAAGTCTAGAGGCTCTATCTGTAGACATTAGCCTGGGACCAAGGACTATTTGGCTCCAGGGATGCTGGATTTCACTCACTTGACACTGATCTGAGCTTCACTTTCTCCTCTGCCCTCCAGAAAGTAGAGCCTTTCTCTGTTCTACTGCACAAAACCAAGGAAAGGACAGTAGAAGCAATCTGCCAACTGCCAAGGCATAAATAGTCCAGGGGGTCTATTTAAGGCTACTGACCTGGGGGCAGCAGCCATGGAAGTCTGTTCAGTGCTCTGTTTCACTGTGGGTTCACATGGTGTAGGTTCTTGTTTTAGGGCCTAGAGTAAATTCCCTTTCTTCCGCAAGTGGAAGGTATTCCCTTGGATGTTGTGTTGCTTGTGTCTGGGGAAACTGAGCCACAGGAAGCTTTCCTTCATGCTTTCTTCAGTGTATCTTTGTGATTACTCTGGTGCTGGGGTCTCTCACCTGGTGCCCTTCACTCTGGGGAGGCCAGTTCTCACGTGAATGTGTGCCTGACTGGTGTATGGGTGGGAAGACTGCCATTGGAGTCTTTACCCACATTTTGCTCTACATTCTTGTTCTCTTTCACCCTAGACAGCACTCTCACCTAATTATATATTCACCTCCCAGGAGTCCCACCCTGAAATATCTTCACACTGAAGATTAGGTTTCAATGTGTAGTTTTTGAGGGGATATAGCCTTTCAAGTTGTAACAAGTGTCTTAAAATCAATTACAGCTGTATTTTCTAAAATATTTTTTTGTGTACTGTTAAAGTGGTAATGATGTGATTAAAAGCATGAACTGAGGTGACTGTTATCAAGAGATATTCCTGGAGTTTTAGGGCAAGAGCCCTGGCTCTTTGAACTGACTGACCTGAGGATAAGTGGTGCAGTCAATGAGTGGAGATGTAATCAATGCAACATGTCGGGAAGACCAAGATAAAGGAGTTCAGTGACCCCAAGTACATGTTTGGAAAGAGAGAAAGAATTAGGGAAGGGAAGACATAGACATAAATAAGCAGTCTTGGGCAAGTGTGATCTTGTTGATCACTGTCTCATTTCTGGTCCTGTGAAATGATTCAGAAAGTCCTCATGGGAGTAGCATGATTCCCCCAGGATGATTTCTTCTGCTCTGGCTGGTGGAGGTATAATTTTGCACTATCATAAAAAAACTGTTCTCATTTGAATGGTAGTCTGTTGGCTTCCAGTTATTCCGGGATGCTTTGGGGTTCTTATCCTATCATAAAGGTGCTTACTGACTAATCCTCTTGTTCCTAGTAACTTTGTCTTTAGGACAGTAACTAAATGCCAGGCTTTTTACCTAGCTTTTAGTTACCCTGTGGGCTGAGTTAGGAGTTAGTATGTTTTAGCAAAAGCAGTTTCTTAGTGCTGACTATGCTATATATGCATAGCTATCATTATCTTTTATTCAAGTTTACAGTTCTGAAGATAATTTATAGTACAAGGCTATAAATATTATTAGTATACTCAAGAATTTTCACTTTCTGAATGTCTTCAAGATGTTGTGTATTTTCATTTAATATAGTTTCTTATATCTCTGCTTGGCCATCATGTCTCATTTCTTTTGTACCAGGATCATGTGGATATCAGCAATTGCCCTCTCATATAATGGTGTGGTATTTCTAATCTCCTGATATTTTAGAAACTGACAACTGAACTTATTTGAATTGTATATTTTTTAAATGAATTCCCAGTTAATTTCTCAAGGGTTTGCATCCTGATAATAATGTTTTGAGGCTTTCTGTGTAGAACTTGGTAACATTTTGAATGAACAAACTTGCTTCCCTTATCGTCCCTCCTCTGTTTTGTTCAGAGAGATTGCATTTCATGTATACTTGATTTTCTGATATTACATTCGTTAGCGTATTAGTTTTGTGTGTAGAAAATTGAATCTTCAGTTCCTAACGCAATAAGCTAACCTTCTCAGTGGGGTCTTTAGTGATATATTTAACATGTTTGATGTTTGGCTATGAAGCTTATATAAAAAGTATAGTAAGAGCTGGGCAGTGGTGGCGCATGCCTTTAATCCCAGCACTCAGGAGGCAGAGGCAGGCGGATCTCTGTGAGTTTGAGGCCAGCCTGGGCTACAGAGTGAGTTCCAGGACAGGCTCCAAAGCTACACAGAGAAAACAAAAAAAGTATAGTAAAGTGTTAGCTGGGCAGTGGTGGCGCATGCCTTTAATCCCAGCACTCAGGAGGCAGAGGCAGGCAGAGCTCTGTGAGTTAGAGGCCAGCCTGATCTACAGAGCCAGTTCCAGATCAGCTACGGTTACACAGAGAAACCCTATCTCAATAAACTAAAATAAAAAAAAGGAAGGAAGGAAGGAAGGAAGGAAGGAAGGAAGGAAGGAAGGAAGGAGGAAGGAAGGAAGAGAAAGCAAGCATTACAAAAGCTGTGGATTTGAAAAGGTACTTTAGACTCAGAGTAAAGTGTATTGAACATTGTTGCAACCTAATACTCAAATGAATGTGATATGTATATAAGCATTTGTATATATCTGCATGTATATATGATATATATTTCATTTAGTGTATGTAATTTAACATGTTTACAAAGCAATATTTACTTTTCTATGTGCAGTGTATATTTTTCTTACTTTTTTACATAATAATTATTTTATACTCATTGACTTTATGTCCTCTGATTGATTTAATATTCAGTCCCAAAGCATGTTTAACTAGAGGGAGCAGTTAGATTCCTTTTCCTCCAGACTTCAGAAATATCACTGTTTCTGAGCTTTTCCCGAGTTTCTTTTGAATTTGAAATGATTTTAATGTGTTGAGCTTTTTATAAACTAAGTTATTTTAGGTTATGTTTTGGCATGTCCTAAGAGTGATTTCCGTGAAATAGAAATTGAAAGAAAAATGGAAAAACCTTGGTTTTGACACTTTCATAGGGCCATTCTTATAGTGGAACTGATTTTTATGCTGTTCCAGTAGAAATATTACATATTTTTAAGTACATTTTCCTTGATATTATTTGAGGGCTCCATAGTTTAGCTTGTTCATGTTGTTAGCGGCAGATGATGTAACTAAAGTGCGATGCCTGGCGGATCTGAGAGCCTGCTCATGCCTGTTTCTTCGGCGTGTGACTAGTGCACTTCGATCCCTGCTGTTGTGAGATTGACCTTTAGGCTGCACACTTGTCAGTGTGGATGAGAAATGAACTGAAATAACGCAAACACCTAAGAATATTGTATGGTGTGAATAATTATAAAGGCAAAGGAGAAATTATGTTAGACTTTAGCTCTTTTAGCATGTGTGGCTCTGAGAGAATAAAAAATTAAATAGAATCAAAAGTTATTTAATATGATTTTATCACATAAAGTATTTTGTTTAGGAATTTTAAAGTTAACTTTTTCTTTCTTTCTTTCTTTCTTTCTTTCTTTTTTTTGCTTTTCTTTTTTAATACCATCGACATATAAAGGAATTGATAAGGAATGTTAAAAATCATTAGATTTTTTTTTCTGTCTTTACTGAAATTGGTTTGTTTGAATAGTTTTGTCCTATTCCTAATCATGGAGAGAAAAAGGCATTATTTCTTAAATGGTTACAAAATTTTGTTTGGTTCTATAGAAAACCTTGTGTATAAATATTCCTTTGTCTTCCTTTTCTTGGCTGCTGTCAGATTTACTGAGTTCTTTTTCTTCTGTTGCTTCCCTGGTGTAAGGTCCCTTTGCTTATTTCTGATCAGCCAAGTCAGTTAGCAGCCTGTCTTCTGTCCTCTACTGTCACCAGAGCTGCTGGGTCTGCTTCCCTGACTGTCCAGGAGGTGGATCATATGCTGCTCTGTCAGGGAGTGTGAGTACATGTGAACTGAGTTAGACTTGGGGTTTTTCTTTCATTTATTAGTTTTTTTTTTTTTAATTTTATGTGCATTGGTGTTTTGCTGTGGGTGTCGGATCCCCTGGAACTGGAATTACAGACAGTCGTGAGCTGCCATGTGGGTGCTGGGAATTGAACCCAGGTCCTCCAGAAGAACAACCAGTGTTCTTAACCACTGAGCCAGCTCTCTAGCCCTGAACTAGACTTGGAAAGCTTGCCTTTACTTATATGTTTTCAGGCTTTCAATAGTGTTAACTTTCTAAAAGTATTTAAAGTTTTGTTTTTCTTTTTCTTTCTTTCTTTTTTCTTTTTTGGCTCATGTAAGAATCTGTCGAAACTCCTTAAGACAGTTATCATTGATGTGTCTCAAGAGTGCTTCCTTATGTCAGAGTATTCAAGTTTGGGAGATGACATGGAAATTCCTTGTCACAGGCTATTCCATTCATCAGTGCTCTAGGGATGTATGATACCGTTTTTGAAAATATGTGTAAGGTTCTACCGATGTACTGGGCAAATGTTTGTTGAGATTCTCTGTGACTTTTGCATAGATGTTTTATAAGTTAAAGGCTGCTGTGTCAGAAACAAACATTAGCACAGAATCAAGCCCAGATTCCTCACTAAAATTGGATCATTTGAAGAGGCTAGTTGATCATGACACTGGTTCTTGGGAGAAAGCACGGACCCCTCCTGATACAGCGTCAGCTGTATTTTAAGAAGTGAACATTTCATAACAGTAATAACCAGACCTTGACAGAGTTACCAGTATACTGTTTTCTGAAGTTGTGACTTTTTTTGGGTGCTTTTGCATACATTTTAAATTGAGCATTGTTCTGACTCCTAACATCAGCTTCTAAAATATTAGCTTCATTTTCAAAGGAAGTTAAATCAAGTTAAAAAAAAACTTATACAAATATACAAGTCTCATGTTAAACATGTGAATCTTTGCATTTGTGAAAAGAAATAAAACTGCCACCTGTTGACATAATTTTATTTTCACACACACACCAACCAGTGAGAAGAGTGGCCCTGATTTGCATTTTGCACATCTCTTTAGATTCAGTCAGCCTCACTACACATAACTGACTCTAATATCTCCCTCAAAAGTCTTCTCTGGCATCATATATTATATAAATCAGCTTTAAACCTATAAGAAAATGAGAATTTAAAAACTGGAAAATACTTTTAATGAAGTAGGACAGTACCGCATTAGAGGTGTTATTAAAATGATGTGATTTGGGGGCCTCCTTACTGAGTGTTATGACCACACTTTGAAAACTAATGCATCAGAGCATTGCTTTAAAGCTGTTACCTCTCATTTCACGCACCTGATCCTTAGTAGTAATACATTAGTTTCAAATTAGCAGTTCAAATCTTAACTAAGAACACATTTTTGATTTTTGTAAGAGTATATTTTCTTGGGTTTTGTGTATGTGGGTTTTCTTAGATTTTAAGGGCTTTGTTATTACATTTATTTATTTATTCTTTTTTTTATATCCCCATCCATGTTCTTACTAATAATTTTATATTTGTATAGATAAGGTCACAAACCCTCTCATTTGACCCAGACATTTTACATTTAAAAACCTGTTTGATCACCCGCCTTGTTCTTTGTCCATAAGTGTTTTTCTAATTTACACAGAAGTGTGTATGGAATTGAAAGAGGCATGGCATCCTGAGGAAGGAGACAGGGGGTCCCGAGCACAGGGTCCCATCATACAGTGAATTCTGGATGACTAACAGACTACTAGGTGACAGTTCTACTCCTCCACTCTGTCATCAGTGATCTGTCCTGAGCAGTACCTGGAGTGGGAGAAGGGACCGGACAACCGAGCAGGGGCACATGGCCTAGAGAAGAGGGCTGGTGCAGCCGTAAGATTGGAGAAGGGCCAGTGCAGCTGCAGAGGGTCGCTGTGGGAGCTGCTGTTATTTTGAACTGTTTCCACGTTTGCAGGAAAACCGAAGGAAATGAGCTGAGAATGAAGATAAGGACATTGTACCTCATTTCTCCTGCCGCTCCCCCTTTCTCTCCTCCCCCAGTCTCCCTCCCACACCCATCATCTCACTCCTCAGCTATTGGACAGCTTTTCTGCAGTGGCCTCCTCCTTGAATTGTTGTCATTGTTTTCCAGGATCTGCCACTTTCAGACTTTTCCTGCTCTCTAAGTTCCCAGTCACGCCCCGTCTCCGTCTTCCACCTCATCTGCCAGTCTGCACATGTCAGAATGCAGCTCAGTTCTTACCTGGGACTTTATCTTCTAGCTGTACTATTCCTCTGGTAACTTGTCCATTCCATCTAAATACTCTGCCTGTAAGGATGACCCTGAATCTAAGTAAAATAATACGTGGTACCAGACTGCTCTCTGATGCCCCTACTCTGGATGTCATAATTTATAAGCTTTGTTAGCACTGAAGGCTTACTGAGTTCAGAATTGAGTTCCTGTTCTCTACCTAACCTGTGAATAAAACTCAGTATTTCCAGTCTTTTTTCATTTCAGCAAACTCAGTATTTTCAGTCTTTTTTCATTTCAGCAAATGTTACTCCATCTTTCTAGTTAAATATGCCCAAACTGAGGCATTTGTCCTTGACTCCTTTATTTCCTCCCACTCTACATCTAAACTGCTCTCTTTTCAACATAGAACCACTACGACCTTGGTCCCAGCTACAACCCTCTCTCCTGATTTAACATAGCAGTAGCATTCTCACTGGTCATTGATTTTCCTCTCTTGTCCTACAGTCTGTTAACACAGCAGGCAGAGTAATCCAGTTGACTAGGTTAAATTCCTCTTTACTCAAAACCCACCACTGGGGGCTGGAGAGAGGCGCAGTTCATAAGACCTGTTGCTCTTGCAAAGGACTCAGGTTTGGTTCTCTGCACCCTCATAGCGGTTTACAGCTGTTTGTAACTCCAGTACCAGGTAATCCAACACACTTTTCTGACCTCCACAAGTGCCAGACACACATGGTGCACATACATAAAAGCAGGCAAAACACTCACACACATAAAAATCTAAAAAAAGAACGTAAACCTCCAGTAACTTTACACATCTCAGAGAATCAGAGCCATTAACTGTCCTCCAAGGATGCTTGTGCTGTGCACCTCATCCTCACTTCTTTTATTGCATCCCCTGGTGTTTTCTCCCTTCCTTCTGCTGACGCCACATTGGCTTCCTGGGTTGTTCCTTGAACTCAGCAGGAAGCACTCCTCTTTTACTGGTTCTTGTTCCTTTTTCCGGAAGTGTCAATTCCTACTGTTTTTGTGTGGCTTATTTTGTCTTCCACATGCTTCAGTATCTCGTTAATTTTAATGACATTTTTAAACCTTGAATCCTGATGTCACTTTGCTCTTGCTTTATTTTTCTCTCTACTTCTTGTTATATGTTTTATATAATTATCTTGTTTTTTCTTGCTGCATTATCAACTGTGATTACCACCACCACCGCCCTTCAGGGCTCAAATACTGTCAGCTTCATGAAAATAAAGTTTTATTACTGTTCCTCACTTCTGTGTCCCCAGGGCCTAGAAGAAGGCCAGGCACATTGTAGGCTGTCAGTATTTGGTGTGTGGTTAGATAGGTAAATGGATGAAAGAATCACACATCAAGAGATATGCTTTCCCTCCCCTTTGCCCTCTAGTGACTAAGTGACATTGGGTATGTCAGGTGATCTTCACTCAGCTTTTTGTCTTCTTTAGAAAACGGGAAACAAAGTAAGACCTATCCCAAAAGATTAGAGTATCTGATGTGCGAATTGCTATACATTAATTCTGTAACTAGAAAGCCCCACAAATGTTCATTGTGATAAAGATGAGGAAAGAGAAGGGAGGGTGATGGTAACACAGTGAGATATGGTAGAACCAAAACCATTTTCATCCTGTCTCTACCTTCCTTAGCATTAGGATAGTACCTTAATTTCACTCACATAACTTCCATTAATGATTGTGTAACTAAGGACAGGAGTTATATTCCAAGTGTGGGCCACTGAACAATGCTTGATTTAATCTATAACTGGTCTTTAATGAGTAAGCCCAGGAATTTAAAGTACGCATACAGCAGTTTGACTCAGTAAAATATCATATCCTGAATGTAGTAACAATATTTTACATTTATTTTGTGTATCTTTTTAAATTTTTCTTTTTTATTATACTTTACTAAAATATTGGTCCGTAACACAGTGGGAGGAAAATAAAAGCATGGCCTTCTCCCACAGGTAGCACTGTTCAAATACATAAAATAAGAGGTTTATTCCAGGCTTGTGTGCCCCCTCCCCGTCTCTCTCGGTTGTCCTGGAACTTGCTCTGCAGACCAGGCTGGCCTCAAACTTACAGAACTTACGTGCCTCTGCCTCCCCAGTGTAAGGATTAAAGGCATGCGCCACCACTGCCTGGCTAGCACATGTTCTGTAAAAGTGTTCAAAAGTGGAGCTGGAGAGATGGCTCAGTGGTTAAGAGCACCCACTGCTCTTGAAAAGAACCCAAGTTCCATTCCTAGTACCCATGTCAGGCAGTGCCCACACGCCCGTAACACCAGCTCCATGGGATCTGTGCCTCTGGCTCTGGGCACCTGCCCTTTTGTGCATACTACCCCACATAGACACAGATGCACATAGTTAAAAATAAGAAATAAATATTTACAAGTTACAGTACTTAACTAATGCCCCAGGATACCCTTAACTCGTTTATAAGCAAAAATTAGAATGTTTCTCTTAAAATTGAAGAATAAGATTCATATTTCATATAATTTGAGACTAGCATTTACTAAGCATTTTCACCTGTTTATGAACCTATATGTAAGTTAACTCAAAAAATTTAACTCAGACATATTCTCCTTTAAACATCAGGGTCGCACCACCTCTGCTCCAGCTGTGGCACTCACACATACATAAGTGTTCTCTCTCTCTCTCTCTCTCTCTCTCTCTCTCTCTCTCTCTCTCTCTCTCTCTCTCTCTCTCTCTCTCTCTCTCTGTCTCAGAGGATAGGGTCTTGCTTTCTGCCTAGGCTTGGCTTGACCTCCAGCCACAGAGCTCGATAAGTTGGATCACAGGATATTTCATTGCACCCAGAAAAGTGACTGGTTTTGCCCCTCTCTTTTTCTTCATAATTTAAATCTTGAATCAAATTTCTGTCTGCACAAACCTTGGTTTTTGAAGGTTAAAATCTGTAACTAGGCAGTCATTTGTTGGTTGGTTTGTGCATGGCTAACTTGATTGGGATGCCTAGGTTCCGAGGCTTACGTTGAGCCTGTTGCACAGTTTTGGTGAGGGTGGTGGTGGCAGAACGCAGCCTTCCTCGGCAGACACAATATCCAGGGTTCCTGACTAGTTCAGTGGGTCTCCCTCGACAAGGAGACACAGAGCCGGCTTTGAGGGTGACACTACCGCCTGGCTTACTGTCCCTGGACTGTGTTTAGTGTTCTGGGATTCAGAGCACTTTACGGCAGTGTAGAAAGAGTTCATCAGCATGGAGGGAGTTAATCCAGGTCAGGAGTTAAATGATAGATGTTTGACTTTTCCAGTTTAGACAATCCTTATTCTCCTTATTGTTGGAGATCAACAGAAGGTACTGTTGGGCTGTAAACGTTGACCACATAGACATCAAATGTTATTTCTTATGACCATTCTGTCATACTGCCTTAAAGAAAGCTGTCAAAGTCATGTTCTAACCATCTTTGAAATTCTCCTACCAAGTTAAATTCATACGTGTGTGTGTGTGTATGTGTGTGTGTGTGTTTAGTTTTTAATTTACCAATAACATCATAAGTGAATGAATAAAACTTGTCTATTTTGTGAAAGAGCAACAGTGCTTTGGGAGTAGCCTTTTTAGAGTTACTTGTTTATTAAAAACTGAAAATGGTCAAATTAATGTTTTCCAGTCTAGTTATTTGAGACTAGTTTGTTTTTATGATAGTTTTTTTTTTTTAAGAAAATTAAAGTCAATTAAAAAAAAAAAGAGTAACTTGGTTTTGCCTGATTATTACCAAACTGTTAGGGAATTTCACACATCTGTTTCAGAGTGCAGCTCCTCATAGACTACTGCATTGTTCAATTTTAATAGGCCTCATTTATCCTGTAAATAAACCTACATTTTCTTACCTGATCAAGTGAGCAGCCAATAGGGGTCAGATGTGGCAAGCGCTTTAACAAAAAGCACATGTCTCCTTCAGGCTGGAGTAGAACCATATCGAGAGGCTTGAAGTTAGAAATGGCAGGACAATTTATGCTTCCCCTGTTTTCCCAATTAAATCAGGGAGCCTTTTTTCCTAAGATTCTTCTATCACCAGCTGGTTCCAATACTGTGTGTGTGAATATTGCCTGGGGTGTCTCCATCCTACATGGTGAAATTTGGCCAAAGCACATTAAGTGGGTAGTGTGCACTCTAAGCTAGAAAGCAGTCCTTGTTAAGGGCCTTATTTTGGCCTTCATCATTTTTATCTGAAGTCGGCCATGTTGTAAGGTTTATTACAAACAAGTTGCTATCATATTCTCGGGGCATAATAAAAATCTATAAACAAGGTAATAAACTAATTGGAGACATGTTGAAAAGAACTAGTTGAACATATTTAAAAGAATGAAAATTTATCAGTTTTGAATATTGGAGTACTTGAAATAGTCATTAATATATAATTAGCTTAAATTAATGTTTAGCTTAATGGTAGATTTTCAGTTTTGCTTCTGATTGTGGTAAGTAGCTGAACACAGCAGTTTTACCACAAAACTCTTGCTAAACTCTCATACTGATCATGGTAACATATAGATGCTTTGTTTTCCCACTTAACTCTTGCTTTAGAATTGTTGTGCTATATCTGTTCAAGTCCTCATATATCTGCTGTCAATAAGTCTATTAAAAAATAAAGGACCATCCAGTAGAATTGCAGTCTTAAAGTTAGTTTGTCCAAATTCCAATTTAAACCAAATCTATTTAATTGTAATTTGTGTATATTTACTATAATAAATTAAGCATAAAATTATATGAAAATCTAAAGATGTTCTAGGACTGAAGATGTGGCTCATTGGTAAAATGCTTATCCAGCATACCCGAGGTCCTAGATTCAATCCCCAATACCAGAAAAATAATTTTCAATAATAATCTTAAATGCATTTTAGTACATTTTGTAGAAGATAATTGCTGCAGATAATTTCTGAGAGGTTGGTATAGCCTGTGGCGTTTTCTTTATACTATATTGTAAATAGACATTAAGAACTCTGATGCTTTATTAATCTTGGACTTGACATTTGCAGCATGCTGTATTCATAGAGCATTTTCAGGGTAAAATATCACCTAATGCTGTGCTATTCTAAATATAGGAGTGCTTCTGTTCCTATTTTCCCTTTCAAAGTGTTCTACTTTGATCAAAGTTGACGTGGGGTAGAGAAGGGAATGAGAGCCTGGCTAAGAGCGTGGCTTCATAATGTGTGTTCTCACTCTGTTCTGCGGTGTTGAACGGGGTATGTAACGAGCAGAAATTTAGGTTGGTATTCTAATGTTCAAAACTCACGTTTCTGCTTGAGTGATCTGTGAATGGGAAATCTCCAGTGTCTTACAAAATTAGTGACTGAGTGGGGTTTCTACTGATCACTTCAGAGATGAACAAATGGAGACATTTAAAACTCAAAACTGACCAGCATGTGTTTTGCCCTTTAGTTGGCAGAAAAATCGATTGTGAGAGTGGCCAGAAAACTGATTTTCTTCCCGCTTCAGCTGCTCTAGCTGGACTACAGCTGTAAATTTCTTTAAAAAGAATCGGGGGGTACGAGGTGGCAGTACTTCTTATAAACTTTTGCATGTACTTTGTAAGTGCAACAATCCCCACAAAATCAGTTACTAGAGTTAACGACCAGTTTGTTAAGGTATTAACACTCTTCAGCTGGGAGTGACCAATTTGGGGAGAATGGCTGCTAAAATGTTAAGATAATTCAATAGCACATTCAAATAATGATCCAGCTAGTTAACAGTGAATTCCTGAGGAAATCCTATCAAAGTGCTTATACCCTCTACACTTAATAGCCAGTGAGCTCATCATGATTCATGTTTATAGCTGTAAATACCAAAGGAATCATAATAACTGGACTATTTTTTCAAACCTACCCTTATTACTTGAACAGATTTGACTAATTCACATCCAGTTATTAAGACCTACTTCTCAAAATATTCCATCTGTGCACCACTCTGCTCAAAATGTGCAGAGCCCTGAGTGCCACACCAGTGTACCAATGGTTGGCAGCCTGTTTTTGCTTGGATGCCATTAGGGAGAATTGTTTTAAGTAACTCTTAAAGGAGTGCGCCTTTGGAAGACCCGCCATGTGTCTAGAAGGGCTGCAGTGGGTTAGGTGGAGTTTACAGCTCAAGAGTCCTGATGGGAAAATCACACCACCTGGCCCATGTTTCCTGCAGAAAATAACTGGAAGAGAATAGATGGCGGCCTTTGGAGTGGGAGAGTTCTCCTGGGCTCGAATTGAGAAGATGTTGTAGTAGCTCAGTCTCTTAGGGTGGGAGCTGAAAATGGGGAAGGATGGTCTGGCCAAACCTAAGAGATACTGCCTTCTGAGAACACGTTTTTTTCCTTTGCACATATATACCATAAAAACCTATGTAAACATGATTTTCTGTGGCAGATAAGCATAATTAAATGTCAAAATATAAAATATGATTATTGAAATCTATAAATTATAGATTGCTTTGATATCAAATTGTTGACATCAGGAATGTCTGCTTTTATATTACTTGGAAGAGTGTCACAAATTTTATACTATATTTTTCTCCAAATAAAATTCATGCCCTCAAATAATAGTTATAAATACTATGTTTTGTACAGCCATCGGATTACTGGCCTCCATCTTAAGATTTTAAATATTACTTTTTCCTCCATTACTGTTTCTTAACTTTACATTTAATATGATGGTCTTTGTTCATACCACTCATTTTTCAAGGTCTTCTTTAGCTTTTCTCATTTTCAAATAAGAGATCTGAAATTTACCTTAAAATAATCCAAACTGGCTGGGTATAGTGGCACATGCTTTTAATCCCAGCACTGGAGGCAGAGGCAGGTGGATCTCTGTTAGTTCTAGGCCAGCCTGGGTATCCATGGCCAAATAGAGAAACCCTATCTGAAAACAACAATACAAATCATACTCTCTTCTGCAGTCAGGTTTAAACTTGTTATAATTTTATAAAGAAAAATTTAATATTTTAATACAAAATACCTTTCCCACATATATTCTGTTCTAAGCAGATGAATTGTTAATTCATAGTTTTAAGGTAAAAATATTTACTTATCTTCATATGTAAAGCATATAATCATATTAATCTGTTTTTTAATCCAGAGGAATTATTTTCATTGCTGATATAAATAATTTGTTTGGGCAGAACTGGAAGTTGGACTAGGGCTTGCACACAGGGAAAGCAAGCACGCTACCAAGGAGCTACATTTCAGTCCTGTTTTTTGTTTAAGTTGGGACAGGGTCTTACTAAATTACCAGACTGGCCTTGAACTCACTATGTAGGCCAGGTATTGAATTTGTGATCTTCCTGCCATGTCTTCCTGGAATAGCTGGGATTTTACATGACCCTTGTCACAATTGCTAAAATCAATTCTACAAGATATGTTTTCTCAATTTAAAATAATTCTACTTAAAAGATAACTTTATTTTAGCATGTAATAATGTTTAAAGTTCTTGGCACCTGATAATAATACCCTATGTGGCAAAATGTTCCTCAGTATGATATAAAAATGTTTAAGACTATTACAACTGGGAAGAGATTTTGAGGGCAGACAGACCTGTGTTTAAATCTCTGCCCAACTTTTCCAGTGCCTACTTTCTCTAAGCTTGAGTTTCCTCATGTGAAGGATGATAAGATCTATTGAAGACTATTCTGAAGATTGAGTGCTGTGCCGTCTGTCTAAAATATGGCTCTTTTGCATGTTTAATATATAATTATTATTAGTCACTATTGTTATTAATTACCTTGTTATACATACTAACCTTGAAATCAAGCTGAGTCACTTATATATGCTGAGCAAGCCTTCTACACTGAATGAAATCCCTAGCCCAGAATATTATCACCTCAGAACTCTGGGACATTCCCAGAATGTAAAGAATTTGTGGCTTTTACCAGTTTCTGATGAAACTTTATTTTTTATGTTACTGATGCTATTCTACTTATTTCAGCAATTCACTGATGATCCAGATTTCATTACCTCCAACTCAGATATACTTGTTTATGATATCTTATACATAATGACTGCAAATCAACTGTTTTAATCTTGTATTTGTATTCATTTGTAAGGATGGGGAAACCAATGACTCAATCTACTTTATACTGGGCTACTGGAGACAATAAATTTCTAGAAATTAAATTAGTTTCCCCAAAAATATATCATGTAAAATGGACATCTGTCTTGATACTCACCGTTAATATAAGTGTGATTCAGAATTCAGATTTGAAATAAGGATCTCAAAATGTTTTCCTGATCAACTTACATGAATATTTGATTTAGCAGTTTAAAGGTTTTGAGTATATAACTTCACTAACTTGAGTATGGTATGTGTACATATAGCTTCTATCATTATAACCATCATTTTTTTTTTATCCCAGGCAATGAAAACTACAAACAAATAGCAATGTGTGTGCTTTACCATATAAGCATGGATGACCGCTTTAAATCAATGTTTGCATATACTGACTGCATACCACAGGTAAGAGGCTTAAGTGAGGACAGCATTTAAGAACTATGCTCATAGGGAATGGGGTGTGGGCCTCAGAGGAGTTGGGGGAAGTGGGTGAATATGATTAAAACACGTTGTACAAAATCCTCAAAGACCTAATTTAAAAAAAAATACTAAATCTTTTTTAAAAAATAAACTATCAGTACTCTCACTCTTGTCTCTTAGATCTTCTGTTTCTTAAAATGCTTCTTAACATTCATAGTATGGTTTTTATTACAAATTTTGGAAGTACAGAATTAGCGCTGGGCATATAGCTTAGTGGCAGCACCTTTGTCTAGAGTGCTTGATGCCTGTCACAGCAACAACAAATACAGACCAATTATCCATTCCCCCTTGATAAATAACTCCTTTGTACCCATTCTTCTGCGTTTTCGTGAGGTTCCATTTATTTTTTATGTGTATGAGTTTTGCCTGCATATTTGTCTGTGTACCACATGTATACAGTACCCACAGAGGCCAGAAGAGGGTGTCCAATCCCTTGGAACTGGAGTTACAAACAGTTGGGAACCATCATGTAGGTAGGTGCTAGGAATCAAACACATGTCCTCTGGAAGAACAGCCTGTGCTCCTAACTTCGGAGCCATCTCTCCAGCCTCCTTGTATATTATGAAAGTAGTAATATATTGAGTTATATCACATGTAAGTTTCCCATATGTGGAGCTATTTACTGAATAGATCATGAGTGTACCATATAGTTAAATATTCTTCATAAACTGTCTCTAAAGGTCATATAATATTGTGCTTAATGACCACAATTAAATTATATACTCAGATTTTCCCAGGTTATTGCATAAAAGCATCAACATACATAAGTACATAATAAAATTCATCATGAATGCTTGTCCACATCTTTGCAGTCATGTGTGCTTATGCACTTTAAGTTTTCTTTAGCTGTAATTTATAGCAGGTAGATACCTAGGTCCAAAGGAACGAGCCCTGAGTCTCTGCGTATTGACCCAGTTACCTTCTAAAAAGGATGTTTGTATTTCCAGCCACCATTTCACCCTTAACAATAATGATTATCATTATTTCTCTAAAAATGTGGTGCTTCAAAATTTTGATGTATTTGCATTTCTAGAACATTGGTGCAGGTGAACATATTTCATCTGTTTAGCATCTATATTCTAGTATAGTTTTCAAGTGGTGTATTAATATTATTGATTAAGAAGGTTGATTTTGTAGTGTTTTAACTGCCATGTTACAAATACTGCCCACATTTGTTCCCTGCTTTTTAATTTTGTTTATAGTTGACAGTTTTAAGTACTTGGCATTCTGTGATGGCCAAATGCCTTATCCAGGTTCTTTGGTTGTTACAGTGCTGTTCTCAAGGATGGTTTTCTATTATTCATCTGTGTGATACATTTTATACGTTAGGTCTGAAGGTCTCAAAGATGTAGACTTGTTTGTTAATCTGTTACACTCTCAGGGACTGTACATTCATGGAATCACTCTTGTATTTGTTAGTCGCCAGTAATGAAACTCCAGTAATGTGAATCTTGGATTCTTGCAGCACTGACTGACCTTTTTACTGTATTTTTATGGAAAAAGTTTTTTTTAAATAGCAAAAGAAAATTCAGAAGGTGTGTAGATAAAATAAAAAAGAGGCTGTGAACACACTTGAGAACAAGGCTGGAGCACACTTAATAAAGTAATTCTTCACTCCTGCTACACAGTTTTTGTTGTTCTAATAAAATTGGCTCGGATTTCTCTTTTCATCAACTCTGACTGTCCCTCTATTCACTCTAAATTAGTGAGTCAGAATTTAAAAATTTGCTTTTCAAGAATTTTAACGTTTTCCTTCCATGCATTTAAAAAATGGTGCCATTTCAAAGGCTTGTTCCTCTTGCATTAGTGGGTAAAGTGAGTGTTTGTAGCAAATAAACGTCCTTCAAAGACAGCACAGCACATCTTATCAGCAGGACATGTCCTCACAGTGGTGACCTGTGTCAGCTGATAGCCGCGCAGTGTGATCAAGCTGTCCATCATGTTTACAGTAACAGAGTAGCCCTGTCCAGGGGAGATTACAGGTGATTCACTGCAGCCTGGCTCCAAGGCTTCCAGAGGTTTCTGCTTTGTAGTTTCAAAGGGTGTTCCTTCTCCAGTCTCCTTCAATGTATGACCTTCATTGACTACAGGATATTAGTTGGAAAACATCCAAAAAAAAAATCTCTCAAAGAATTACTTTTTATCCAGATTTAGATTTTTAAAAATAACTTTAAAAAGAGAAATAAGGGGTTGGGGATTTAGCTCAGTGGTAGAGCGCTTGCCTAGCAAGCGCAAGGCCCTGGGTTCGGTCCTCAGCTCTGGAAAAAAAAAAAGAGAGAGAGAGAGAGAAATAAACACAAACCAGGAAGAGGTGGAAAACTTGTTACATTGAAGATTGAATTTGGAGTTCTCCTATTCTTGTAGAACGTATAATCTCAATGTAAAATATGAAGCTTTAAATGACTCAAAAAGAGCCTGTTAAGAGTCATTTTTAGAGATGGTTGTAAGTGCAGCTTAAAACTTGGTGTATACAACAGTTCCCCCATCCTTTCAAAAACAGTCTTCCTCCGTATATACTTGACAAAGAGCATTCTAATATCACACATGTTGATGAAGAAATTTTTAAAACATTTGTCATCTGTATTTCATGAGCCAAATTTTCCAAAAACCATTCAATTTTTGGGTTTTTATTTGTTCTCTCTTTTATCTTTCTGAAATGTTGACTGTTGGAGGAATAGTGAGATTCAGTATATCAAATTATATTGTAAATATCTTGAAACATTTTAGTATTAAGATAATATTTTAATAAAACCAAGTGATAGTCTAAAATATATTTATTCCTTAAGTACCATTGAAACGTGTAACTTTGATTTTGCACTGTCCAATTTTGACATACTTAAATAAAAGCTGACGTGGTTTTGTTGCCATCCATTGTTTGTTATAAGATAAAAGAATAATAGAAAGCAAATTAAAAGTTAAATAAAATAGAATACTTCCTTCAGAAATTAAAAATGGACTCCTGTCAGGGGCAGCATTTGTGCTTCTGGTGGGCTTTAAAGTTACTGAGGGCAGCATACCAATTGACCTATGTATTAGAGTGACCCTGTCACCGTGGCAGTGTCTGCAGGTCAATATGAGCTTTGTTCTTTTCTAATTATTGACATTAATTTTTCTTTAAAGATTAAAAATAAAAGTCTTCAAGTATTACACCTGAATTTTTCAGAGAAGACAGTAATAACTCTGAAGGCAGAAATGCATTGGCTCAGCAATGATTCATATCTATTTTAGTGATCAGAGGGAATGTTTAATACGATTATATTCTTAATTACATAAGATGGCATATATATGTGCTATCTAGACTATAAATAAAGTATGACTTGTAGTAAAATGTGAGTCTTTTTCATCATTTCTGACTCATTCATTGTGCAGTATCTTCTATGTGTTTACAGGATAAACTTGTAATTAGGTTAGAGTTTACATTCTGAAAATATCAAATGTTCAGAGTAGGTGATTATGCATGTAGTCTTCCTCATAATCTCATCCAATCTTGCATTGCTTTGCTTTCTTTGTACTTTATTGCCTGAAATTATTCAATGTGCTCTCATTTTTTTTCCCCTATTTGTCATTATTCCTCAAAATTTGAGTTCAGGTCATCTTTTTTTTTTTTTAATGTATGATCTTAATGGGCTCAGTGGGTGGATTGTTTCAGGTAAGCGTATTTGGATAACCAGGAGTTAATGGTTGTAGTCTAATAATAGTTAAAAGTACACATTAACAGTTCATTGTTATTTAGACCTCTGAGCTGCATGTTTTGTTTAAATAGGTGCAAATGCCATCCAGATGCTTATAAAAGTATTTATTGGTAATAGAATGGCCAATCAAAGTACATGGTTAGGTAGTGATGTCATAGTGTTATTGAATATTTTGCCCTAGAACAGCATGCAGGAGTCATCAGAGGGATCCACATGTTTTCCACCGCAGTTGTCCTGTTTGGCCCCACTTTGATCTGCATGCTTCTTTTTAGCTGAATGCTGGTAAACGTCCTTTCTGACAGCCCTCTTTGCTCTTGCTGCCATTATCTGCTGAGTTCAGAAACCAGAACATCACTTCAAACAGGAGAGCTAGGGAGTAGCCAGTCAGAAGAGATTCCTGCGGCATGCACAGTTCTGGCATAATCATTCAAAGATGTTTGGCTGGGGGGGGTTGGGGTGGTAGAGGTGTATGAGAATACAGAGAGCTGTGGGGGTTGGCCTCTGGTCACTGGTAAATAAGTGAAGTCAGGTGCCAGAGAGTCTAGACACAGTGATTTCAGTCTTGGGTCTTTGGTATCTGATACTCAATATGGGACTTGTCTGATTGAACGCTATTGCTTCTTCATTGCCCAGGCTGAAGACCTTTTAGTGCTTTCCTGTTAGATTAGTAAAAGATGAAAACAGACAGTTAAAACAGAACAAATCTAGTTTTAATATTTCCTAGTTGTCAGTAATTACCCTTGGGTTTGAAGTGCCATGGGTAGCAATCAAATTAAAGACAACTGCACTGTGGCTCTTGGAGTTTGAATTAAGCTGGTTTGAAATTTGAGTGCTTTAAAATGCAAGTGTTCTTATTAGGATGAAACAGTGATTTTTCTATTAGGATACATTTTACTCATACTTAAGTTCTTTCTCAGTTTTATGGATGGGATAATAAAGTTTTCAAGCCATACCTTTTTTAAAAAAGCATATCTGTTTCTACAAGATATTTAGCAAGGAAATTATTTTTTTAACCCATACCTTCTAAATATGTCACCTGCAACCTCATTTTTCAAGGGTAATTTTTATACTTCAAAGGCTAATTTGAAGTAAATATTTGTTATAATATTTTACCTTCTTAAAGCATTGCTTCAGTGTAATAGATTTTCATTATAAAAAGTTTCATATTACTAAAAGTTCTGAAGGAAGATAACAGTAAAAGATTTTGAATTATAATCTGAAAACATAGTTACATTAATTAGTGGATAGTCGTCCACATTTTTTGCTAATTTGTTTATTTTTTAATTGGCTGATAGCAAATCTGTTAAATATATATCCAGTAAATTAAGATCGTTTTATTTTTGGCTTAGAGTCTTTTTATAGTACAACATTACTACGTGTTAATGATCTTTTACTCAGAGATTCATTAGTGACTCATTTGTGGTTTGTGACCTGCCCTCTGGGGAGGACATGACACATGCCAGTGGTTCAATCTTACAGTGTTATGTCGTTTCTGCATGTATATTATACCACATTACTATAATTGTTCATGAGAATTGGAATAGAATTGTGTTTTAAATTAATTCTGTTTTCAAACTGTTTGTTGCTAACAACAAAAATTACTGATTTTGACTGTGCTGACTGGGTGTCCTTTTTATAGCTATCTGGGGCAAACACAGAAAGTAGTTAAAACCATAGTTTGCAGATCAGATTCTAAAATAAAAATTTACTCACTTTACTGTATACAAAATAAGAATTAAAGAAAAGGAGGCCATGAATCTGAGAGAGTGTTGGGGTAGAGGAAAAGGACATGGAGGAAGGAACCAGAGGCAGGAAAAAATGGTGGAAATTAATGCAATTATAGCCTCAATAAATAAAAATATAATAATAATAATAATAATAATAATAAACCTTATTCATGAAAGTATATGGTTGTAAAAGGTATTATCCTAAAACACAACATGGAAATATATGTCTTAGGCTGTTTCATATGTTATGTCTTTATTATATCTATCTTATAAAGCTTATATATTTATATCTTTATCTCTTATAAGCAACTTTGACTTACCAAAAATATCTTTACTCAATATGTACTAATTTAACTTTTTGGCTTCCCCATAATAGAAGAGTATTTTGTGAATCATGTAAATCTGCTCACTTACGGCTTACTGGTACAGAGCTGGGGAGATAGCTCAGTCAGTAAAATGTCTGCCACACAACCGTGAAGTCCTGACCTTGGTTCCCAGAACCCATATTTGAAAAAGAGAAACCCTGGGGTGGTGGTGCAAGCACAAGGGAGGCTGTGGGGATGCCGGCCAGCCAGCCTAGGCCACTTGGCGAGTTATAATAAGAGACCATGTTTCCAGACACAAGACGGGCAGCGCCTGAAGAAGGGCCCTCAAGCTTGTCAATGACCTGCACACACGTGCACACCCACCACAGAAGCTTGTCATCTGACCTGCACACACGTGCACACCCACCACAGAAGCTTGTCAATGACCTGCACACACGTGCACACCCACCACAGAAGCTTGTCATCTGACCTGCACACACGTGCACACCCACCACAGAAGCTTGTCAATGACCTGCACACATGTGCACACCCACCCACAGAAACACATGCATATATACGTAATAAGTAAATCATTATTGGCATGCATAGCTTTTCTTTTCTTTCCTGACTTCTGTTTTTTACTTCTCAGACCCTTTCTTCATCTCTATCTGAATTTCTTTTCTCATTTTATGTCCATGCACAAGTTCTGGTATCCAGTCTGCAGTTTTAGAAATCAGCCGTATGTGGCAATTTCTAACATTATGCCTCCAATAAAGACACAAGCTTAGGCCTCTGTTATAGCCTCCTACTGAATATCTGTACTTAAACTGTCATTGGCAGCTTGAACTCCACCAGTGTCAAACCAAAAGTACTATTTTCCCCTTTTAGCTTCCAGCCTTTTTACTAGATGTTAACAACATTATCCCTGACATTCTCAATGCAGGATCGCCAAACTCATCTTTGATTCCTTTTCTCCATTAGTCCCAATGTCTAGTCAGTTATTAGGTACCACTCTGATTCTCTTCTCAAAATGTATCTCTAATCATTCCTCTTATTTCTGTCCCAGTTGCACAACATAGCTAGCACAGGTAGCTATCATTTTAGTTGAAACTTTCTCTCTACATATATCGTTTTCTCCTTATTTGTTTACTTTTGTGTAATCCTGTGTAATTTTAAATAAAATGTGATTCTAATCTCTGTATGTTACAAAACATTGTCCTGATTCATACCTTTCTTTTCCTGATACTTTTCCTCCCCAGAAATGTTTAGTAATGTTGGTATATCCTTAGGATGAAGCCCAGAATCCTTAACGTGTTACAGGAGCTGCAGGGTCTGGCTCTTACTTTCTTCTTTTCATCAGCCATGCCTGACGTCCTTCAGGTCTTCAGCACAATTGCATCCTTTGCTTCCTTGTCACTTTTGTGTGAACTGTTTTCTTTATTCGGACTGCATGGCTTCCAGGCAATATTTTCAGTTCCTTGACGTGCCGAGGTGTTATTTGATTTTTCTAGCATTCTCTTCTCTATTTGGAATTTGTATTTAATACTGGTCATTTAGTTATTCATTATATATTTACTCATTTTTCTCTACTTAACAGTTACAGCTTTCCGGTTTGTAATAAAATGCAGATTACCTTATTTCTGACATGTGATTTAAGGGAATACTTCATATATTCTACTTCTGGGCTTTGTTTTGGTGTTTTGAGTAAAGTACGACTGTGTCTCTTGCTAGTTAATGAAGATGCTCTTCGAATGTTCAGATGAACGAATTGACTTGGAGTTGATTTCTTTCTGCATTAATCTTGCTGCTAACAAGAGAAATGTCCAGCTCATCTGTGAAGGTCAGTGCACAGAGCTTCACAGGTAGCCTCTGTAGCATATGGTAATTTGCATATAATGAGAAATATATAATAAAAGGAAGAAAGAATACAATGCAAACATAAATTCTCTTAAATAGTTTCTTCTGTATGCTTATAATTCTTATGGGTCTCATAAAATATCCTTTTCTGATGGATATACTCCTTGGTAATATTTTATACACAAATCTATTTGCATTTATTTGAAAGGTAATGAAATAGAAGAATACCAGGTTTAAGCTGGGTAGTGGTGGCACACACCTTTAATCCCAGCACTCGGGAGGCAGAGCCGGGCGGATCTCTGTGAGTTCAAGGCCAGCATGTCCTACAGAGCGAGATCCAGGACAGGCACCAAAACTACACAGAGAAACTGTGTCTCGAAAAAACAAACAAACAAAAAAATACCAGGTTATTGTTTCTATTGTATCCTGATAAATTACTTATCTTACTTAGATGTTTCAGTGTCTACTGAACAGTTTTTATTTATTTGAGGAGTACATGTTCATTATAAAAAAATTCAAATGAGCAAGCAAAAAAATCTTAAATCTTTATTCTAACCACTCAGAAATAAATACAATTTTTGTATAATGCTCCTATAAAATTTTGAATGGAACTGTGATTTTTCTCTCTGTGCCTTATAAAATGGTCTTCCAAAATAATATTTTTAATATCATTCCATATAATAAAATACTTTTATAAAAGTGGGCTAGTGAGTGGGCTTGGTGGATGAAAGAGCTTACCACGCAAGCCTTGTGACCTAAGTTCAATTCCCAGAACCCATATAAAGGGAGAAATCTGCATACTCAAAGTTGTCCTCTGACCTCCACATGCATGCCAAAGCACACACAAACACACAAACATCATGTGCACACATACACAAAAATAATAATAATAATAATAACAAACATCTTTAAAATAGGTTCATTTAAAAATAAAAGCATAATTGAGCTTCAATTTTGTCACGGTCTGCTCAACTCTTTTGCATAGTTAACTTGTTGCACTTTTCAAGCATAAACAGTGCTGTAGTAATTATCCTTTCTCTATGAAATTTCCAGTTTTGTATTTTAAGAATTCCTAGAAATATAATTTTTTTTCAAAAATGTTTTTTTTTTATTTGTGGAGCATGACCCAAACCCAAGAAAGCATTTGCTGTATGAGCCTATTTTGATGAAGCTGTAGATCATAAAGCTCAACTATGTTTGAAAAGATAAATAAGAGAAGTAGAAAAAGAAAGGATGAAGGAAAAATAGTTGTGTGGGGGAATAAAATTGAAAGGCAGGCCACAAGGGGAATGAACAGGAATATTCTATGCATAGTTTATATGGTGTGTGGTTTGGGTTACACAGCACATACATTTGTCTAATTCAAATTGTACACTTATGGATTCTGCATTCTACTAGATGCACCCCAAACAAAAAGCTGTTTAAGCTTAATATAACCTTAGTGTTATGCAGAAATTTCCATTTTTCTGTTCTAGGTAACGGGCTGAAGATGCTCATGAAAAGAGCCCTGAAGCTCAAGGACCCACTGCTGATGAAGATGATCAGAAACATCTCCCAGCATGATGGACCCACTAAGAATCTGTTCATCGTGAGTAGCTTCCAGCTTTCTGTCTGTTAAAACCTTGAGACCATAGCCTTAAGTTGCTGCATTTGGGGACAACAGCTCTTCCTGGGTTCTCTTCAAATGTTTATTCAAGACTCAAGCTGCCTCTGCGCTTGTGAGAACCTTTGTGAGCTTAACTCAACAGCACTGATGAGTAAAATTCTCAAAAAATTAAATGAAGGAAAAGATTCAGAGCCAGGATCCACAGAAGAGAACATGTGACATCTGTCTTTCTGAGTCTGGCTTCCCTCAGTCTACAGTATTTTCAAGAAAAAAAAAGAACCCTTGGGAGAGGCTATTAGGAAAAGGAACAAGTCAGGCTAAGGTAATGATGTGTGAATATAGTCAGAATTTTTATGTATGTGCATAACAGTGTTATAAGAAAGCCCATTAATGTCAACAATTAATAACAGTGATTTAACATAATTAAATTACCCTCTGACAACCTGAGTTCAATCCCAAGACCCATACAGTGGAGAGAACTGACTCCTTAAGTTGGTCTCTGACCTCTGTGCATATGCAGGCATCTGTACACGTTTGCATACATACCCAGTTCCATATTAATATTTTGCATTGGTTTGGTACATTTTCTCCTTCAAGTTGTCCTCTAACTTCCATATGTGCTCCACACCACACACACAAATGTAAACAATAAACAAAATAAAAATATGGAATAAAAATTCTTTACAGTTTCAGAAAGTAGTTGGGGCACCTGGTGTGCTCTCCTCTGCTTTGATGGGAGCACAGAGCAAGGGTGCATTGCCAAGGGTGTGCTTCCTGTTACTTTGTCACTGTTCCCCAGAGTTCTGAAAGAGAAAGCAAAAGAGCAGGATGGTAAAGAACCTGAGCTCTGACATAGATGCTCGGGCAAGTCATTGAACCTCTTTGCATCTCACTGTCTCCCCTGTGGACTACAGAAAGAGCCCCATTCTCAGAGTCACAATAATAATGAAGTGGTGAGAAACTCCTGATACCTAGTGAGTGCTGAGACAAATGAGCTGTTACGATTATTCTACTTCAAATCCACTCCAGAGTTAAAGCTTATTCATGTGCCCGCCTGTTATAGAGCACACATCATCAATTTGTAAGTGCTTCAGAAAGATGAAACAGACAAAAGAGAGAAGACAAAGGAGGTAGTTCAGATGACCCTAGTGCTTAAATTCTCTGATCATGAACTGGCCCACCATAGGGACTCTGGACTCAGGTTTTTTCCGAAAGATATAGTTTAAACTACAGTAAGAAGTTACTGCATGTTTGGCATCCTGCTAAAATTGGCAGGATGGCTACTGATCAGTTATCCCTACTGTAATGTGAAATTAGGAGATTCAGAGTTTATGAGGTCATATAAGGTCCAATAACCCAGATGGAAGAGAACCAGGAAGGCCAGTGTCCAGCTGTGTTGTATCTCACTCCAACGAACTGGTCTTCTACTGGTCTGTGTCAGTAAGTTTTAATCCACTTCACATGGGAGTGCAACGGCTGAGCATTCTACTTCCTAAAGCTCCACAGTGGTTGCTTGGCCAGCCAGGAAATGTACCACTGCTCCAGGTGAGTGCAGGGTCCAGCACTGTGAGTGTCAGGAACAGGGGCAGAGAAGTTAGTCTTCAGGGGATTGTTTCTATCTCTACTGCCTCCTGGCTGCTCCAGCCCAAGCCACTTTCCTTCCCAGTTTTGGACAGTTGTGCCAACTATGGCTTAAGTGCTGCTTCCCAGAGTGAGGGTCATTTTATTATCTGTTTATTTCTCTGAAAATGTATCTTTACTGACATCTGGGCATCAGTGAAGACCGACTAGCATGTTAGAAATCTCTATCGTCAACAGAGAGAACATAAACAATATATCCACATTTCCATGACCCAGGCTATGGTCAGACCTTCTTATTCACCTGTACCTGCTTAGTCCAGAATTCTTTCTCCATTACCTACCACAACTTGCCAGATAACACACCCCTATACTCTGAAGTAGTAGGTTGTAAAATCTTAAAGATGTTGGATCAGCTGGGTACTTGCATTAGAAGCAAATTACTTACCTAAATGTTCTTTCTTCCATCTTTTCAAAAGTGTCTAATTTATCTAGTTACAAAAGTTGAAAACTTGACCATTTTGACTTATGCTTGCCACATAACCGTAAAAGAGCCTCAGAATGCTGTTAATGACTGATTGAAGGCACTATGAGAACAGGCTTTATATATTCCCCAACATTTCTGCCACAATAACACTATTATTAACATTTAACAGGTACTTAATATTTGTTGAGTATATTAGTCATAGGCTTGTTATTAAATAAATTCTCTCTAACTTAAAACCTGACTTCCAGCCCATAAGATTTTAAGGTTTGTTTTGAAGTAATGATGATAATAGCTTGATATATGTGAAGTGGTTACTGTATAGATGATAGTTCCAATGTTATAGTCTTAAAAGACATCATCATGTTTTCAGAAATTAAAGTATGCTTAAGGTTCACAGCCAGTAAATGATGGATCCGTGAGTCGAGATTAAGTCTGAATACAGGATCTGCAGGTTTTGACCACAGGGGAGAAAACAGCTCTTCTTCCCTTATCTATTTACCTTTGTACACAATTACCACAATCACTTATTTCAACATGCTGAGAAAAAAAAAAAAGAAATCCCACACTGCATTGTAATGTTATAACTGTCCAATCAATCTACCCTCTCTGGAGCTTATCATCAAACCCTTAGAAAGTTAACTCAATTAAAATGAGAATTATGTTTTGTTTTGCCTTTTTTTCTACCAGTGGGTTCAGGTATTAGGTTGTATCCTCTCCTAGATTTTAATTCTGTTGCGATTCTGCTGTCCTCAGGATTATGTTGGGGACCTTGCAGCCCAGATATCCAGTGATGAAGAGGAGGAGTTTGTAATTGAGTGTTTGGGAACTCTGGCAAATTTGACCATCCCAGACCTAGACTGGGAGCTGGTTCTGAAGGAGTACAAGCTGGTTCCGTTCCTCAAAGATAAGCTAAAGCCAGGTCTGTGTCCATTTTATAACTTTGCTTAAGCTCTAGGTTTTGGATAGGGCTGCTCACACAGCATTGTGTGAGTCCATTGTTCTAGGCAGCATACTCTTCCAACAGCATTGGTTTTAGAAACGATTACCAAGTCCCCTGTTTTCTGTTAATCCTCATTTGTCCTAAGAGTGATTTCTTAACATTAATTTATCTTCCCTATGTATTTTTAGTTTTAGATTTTTACTGTCTTTTTATGAACAAGTGCCCCGCCCCCATGCATACATGCAGTTTTTTGAAACATTTGCTTACATTATCTTTCAGTTGTATTTTCAAAAATATATTTACACCATCCTATTGTCTTACCAGTTCCCCAGGCTGTCATGGAGAAACATGAAAAATCTGAAATAAAAAGACAACTTTATAAGCATATCAAAGATTCATAGGGATGGATTTAACATCTTTCAGTATCTTTTCTGTGCACTCACATTTGGCACAAGGAATGGGTTTGCTCAGGACACTCAGTGAGAACCTTCCCTGCCTTGATTTTCCAGGTGCTGCAGAGGACGACCTTGTTTTAGAAGTGGTTATAATGATTGGAACTGTGTCTATGGATGACTCGTGTGCCGCACTTCTAGCGAAATCTGGGATAATCCCAGCACTCATTGAACTGCTGAATGGTAATTCTCACTTTCATGCCAGTGCATAAGGGACATTATTTTAAATTTGAAAATATAAAATACAGTCTGCAACGTTATATAATATGCATTTTCTTTCATTAATCATAGAATTAACTCAATATGTAGTTAAGAAAAATGAACTATCCAAGCTGCTAACTGGGATTGGATGGAATAATATGAAAGGACTTGAGGTTGCTGCTAAGCACGTTACTATGGAGTAATTCTGCACTGATTTCATGGACATTTCCCTCCTTTCCCAGAGTCAACACGTTCTACTGAATCACTTCTTTCTGTCCAACTTTATCTTGGTTTGAGTTTGCTCTTCTCTATTGTACAACTCTTCCTTTTTATATCTTACCTTCTTGGTAGGAACATGAACTGGAAGCTGATTCTAAACATCATAGTCTCTTCTAGATCCACAGGATGTTGCCCTCTGAACTTGCCAGGAAAATAAATGTCCTATATCTTATCTGCCCTGCCCAACACATGTGACCATTGAACACCTGAAATGTGGTTGTCAGGACCGAGAACCTGAGTTTCAATTGAATTAGCCACAGTAGTGTGAGGGTACAGTATTAGTGGGACCTAGAGTCTTGCCCTTACTTTGTATTGTTCTGGAGGGGCCAGGGCTCATTATTGTCCCTATTTCAGATAAAATTTATCTGAAATTGAAATGATTTCATTGGGGTAATTTTCTACTCCATCTTATAGATTAAAAGTAGCTAATTATATAAAATTAAACTTAGTGTGAGACATCTAAAGAAAGCACAGTTCTTCCTCTCGGTCCTTCCAGTGCCATTTATAAGATAGATACACATGTTACTAATTTTTAGTAGACAGTTTGGAAGTATACTCTACATAAGAAAAATCCACGAACTATAAGTGAACCATCAAAGTAAATATAGCCATACTGCATTACCTATGTAGGGAAATAAATATTACTGGCATTCTAGAAGTATGGCTGCTGTTTTCCCAATCATTAATGCTTCCTGTTGAGTGATTTCTATCTTTTAAGCATCCTTTTTGAGAATTTCATATACACACACACACACACACACACACACACACACATAATGAAATATGATCATATCCACCCCATTTTACCTTTCTGGATTTTCCTATGCCCCCTCAAGACACTCTTTTTCCAACTTCATTTTTTATAACCCACTCAATCCAGTTAGTGCTGCCCCTATGTACATAGGTGTGATCGGTCCACTGGAGGCTAGGCTAGCAAGCAATAGCTGCTTCCTCAGGAAGAATCATGCTCCCTCCCCAGCAGCTGTTCACTGCCAATAGCCCCTCAGTAAGGGGTGAGGCTGGCTGGATATGCGTGGGTCTTATGCAGCCATAGCTGCGGTGTGTGCATTATTGCACTAGGCATCTGATGTCCAGAAGACAGTTTGCACAGCACTCTTCCCATCATTTGGCTCTTAACATTCTTTCCACCTCCTCTTCCACAGTGATGCCTGAGCCATGTTAGTAGTCTGGTTAATAAAGACATCCAATTAGAGCTAAGCACATAGTCTCTTTTTCTCAGACTTTGACCAGTTCTGCATCTCTCTGTTGACTACTGTTCACTGTAGGAATGAGCTTCTCTGACCAAGGCTGAAAACAACCTGGTTCTGTGAGCATAAGCATAAATATTTAGAAGGCTATTTGACAGCATGTCCGTTTAGCAAAGTGTCTATGACCTCCCTAACTGTAAGCTTTGACCAGGATTACAGTACCAGGCATGAAATTCCTTCTTATGGAACAGGCCTCAGATCCAATAAGAAGGTGCTTAGTTATCCCATAACATTATTGCCACTATGTACCAGTAGACACATCTTTTCTGGCAGACTGGTGTTGTAGTATGCAGGGTGGTCTGGTGTTCGGTTAGATCGTTGATGTCTTTTCTCGACTAGTAGCCTTCTGCACTCTTTGGCACTGTGTAAGCTAGACAGCAGGAAGGAAGTTTCCCAGTCAGTTTGAGATTAATATTTCGTGTCCTGAAGCCAAAATGTATACTGTCTTTAGCAATAGAGTCTTACCATGTAGTTATGGTGGGTAACACAGGGCAATGGCCACAGCCTGTATTTAGAGACCTCTGGGGCCTCCCGGACCTGTAACTCACAGGGAGGTATCATGTGCCTTGGAATTGCAGTTTTTATTTACTAACCTGTCTTCTAGCAACAGGATTGTCACCCATGTAGGGTAATAATTTTATTCTCTTTTTTTTTTTGTTTTGTTTTGTTTTTTAAGTTGTATTTTGAAATTAGCTTCCTAACTCGTAAGTTTCCATAAAGCCTTTTCACACACCCTTCGTTTTGGTTAAGCTCTCATTACCTGCTTCCCTCTCCCATGCCCCTCCCCCACTGACTCCTTTAGCCCACAGCACTCAGCGCTCTTCCCCATGGCACCTATGTTGCCCCTCCACTCAGTTTTGTTGTGTGGTGAGACAGTAGGCTCTATGTGGCTTTTCATGTTCTTTCCTTTGCGTTAGCCTCCCCTTTTCTCCATGGCTCCCCCATGCCCCGTGCTCCTCCCTGCTTAAGCCTTTCCACTCCAATAGTCACCTCATTGCTTGGGTTTTCCCTAATCTATTACTTCCTCTCCCTTTACCTGTCCCCACAGGACCCTTTTCTAGTTCCCTGGCTTCCACCTGTGCTGCATGGTAAAACACAAAAGGGTTAAAGCTAGGGTCGACATCAGAGGAAAACTGCTTGTCCTTCTGGTCTTGAGTTATATCACTGATAGGTTGGCTTGGCTTGGGTTTTAACTGTGTAAGTGAAATTGTGCTGATTTTATCCTATATATATTTATGAGACCCATCTATGTTACGTATAGGCTTGCTCTTTTTCATTGCTGTATATAGTATTGTATTATAAATATAATCTTATCTTTTGTACCATTGATGGGTTTTTTGGTTTAGGGCATTCGGGATAGTAACTGTTTAAATAATGTTTCTGAAACCTTTCCTTTAGCTGTTAGCATATGTGCTCATTTCTATTAGGTGTGTACCTAAGAGTAGACTTGCCGAGTCAGAGAGTTGGCATTCTGTTTAGCTTTCAGTAAATGGTGCCACTTTTCAGTCCAGTTACCAGGGCAAGACAGTTAAAGCTGCTCTTTGTCACCCCACTCTAGGCATTGTCAGTCCATTAGCTGCAGCCTTCCTACTATATCTCCTCGTGGTGTGAATTTCAAGTTCCCTGATAATTAATGAAATTGACCTCTAGTTTGTGTTTATTGTCTGTTTAGGTTAGGCAAGGCCAATAAAATGAGTTACCTATGTAAGTCTTTTGTACATTTTCTTTTTTGAGTTTTTTTTTAATTTGCTTTGTCATTTTAATATTTTAAGAGAGCATCTAATGATATAGTCATACTATAAAGTATTCCATTTCAAAAGTATAGTATGTATGTATGTATTTATTTTCACATATCCTTCTCACAGCCAGGAGTTTATAGATTAGAATTAATTAAAAGAAACTAGATAGTTGGGGAGTAAAAATTAATGGACAGAAGATGAAGAGCTTGTGAAGCTGCAAAAGTTAAGAAAATGACCCATGTCTTAGAATGTTCTGCTGTAATTTAACTGAGAGTGCTGAGATATTCAAAGTGAGTTGACAGCAGCTCAGAGTTCTACTGTGTTTATAGTCTCTAATATAAGCTTTCCACAGGGAGAGATATGTATGATTTTAAGATCTACATAGGGAAAAAAAGAATTATGTACATTTTCAGTGTTGAAAACCTCCTAGAGCAGACCCTATCTGGAAAGAGAATGGTTCATAGGAATGGTTTATTTAGGAAATTAGTGATGCGAATCGTCTGAGGCAGATTAGACCTGAAGAGGCCCACAGTTTAGTTCACATGGCTAAGTAGACACTATGGTCACCAGGAAATATGTTTCTAACATGTCATTGAAATGCTGCCAGGAGTCGATAGCAATACTCTATCAATAAATCACATTTCAGTGGATTTCTCTAAGTAATTGTATTAAATTACAAGTTTTTAATACTAAACATTTATTAGTCACCATTATTAGCATAAAATGTAAATATTTATAATTAGCCCTTATGCCAGCATTTTATTATAATAATTGGATTGAAACAAAAATACCTCTTTTATGCCAATATATGTAAAGTTTAACTTTGTGGATATTATTAAACAAACATCTTTTTATAATAGTCCATTTTCTTTTTCTTTTCCTGTGTTTCTGGTGATCAAACCCAGGTTGTCACAAATACTAGGCAAGTGCTCTTCCACTAAGCCACATTCTACCCCAAGAGTCCAATTCTAATAAGGACTTATACTTTAGAAAGTATCACTTTTAAGTGTTCTTCCTATGTGAAGTCAATATGGGGGGGGGGGGGTAACTCAAATGCTGCTATTTGTCTGCCTGTGACCATCACTCTGTTTCCCAAATGTTTGAGATCAGTGTGGAAAGAGAATTCTGTCATGGAAGCTTCTGTTTTCTTTCAGCTCAGCAAGAGGATGATGAATTTGTGTGTCAGATAATTTATGTCTTCTACCAAATGGTTTTCCATCAGGCCACAAGAGATGTCATAATCAAGGAAACGCGTATCCTTTCAAGGTTTAAAATATATAACAATAATTTACAATTGTAGAAGCATTCATTTTTGGTGTTTTCTTTCAAATGTTGAAATACTGTAGAAAACAGCAGACTTTGAAATGAATTTAGATGGAATCTCTTCTCTGTGGGAATTGTGTAGCTGAAATTAGTATGGGATTAAAAGAACATCTGAAACTTGCAGTATTCCAGAATCAGAACCTTTGTGAATGCCAGCATACCACCAGTGTAAAACTCCACTTCACCTAACAGACCACAGAACAAATTAAGTACACTAAGAACAGCCTAGAAAATGATGGTTAGACTGTATGGGAGAGGTACATGACACATTAGTGCCTGTAGCATTCTTGCTATCTCCAGTACCCTCAGGGTCTCCATTTCAACTTTACTCTCATAGCTTCGTGCATAAGCCTCATAGGGGCTTCCTGTGGGAAATCCAACATATCTCCACACTGCTTGCCTTCAAGGACTTTCTCTGGAACCTTGGTGCAATCCTCCATAAGCCCATAAATCCTCATTCAGCATATTTGCAAAACCAGTGCATGTGGACCGTACCGGGGTAGACAACCTGCTTGAGTGCACTGGTGGTGCAGCAGTCTCCATGTGCCTGGGTAGCTTTTTTTTTTTCAGGAAGGTGCCCTGGAGCTTGCTATTTCCAGAGGAAAGTCTTAGTTTGAAGTTTTGCACTGTAGAACCTGTAATGGGTGGAGTCCATAGAAATGTCTTCAAAGCTCCTTTCCTATCGTTCTGTTGGCTGACTGAAAATTACTTCACTTTTTCTTAGTAGTATTAATCTCTTTAAAGCCTACAGCCTCTTTGCCTTAAGCTTTAATTGCACTCCTACTCCTTTAATGGTCAATCTGCATGTTTTTCATATCTTTGCTTTGTGGTTAAAACCCAGCTAAAAGGAGCCAGCAGGAAGATTTCTGAGCCTGAACACTATGCTGTCTTGAAATCTCCTCCACGAAATTAATTAGTCCATTAATTTTGAATTCACCCTCACTCAAATTTTTGGGACACAGACAAAATATAAAAGTATTCTTAAAGTTTTGGTAGTGAGCTGTAGCCTTTAAAGACTAAGTTGTTTCTGTAGCCCATAAAAAAATCTTCATGAAAAGTCACTGCATAAAACAGAATGACAGCCATATATTGCTAGGGGACTTCTTTGAAAGACAACCTATTTCATCTTAAGGATTTTTTGTGAGTACTAAAGAGGGGCTTCACTTATAGAGGCTGAGAATAGCATTTACCTATGTATATAAACGTAGATAATTAGAAGGCAGTTTGATGCTTTATCAATTTAGCTAAACAATAGTAGTCAGTTTTCCCTACGGCCTATAATCCTCCCAGGCATGGATTTTTTACTGAGTTTACAATGTCTGGCATGGATTCCCTCCTGTGGAGCAGGCCTCAAATCCAAGAAGACACTCTTTGGTTACCCCATAACAGTCAGGGCACTATTGCACAGATGGGCACGTCTTGCCTGGCGAGTTGACTTTGAGGTTCATAGGGTTGAGACAGAGGTAAGCCCATTGGTAGCTCTTCTCTCCTGGCGGCTATCATGTCACCTTCTGGCACTTGGAAGGCTGGCCAGCAAGGAGGTGCTTCCCAGCTCAATTGCTACTTCTCTATTAACTCAAGTTGGGTTTTGTCTCATGCAGTAAGGCCTCATCGTCGGGTTTGTGGACAACCGACAGTAATGACAAGAGCATGCCTTGTTTTGGAGTCCTCCTGTCTTTGCTTGTATTTTATTTTGCTATTCTTGAATTGACTCCCACTTACAATGAGGATTTTTATATGTAGTAATATTATATGTAAACAATAAAATAGGATTATCTGAAAATAACTAGCTTGTCATTTTAATAATAATTTAGCATAATATAGAATTCCAGGTTGACAGTTATTTCCTTCAGCAATTTAAAGGTATTTGTCATCCATCTAGAACTGCTTCCAAGGAGAGCTCCGTAGAGTATTTTCTGTCCTAATTCTGAGAACTGTTTAATTTCCTTTGTCCTAGAAGTGACTTGGTGTTCTGGTTAGAAAACTAAAAGAATGTTTACTTTCTTTAGCATCAAGTTGTTTTACTAGAATTAGAGTTAGAATCCTCTGTCAAATTTTACAAATATGCTTTTCACATATAAAGTCGCCCCTTCTACGCCCTCCTCCAGGAAAGTTCTCTTGAACTATAGTTTTTATTATTTATTGTATCTATTGCTTTGTATTTCTTCTCAGGGATTTAAATTTACAGTTCCTTATCGATTTTGTGTGTATTATGTGTGCATGTTCCTGTGTGTGCAGGTACATGCATCTGCAAGGGAATGTGCACCTGTGTGTGTGGAGCCAGAGGATGACCTCAGCTGTCATCCCGCAGGAACCATCTACCTTACTGTTTTCATACAGGGCCTCTCATTAGCCCGGAACTCAGCAAGTAGACTAGGCTGGCCGGCTAGTGATTCCCGGTGTTCACCTACCTCCTTCTCAGCACTGAGATTACAAGCTCACACCTTCACACCCACTTTTTAAATGTAGTTTCTAGGAAATGAGTTTAGTTTCTCAAGTGTGCAAGACTAGCACTCTACTGTGAGCTCTCTTCCTAACGCCTTGTCTATCCTTACTGTGTTTTAATTTTCTAACCTTTTATCCATTGAGTTGTTATATGTAAGTTGTCTTACTCTCTACCTTGTACTTCTCTTAGGAGTCTGTTGTGTTTGCTTTTATGTTCATTTTCTATTTCATGTTCTTTTTTGAACTATTTTGTTTCTTTGGGTTTTCTAATTCTGATTTATATATGTCACATATATTTTGCTATTTCCTTAAATTCTTCTATTTTAAAATGCTTTATCTTGTTTAAAATGACTTATTATGTCTCCAGTTTTTTTCTTCTGACTATAGTAACTTTATGAGATTTGACTGATTCATTATTTGCTCTTATTCACTTTTATATGAAATAAGTTTCCCTGAATATCATGGACATGACAGATTAAGAAAGCAATTATAGCTCTTTCTGATGGAGTGTGTGTGTGTGTGTGTGTGTGTGTATGCATGCATGAGTGTGAATGCTGCCGTATGGTGTGTATAATTTTTACATAACTGAAGAGCTACAGTCTCAATTCATTTTCTTTAACCACTTTTATTCAGAAGCTCCAGCATATCTCATAGACCTGATGCATGATAAGAATAATGAAATCCGGAAAGTCTGTGATAACACATTAGATATTATCGCAGTAAGTATTCTCTCTACAAAAACCATTTGATTTTGTGAAAGAGAAGACATTGTAAAGCTAATTTGAACTATTAATGCTAACACAACTTTGTATTCTGTTAAGAGCTAGAAAATTCTGTGTAGGTCTTTTGACCATCATCTCTTAACCCTAGGCTCATTAGAGAGGTTTCACAGAACACAGGCTGATCTCCGTGCCATCCCAGAATCACTTCACTTTTAGAAAAGTATAGAAGGGAAATTGATGTCAGTGTCTGTAAAATGAATCAGATTTCATGTAAATGATTTTTTTAGTTATTTGATCATTTTTGTTATATACATAGACTCATTTTTGTAAGGTACTTAAGAATGAGAAAATACAAATGTCTTCATGTTAGTTATTGTTGGTCCTGGGGTATTTTAAAGTATACATGAGTAGACAGATGATCTACATCATAGGTTGGAAAATGGCTGATCCTAAAGATTTTTCTCCAAAACTTAGGATGCTGCTTTAGAGTTCTTCTGGGACCTGAGCCTTAAGCTAGGGTGGGCCATGGGCTTGAAGGTTTTTAACCTCCGCTCTGTGCCACTGATAGAGCCCACTTGCTACCTGCTTAGAACTGCAGTTCTGCCATGTTTTAAAAGTTTCTTGATTGTAGCCTATTCAGTACTTTTGGGAGCTTAGCAACCTCTTTAAACAAATCAATAAACTTTTTTTTAAAAAAATCAGTTCATTGAAAATAAACTGAGTTAACATTTCTGTTAGTGATTTCATTGTGAAGTAGACAATTAACAGCTGGAACTTTCTTGTTAATTTACAAGATTCTTTTTGGAAATTCATCTTATTTGATGCCAGCTTCTTTTCAGATTAGACTACCTCACAGTGTGTAACATGAATCTTAAAAGTTCTTATTAATAAATTCAAACCCGGACCAGGTATTGGGGTGAATTCTGGAAGATCAGAGAGACAGAACAAGCCACAGCTACCTCACCTCGCCAGTTCCTCAGCTGGTCCTGTTTCCTCAGACTGGAAGCTTGTGAGTCCTCATATCCGAATGGCTCTCAGCTGAACTGTGCTTCTCAAAAGCCTGAAAGCTTAACCAGTCAAATGTTTCTAGTTTCTGGTCCTCATACCTTATATACCTTTCTGCTTTCTACCACCACTCCCTGGGATTAAAGGCTCGCTTTCTGGGATTAAAGACGTGTGTCACCATGCCTGGCCGTTTCCAATGTGGCCTTGAACTCACAGAGATCCAGAGAGATTTCTACTTCTGGAGTGCTAGGATTAAAGGTGTGAGTGCCACCATTTTCTAGCCTTTGTATTTAGTAGCTGTTCTGTCTCTGACCCCAGATAAGTTTATTAGGGTGCACAATATTTTGGGGAATACAATACCACCACATTTCCCCTTTTTTGTCTAAAATTTAAAAAAGCTTATAACTAATACAAGAAAAATTATGTCCAATAAGTATATACATATACACAGTCAAGATTGCATTAACCAGTCAAGATTACATTAACCATGTCTAGTCCATTAACATTTAACAAATTCAGACAAAAAATTTTCATTACTTATCTTATTTAAAACAAGTAATTCCTTTTTAAAAGTATTTTTTCTTTTCATAATAGATTCAGTAATCTACCTTTTGTCATTTTTATATCTTCCTCTTTTTCTTTTTAGTGTAGATTTGGTGATCTACCCATTTATCCTATTATTCTTTATCTTTTTTCTCAGAATAGATTCAGTGATCTATCTCATATCTATATTCTTTTCTGTTTTTTCTTTCTTTTTTTAAACAAAACCTCTGAATCTAATCTCCATGTTCAGCTTTTTTCCTGACCATTAACAATTAACAACGTGTAATCAACCATCATAAACAATGACAATATCCATAACTCATTCAGTGACCAAAAACCTCCCATCCCACCTCTTGGGAATGTGGGTGTCGTTTTCTTAAAATTACATTCATCTTTAGGGGATCCTGAAAAGAAAATTTTTGGGTTAATTGTCAAGTCCTATATCATTTGTCCAGCCGCTGCATAATGAGAAAGTGCAGGGCTTGTTTCAAGTCCTTGTTCAAGTAGTCTGTCAGGCTGGATCATCTCAGCTAGCCATCTCAAAATTGTCCTAAGCAGTTTGTAGTCCAAAGTCGATCTTTTGGTGGTGTTAATCAGCTTAATGGCTTTACCATAGTCCTTGTGGAATCATCATTGTGGAGTCCTGTCGTCCTTTTGAAGATTTCAAAGTCACTGTTAGGCGTGGTCATGGTTCACTGCAGACTTTTTTTTTCTGTGCCTCTTCTGTGGGTTGGAGTAATCACAGTCTGATAAATGTCTGTCTCTTGGAACCATGAATGTTCTTCCCTAGAAGAGAATATCTTCACAGCAATTTCTCCCCACCATTTGTCTTGCCAAACTTTTCCAAACTGACCTTTGCCGATGTTTTCTTGTAACATGATGGTCCTGGCAATTCTTCTCTGAACAAACAGCGGTAAACCCTTTGTCCCAGGTAGCAGCATCACTGCAGTCACCAACACTATGAGAAGAAGCTAGCAACTCAGAGTAGCAGCCACTGCCTCCATGGTCCCACCACTGTTTGTGGTTCAGTCCGGACCTAAGCTTCTCCCAAGCCTCCTAGGCCGGCGTCAAACTCAGGATCCTCCTTCCTCTGCCTCCCTCAGTAAATCCAACCAGTGTGCTTCACCACAACTGGCTGAGAGTAGCTCGGGTCTTAGCAGGGGCCCACAAGGCCACAGGCAAGTAGCTTTTTTCGTGAATTCATACCACAAACATTGGGCACCAGATGTAGCATGAATCTTAAAAGTTCTTATTAATAAAATCAAATCTGAGGCCAGTTATTGGGGTGAATACTGGAAGGTCAGAGAGGTAGAACAAGCCACAGCTACCTCACCTCGCCAGTTCCTCAGCTGGTCTTGTTTCCTCAGACTGAGTCCTCATATCTGAATGGCTCGCAGCTGTGCTTCTCAAAAGCGTGAAAAGCTCAACCAGCCAAATGCTTCTAGTTTCTGGTCCTCATGCCTTATATACCTTTCTGCTTTCTACCACCACTCCCTGGGATTAAAGGCGTGTGTCACCATGCCTGGCCATTTCCAATGTGGCCTTGAACTCACAGAGATCCAGAGGGATTTCTACTTCTGGAGTGCTAGGATTAAAGGTGTGAGTGCCACCATTTTCTAGCCTTTGTATCTAGTGGCTGTCTGTTCTCTGACCCCAGATAAGTTTATTAGGGTGCACAATATTTTAGGGAACACAATACCACCACAACAGTGGTTTTGAATTAAATTGATACAGTGTTTTAGCTTTGATCTAAGTCAGAATAGAAAAATGATAGATAGATAGATAGATAGATAGATAGATATCTCATATATGTTGTGAGTATATATATGTGAGTGTGTATATATATATATACATATGTGTGTATATACATATATATATAGAGAGAGAAATCTTTACCAATATATCATATCTTGATATAAATGGCCATGGAGCTAATAAACAAAATATTTAATACTCTTAGGGAACAATTTAGTGGTATATATACCATTTTCAAATATATCACAATGTCATATATATAAAACATGTACAATAAGAATAAGAAGCATCATAAAGTTCCACATGTGATTCTGTTAAAACAGTGAGGACAACAGTGAGCTGTCAGTATTGGGCATTACTTTCATGTACTCCAGCTTCCCCCTGTTGAGAAATGGAAGATATGTTTAGACTGGCATATTAGGCATTTTGCTTTAGAATGTAAAAGAGTGGTAGCTCTAAAGATAATCTCAGTCTTTTTTTTTTTTTTTTTTTTTTTTTGAGACAGGGTTTCTCTGTGTAACAGCCCTGGCTGACCTGGAACTCACTCTATAGATCAGGCTGACCTCAAACTCACAGAGATCCACCAGCCTCTGCCTTCCAAGTGCTGGGATTAAAGGCCTCTGCCAGAACCACCTGGCAATAACCTGGCTTAATGTAAAAATATTTGGCACAAATATGAATGTGTTATAGGGTAAAATATTTTATTGCTGTTAAATATACAATGAGTTGACTTCCTTGTCTTATACTTAGAGGTGCCTCCTCCTCCTTCCTAGACACTGAAGCCTCCCTTCTTTCCTGTAGCCAGAAGTTTTGTGTTGGTGTTTTCTTAAGGTCTATATGTTACCTTATTCCCTCACTTCCTCTATTAAATTTATGTTTATCTTGACTTCTGCTTCCACTACTGTATTGAAATACTCATTTTTTTTTTAAAAAAAAGGCATTCATTTTTCTAAGTCCAGTGAGCATGTTCAGCCTTCATTTTATTGGTGATCCCTTCCTCCCTAGAGAGACTTATAAATTCTAGTCAGCACTAAAATTTAAAGGAACAAAGAAAAACACTGTTAGATAATTATTGTAAAGATCTTTCTTGTCTTGAAAACTTCAAAGAAGAATCAGTAAAATTAAGCTGTGATATAACAGCTTGTCATGTTTATATGGCTCCCTACAATGCCAGCAGATCACTTTCAAGTTAGTATAAAAAGAAAATCCAAACAAGTATTGAAAGATTTAGTTCACTTGATCTCTGTGTATCTCTCTGCACTGGATGTACAAAATTAGTATTTGATATGATATTATATGGTGGTTGTCTATTCACATTAGAAAACTTTCATTTGAATAACTTACTTTTTTTTTTTTTTTCTTTTGGTTACTTTTTTAATAGACTAAACTATTTAAAGATACTCACATGTGGATGATTCATGTGATTTGGAAGCCCTACTGTACTGTTCAACTGGCTCATATACAGGTTGTATTTCTTAAAAGTGAAATCCAGAAGAGCCAATGGAAAGGCACAGTGGTATGGAAACAAGCCTTGTTCTACTGAAAACAAATCCGTTTTACCTTTCTGCCATTAGACTATCAGGTTGAGCTTTAGCTAGACAGTAGAGACTTATAGCAGACTCTAAAAACATGCTTCTCCTCACTTAGGGAGATATGCTGATCATAATTCAATGTTTGACTTTCAGAAAGTAGAAACTTGATCTGCTATATGTATAATTCATCTGATTTTTTAACAGATATGATAAATAATCTCAGTAAACCACTTAAGATTGTAACCACTCGGTTTGCAGTGACATCTCTGATCCCTAGGGAATTACTGTGAGGACTAGAGAAAATGCTCATATACTTAACACATGGTGATCAGGTGTTTTATGCTTAGTCTGAACCAACACTCAAACCTAGTTGAGGAATTTATATGTAAATTTTTGGGACCAATATTTTCCTTACTTAGGACAACTAATAACTATGTTACTTGCTTTCATTTTGATAACCTGTTTTTTTAATTAATCTAAAGTTATTCTGAATGTGTACTTTGGACAGATATATTAATGTTCATAGTTTATATTTGAACTTATCCCACAGAATGGATGAATTTGCAATTGTTTTAAAGTTTCATGCTATGGAATTAATAAAATAGAACAATTAACTGAAAACCTTTTTTTAAGACCTTTAAATCATAAAGGAAATTTTTTTTTCTACTGTGGAAATACCTTGTTAGATGATTCATGTTCTGATTTTATAACATTTTAATTTAGACTCAATTTATAAGTTAATCTCAGACCAAAATTATACTCCCAGTTTTCTGAGCATCCTTATTTGGGAGAAATTTGAGGAGCAAAGCATCTTCTTTTAATTTTTATTATTTGAGAATTGTATGCATTATGTTTTGATCATATTCCCATTTGACTGACTTTTCCATCTCCTCCCAGATCTACCTCCTACTTTATACCAACCTAACTTTGTCTCCTCATTCACTTTCTTAAAACCCATCAAGTCTCATTAGTGCTGCCCATCTACTCTAAGGTTTGGAGCCATCCACTAAGTGTGGTAGACCTCCCAAGGCCACACCCTTAGTGAGCCAGATGTTAGACCTCCCAAGGCCACACCCTTAGTGGACCAGATGTGCCCCCGCTATCCTTAACCAATAGCTTCTCAGTTAGCGGTGGGATTTTGTTCCCCTCCCCATGCTGGCATTTTGACGGACCTGAACTCTTACAGGTCTGTACATGCTGTCACAAGCCTTTGAGCACGTATGCACAGCTGTGCTATTGTGTCCTTGTAGCCATCACCATCTCTGGCTCTTACAGTCCTCCTGCCCCTCGTCCACAGTGATCTGCACAAGCCATCTTAATGCATTGTTCCACCTGCACAAAAGCTGCCAGGCTTTGGTTCTTTGAGGCCCGGCACTATTACTGATCGCAATAGAGAATGCAAATTGTCCATGCTAAATCTATTTCAGAAATGAAGGAATGGGAGCATGGCATCATTTGAAGCAAGAGAAACATTGATGGGGAACAGCAATGGTGGTGAAGCACTAAAGAAAGATATCAAGAGACAATAACAGATCTCTGGCAGTGCTAAGTAATAATGGCTAAGTGATTTATTCTGTGAGGACTTAACGAAGAAACCCGCCTGTGACAGGAGTGGATGGCCTTTTAAGATGCATTCACTGCTAGATTTTCTTTTCCTACAATAACTATTACATCATAATTTAAAAATAACAATATGTGGATCTGTTTATAGCTGAAGGCCATTTATATTTAAAGAAAAAACTCCTTTACCACTCAAGATAGATAACATGGAATAACAGTAACAAAAATTAAACACTGAATGCCTTAGGGAAAAATGCCATCTTCAGTAAAGTATTTGATCCCCAAATTTTGCAATATTTTGCAAATACTGTTATAGTGATGATTTGTTTAATGTAGCTGGGCCGGAGGCCTGGACTCATGAATTGAAACAGATGTTCAGTGATGGTTCTTGGTGAACTGAAGAGGGTTACATATTACATACTGCAATCTCTCTGGTGGTAGCAGTAAGCTGTCGCTGTGTGACTGAGGTTGCTTGTAGCTTAGAGAGGCTTGGATGGTGCCACTGCAGGGATGAGCAGGGAGGCCATATGAGAGAACATAGGTGCTTGGACTTCTAACATCTTAAGGCTCTGGGCCTTGGGAATCATGAAAGAAGAGAATCTACACATCTGTCTACAGGGCTTCTAAAACTCAGTTACACTTGAGTCCTTAGTATTTCCTCAGCTTCGTGTGAAGTATTTGAGAACTTTAAAAATTCCTCTCAAGCTGGGTGGTGGTGGCACTTGCCTTTAATCCCAGCACTCAGGAGGCAGAGCCAGGCAGATCTCTGTGAGTTCGAGGCCAGCCTGGTCTACAGAGCAAGATCCAGGACAGGAACCAAAACTACACAGAGAAACCCTATCTCGAAAAAAAATTTAAAAAAAAATTCCTCTCAAACTGACAAACAAATCTCTCTTCAGACATGGCTGGGTTGTTGTACTTTTAAGGCATGTTTACTGTGTACATAGTGTGTGTCAGACACTAAGGTAACTACTGGCATACACAACTCAGCAGTGCAAAGCCCTTAAGTATTGAAGTTTACAGTCCAGACCCTGGAGAACACTGAGATCTGTTATCTGAACATGGGAGCTAGTCATCCCAGAACAATAGTGTGACATGGCCCTTCAGTAGATGTCCTGTACCTGTTTCATAGTATACAACAAAGGAATAATTATGTCCTCAGCTACAATACTAGTCTCTGTCTTTCTAACCACCAGTGTCCTGGTATGTGCTTTCATACTAACATGCTTGGGCCACTGAGTTTTCATATGGTAGTTCTTTCTTTTTCTATAACTAATTATGATCATGGACAGATTAATGTGTTTTAATAATCAAATTAATACCCAGCTGTAGTATTTTAACTTAGAAAAGTAAGGTATTATTACAAGTACAGAAAAACTTATATTGAATAGGGCAGACCTACTTAAATGAGATAAACTATAGTACATCAAAAAAATGAGATAAACTAATAAAAATATAAATGCAGTCTCTATACATTGTTAACATTCCTTACAAAGATTTCCAAGAAAGCCTATCGGACAGAGAAGCTGGTTTATTTAATAATCTTGCTACCAACAAGAACACTAAAAATGTTTCTGACAATACTTAAAGTTACAGAGAAAAAAATTATTGGGTTAGGATTAGAAATCAGGCATTCAAAAAGCACAGAATGCTTAAAATTGAACAAAATGAGTAGATGATAAGTCAACTTTTAAAATCCTCTCTCCCTTTACCTCCCCTCCCCCGTGTGTGTGTGTGTAAGTGGGGGTACCTGTGTTGGTTAGGATAACCTTATTGCTGGCCCTCACTTCCTGCCTTCTCTGAGAACAGGGTATCTGTTGTGCATTGCATCGCATGCTTCACTAGCTAGCCTATGGACTTCTGGTTCTTATTCCCAGTCTGCCTCCCATCTTGCTGTGGGAGCACTGAGTTAGCAGAGGTGCACAGTGGCTCAGCTTTATGTTGGTTCTGGGAATCTGAAATTGGGCTCTCACAACTGAGGAGTATGCCTTTCACCCCGGAGGCGTCTCCCCAGCCTTCCCCACACTTTTCATTGGCATGTAACTTGTAGACACAGAACAGGGACTGTTCAATGAATTGTTGATAGAACTTGTAAAATTATCTTGACAAACAGCTAGATCTGGTTCTTGATTGGTTACAGACATGATAATTTTTATTTATCAGTGTAAGCACATTTTTAAAAAATTTTCCTAGTTCTATGCAGTGAAATTATACATAATGCCAAATATTTGGCCGGCCCACTTTTGTAGTTCATTATTGTATCACATAAGCAAAAGCAGAAATTTAGGATATTTTTCCAGCTTGTTAGAAATTAAACAAACAAAAGAAAATACATATGCATAAATGTTTGTATATTCCTTCCCTGATTCTTACATATCTTACTTTTTTTTTTTTTTCATTTGATTGACCACAGTTGGTCTTGAAACCCAAACAAAGCATAATAGAGAAAAATCACGATTTCCTAATTAAATTTCATTTAGCTATGTATTTTACTTTGAAGTTTAAAGTGGCATATTTGAAATGCTATTGTACAAGTTAGTCTTCTCAGTACTTTTAAAAAAAAGTTTGTCTGAGGAGATAATTGTACCTAAAGGTCTGCTTTAAAATTTGCCTCAGTCCAGACTACATAAAGGTCCATACTAGAGACAGTCATGTTTAGAAAGAGGCAATATACACACAAAAACCAACAATTTTATTAAATGTATATTTACTATAAATATATATGTGTGTATTATTGCAAAACTATTTTTAAGTTATAAGAAGCCTCTTTTTTGGAGCTGCTTAGCCTTCACAAAAAACTGGACTATCCTAGACTTGTTTTAAGTTAGTATGAAAAATTTTATTAAATAAACTATATTACAGTCTCAATTAGGGGCTGCCAGATTAAAGAAGGGAAAAAATCTGTTTCCTATCAATTGCTCCAGGACACAAAGCAGGTCTGTGTAGCTCTGTGTTATCCTAGAGTGTGTTAATCAGATACAAGGTGTGACGGAAGCCAGAGACAAGAGTTTCCCTGATAGTGCCCAGACTCTGATAATAGGCTGGGTAAGCCTTCAGAATGTTTCAGTGGTTAAGCAGTAAACAACGTGATGTAGAACTTCAAAAAGGATGGCACATTCCATGTAAAATCAAACCATAAGTCTTTCATGACACGTTTGAGTTTATGGAACCTGAGTGCCTAAGATCCTAATGTCAGAGACTGAGAAGAGAAGAAAATAAAAGGCAAAGCATGTTTTCCTTTAAATTCAGGGTAAAATCGAAACATAAAGAAGAACCCAGTGATACACTCCTCATGAAAAGTGCATTTCAGCAGTGAGGAGAAGTCTCCTGGAGCATTCCCCCAAAGGTTGATGGAGCTGGATGAGATGTCCTCACTGTGACTGGACTGCTTCAGTTCTCATAGCTGTTTCCTGGTGAGGGATGGAGAGTGGGCATGTAAAAGCATTAGGAATCACAGAGGGATATCGTAGGGAATTGCTGTTAATAGGCTGAGTTTATTAATTTTTCACTCTACTCATTTGAATTTACCAGGCTGTGTACTGCCAGCACTCTTAGTTATTCGGGATAATCTTTGAATACCTTTATGAAGTAAAAGATATTTATTATGGGGTTTTATTTACAGAGTGTTAGCACTTAAGTAACTCCTAAATTTGTATTTTTTACAAGTGAAAAAACTGAGACTAAAACTAATTAAAATATCTTTTAGCGAGACATATACTTCACTTAGCTGCAGAAGTCTGATTGGGATCTAGGTCTCTTGACTGCTTCCTGAGTGTCCTTTGTATCATTATCATATCACATTATTAATGTATGTTAGCTCAGACTCTAAGATATAGAGAAAGGATGATTTTACTATGGCTATTAAAGTATATTCCTCGAGATTCCTGAAATGCCTGTGGAAGACTGGCTAGGGTTACAGATGATAATCTGTCAATATAAGGCATTTCATTGATTTTCAGTGAAACAGAAGACAGAATATATAAAGAAGGGGAAAGTTGTGTGTTTGTGGGGACAGGGAACTGGGCTGTAAAGTTTCCTATGTCTAAAATTCTCACATTTTTAGTCCTATAAAACAATAATAATGGATGGCAATTGCTTTGCTTCTAATTTCGTTATCCAAAAATATGCTCTTAAACACTCCTACAATAAAAAACAAAGGGACACTCCTTAGCTTGCTAAGTACACTCTCAACAGAGATTTAAGTTTAATTTAATTTAAGTTTCATTTAATAAGATAACTCTTAGATTTTCAGCAACTCTGGTAAAGCTTTTCAGAAACAGAAGTCAGTCATCAGAATCTGTAGCAAAACAACCCTGTCTCACCTTTTTCTAGCTAATATTTATTACCGAGGAATAGATTTAAAGTATTTAAATGAATAGTATGTTACAAAATAGGCATTTAGTTCTAAGACACTTTATTTTGTACATATTAGAAAACACCAGTTAGGTCATCACTCATTAGGAGAAACTATAAGACAAGTTCAGTGTCTGTACAATGTGTCATACTTAGCCTTTAAATTAAGAAGACAATAATTTTTAACATTAGCTACGTGTGGTAAATGACTTACACATAAAGACACAGGCCACCAAGCTTGATGACCTGAACTTTATCCACGGGCCCCACATGATGGAAGGAGAGCCAGAAGCAGGGTTGTCCCCTGACCCCATGAGTGCATGGCACTCATTCAGTGTGTGCCCACAGTGAATAAATAAGGGAATAAACTTAAAATGTAGAGAACCATTAAAAACCACACACACACACACACACACACACACACACACACACACACACACTGTGATTTAAGGCAACTTTACCTACATAAAGATACTGTGAGTAGTTTTTAGTAATGTTCAGGTTTCAACAAAAATACTTTTATAATTATGAGATCAAAATATTTTCAAAAAGTGATATTCTAACTCATTTAGATTTTAAAAAGAACCTTTTAAGAACTTGATCACCTTGATCAAGATTTCTTGTCCTTTGAATTAATGACATGCTGTTATAACAGAGAAGTATACGTATCTATTAAATCTCAAGGCCACCTCTTATGCTGGCTGTGCTGAATATGGCAGTGTGTTTTTAGTAGGAGGATTCTGTAAATATTGCTGAAGCTTTTGTAAGGTATAATTTTCTATTTCCTAAGTGATAACAGTTTAATATTGAGTAATTTCTCTCCTCTTACCTTTTAATTTTGCCTTTTTCCCTAGAGTGTTTTTGTTGTGACCCTTGGGGCAGTAATACACATGTCAGTCATCACACTAGTCTAGAGGTTAGACCTCTTTTGAGTGCAGGACTGAGGCTCAAAGACCATTTTCATTTCTAGAAGTATACACTTGAAATCAGAAAAGCTGAATTTAGTTTTATTTTATATGTATGTGTGTAGCATGCACTTGTGCACACGCAGAGGTCAGGGGACAGCTTGCTGGGGTCAGTTTTCTCCTGCTCTGTAGATCCCATGGATCAAACTCAGGTCGTCAGACTGAACTGCAAGCACCTTTTGCTCGTTGAGCCATCTCACCAGCCCAAAGACACTTATTTTTAATAAAAATAACAGTATATTCTGTCGTTGCTGCTATATATACTAGCCTTTTAATGTTGTCATGCATCAGGCCTAGAGGACAATTCAGTTATAAATTGATCTTTAAAAAAAAGAGGAGGGGAAGATTTTAAAGGAATGCATGGTATGACCTTGTCATATTTGGTGCTAGATTCTATGCTCACTGCATTAAAAAAATGATTTTATTAGAAGAATGTCAAGTCAGCCATCAATACTCATAGATACTTATGGTTTCTGTGTTTATAATCTTGTCACTCTTCTTTTTAACAACTCAAATTTTAGGTTCAAGTTCATTAATTGTTACACTGTTGAGGAGGAAGGATGGGGAGATGACTCAGATGGCATGAAGACCTGATTTCAGATCCCTAATATCCATTTTTTAAAAAGCAGGGCAGTGGCACCTATAATCCCCCCACTGGGTAGGCAGGGACAGGAGGGTCCCTGCGGCTCACTGGTGAGCCAGCCTAGACTGCTCATTGAGTTCTAGGCCAGTGAGTGACCATGTCTTCAAAAACAAGGTAGATACATGAGGAACAACACTCAGGCTGACCGTCTATATGCACATACACACACATGCACCCATACATGTGAACATGAAGACAGACAGAAAAAAACACATACACACTTATACCATTAAGAGTACATAGGGTAGTGCCGGGTGGTGGTGGCACACGCCTTTAATCCCAGCACTCAGGAGGCTGAGCCAGGCAGATCTCTGTGAGTTTGAGGCCAGCCTGGTCTACAGAGCAAGATCCAGGACAGGCACCAAAACTACACAGAGAAACCCTGTCTTGAAAAAACAAAAAGAGTACATAGGGTAAAAAGGAAGCTGAAGGTTTGGGGCTCATTGTGATGAGCCGTCTGCCTACACAACTATTAGATATATTTTTAATTCGAATATTTAGTGTGCATGGGGAGTGTGTGTGTGTGTGTGTGTGTGTGTGTGTGTGTGTGTGTACATGCATCACAGTGCCCACAGAAGTCAGCGGATAACTTACAGCAGTCGTTTCTCTCCTCCCACTGTGTGGCTTCTGGCGATTGTACTTGGGTCATCAGGCACTGGTGCAAGTGTCTTCACCTTTTGAGCTGGCTTGCCAGCCCAGATGTATTTTTTTTTTCCGAGACAGGGTTTCTCTGTGTAGCTTTGCGCCTCTCCTGGAACTCACTTGGTAGCCCAGGCTGGCCTTGAACTCACAGAGATCCGCCTGCCTCTGCCTCCCAAGTGCTGGGATTAAAGGCGTGCACCACCACCGCCCGGCCAGATGTATTTTTTTATTGAGTTAGGATAATAAAATATTATAAGTGGTATGAGATAATAACTGAATAAGTTTTTTTATTTATTCAGAATGTAACTAGGGTAAATACGGGCTATATTAGGGGGTGTACCTATGTCTGTGCATTTCACAAGTACTATTAGGAGGCCAGTTTTGCTTTTTGTGGTATGGCTCAGCCCATCGGTTCATATGCACTGGGTCATGACTGAATTTTAATTACTATTTTTACACCAACAACTAAACTCACGTGCTTGAAACTTAAATTCTAATAAAACAATCAGATTGTATGTTTCCCTTGAATATCTCTTTGTTCAAATAATTCAATCAGATTTTTTAGGTTTGTTTTTTTTTAACAAAACTAAAGGTTAGTTTTAGTTTTTTTTGCCAAATGAAATAAGTTACTAATCAACTATTATTTTTTTTAAGGATGCCACTTATTTATTAAAAAAAATCAGTAACACTTAGTTCTGGCATTTCATGTGGAATTAATAGAATTTCTGGCATTATAAGATGTATTCTTGGATTGTGGATGACTTGTGACTAATGCTTCTTTTAGGAAAAAAAGAAAAGTCAAGTCACCCTTTCTCTAGTGATATGTAATTAGAACTTTGTAAATGATCTGCCCCTTCTAATACATTATCTTTTTGCAAATGAGTTTAACTCAGCACGGAACAGAAAGCCTGATAGAACTAAACAGTTTCCTCTTGATATCATATACATTTTAAACAGGTTCAAGGCCGTTGGTCCTTTGGCTAAATGACATAGAGTCTGTCCATAGTACCCGTGCTATGTAACTAGCCATTGCTGAGGTCTTCATTGAATTTTTGGAGAACAAGTTAAAATTGTTCTCCAAATCTGTAGCCAGTAAAACTTCTCTGTGCATTTTATCTTTAAGTTGCCTCCCCAATATTCTCTCAAGTATAGCTGTATCAGAAAGACCATAGTTAAGAATACAATATGATATAATGTACTTACCAGACTTAATATTACTTAGTTAACAATTCAACTCATTCACAAAATCTTAGCAGTTACTATATTCTCTTCAAAATTGACTTCACTGCACAGCAGCCTTGACAAATGTCTATGTATCCTTATTAAGTACTTCTCTACACTCCAAGAAGGCTGCAGTTCTGCAATAGCGCTCACCAGCTATAAAACAAGGCCTATTACCGCAGTATTCTGGGTCTTGTCTTTCGCATGTGTAAAACAGGAATAATTATAGTACCTATTTCAGGATGCTGTCACTTGAGTCACTTAACAGTAGGGTCTGATATGTACCAAGCGTTCTAAATTTAAGATTTCTATATTTCATGTATCCTTTCACTTATCAAGACAATCTAGGTAATCAATGACTAGATGAGTACATAAATTGCTATAATTGCTAGTCATTGTGACCATATTGTTATTACCAACAGAAGCATAGCTTATTGTTGATATCTAAGTACAGGTTTCATTGTAGATATAACAGGGGATAAAGATCAGTTTCAGACAATATTGAAGTTCTATCAGTTGAATAATAAATGTTTATTATTTTAAAAATAAAATATAATGTTTATGAATAACTCTAAATTTTAAATAAATTACATTAGGAAAAAAATTGACACTATTAGAATTGTTAATAGGTATCTGTTAGAAAAGGAGGAAAGGGGCTGGAGAAATGGCTCAGTGATTAAGAGCACTGGCTTCTCTTGCCCAGGACCAGGCTTTGATTCCCAGCACCCACATGATAGATCACAACTGATTGTAACTCCAGTTCCAAGGGATCTGATGCCATTTTTTGACCTCCAAGGTTCACATGTGGTACACATGCAGGCAAGCCATTCACCTGCATAAGAAATAGGTCTAAAACTTTTTAAAAAGAAACAAAGAAAGCCGAATAATTTGATAATAAAATTGCCATTAGCAGTACTGAAGTCAAAATTAGTCTTCACCACCCTCAGTAGAAAGCAAATATTATATATTTTCCAAATGTACAATATAAAACACCCAATCTGACATCTGACACTTCCAAGAGATTAACTGACAATATGAAACTCAAAATTGAGTAAGTCAACTTTAATCAGAAAATTATGGTATTATATTTACTATAAATTTTCAGATTTGTTCTTATATTCTGTGATGGTGATTTTGTACTTCACCTTGGGCTGAAAATTGCAGTGCCTTTGAGCTAGTGTCTCCTTGGCTCGCCTCTTCTCATGGCCAGTATGACAACGCCATTGCAGGACACCCCAAGCTATTTAATGAGTTTTATCCAAATGCCTTGGAAACTGAGACAGATGAAGACAAGCTGTGGGGATAACATGAGAAATGCTTCAAGCCCTTTTTTGAGCACCATCTTTGTCTTACTTCTCCTGCCCATTTTTAATACATAGCTTCAAACCCCTTAAAATAGATTTATCAGGTTATCCTACACTCTCATTAGCAAGTAAGATCCAAAAGAAATGAAGTTAGTACTGGAAGGCATGATCAAGATAATAACCAACTAATGGAAACATCCGAACTGCCCATCAGCTAATGAGTAGACCAAAAGCATAGTACAAACACAGCATGCTATACAGACATATTGAAAAGGAAACTATGGAAAAACCTGGATAGTCCTGTGATAACATGAGTTAAGAGGCACAGAACAACATGATCCCACCCATGTGCAATTTAAAATTTTACCTCATAGAACTTGAAAGTAGAATGGAATATAGGGTTTAGAAAGTTCAGAAAAGGTGTGAACACTGGGTATTGAGTTAGTGTACAACAGGAGAGTCTGGTGTGTTATTGCATGGTAGAATGACCACATAACTACAATGTACTGTATAGTTAAAAAAGCTAGAAGAAAAGTAGGCAAATATTTTTGCCATAAAGAAGTGATAAGTGAGTCACATATGTTGGCTTATACCTGTAACCCTACAACTCAGGATGTTTATACAGGAGAATTCCCACAAGTTCAAGGATAATTTGATCTACATAGTATAACCCAGGACCCAGAACCAAAAGAAAAATAAAAGAAAAATAAAAAGAAGTGTTTAAAGAGATAAATATGTGTAACCTTATCTAAGATTTATAGAATACATGACTATATCACAATACCAATACCACCCCAGAAATGCATATCTCAGTAAAAAAATTAATTTAAAATGAAAAAGATGCAACATATGAGACAAACATAGATATAAAGTTCTTCCATAACCTCTGACCATTTACCTGTTTGTCTTTCCTATCTATTCTCCAGGAATTTTCTCTGCATCAAGTATTATAGATATCTGCCAGTGAATAGACCATAGTCATTTCTCAGAAATTCATGATCAAAACAAGATGAACATTAAAGAATTATAAGTAATTTTATGGTTAGAATGAAATTAAGTTCAACTGTGGTGTTTATTTTCTAGAGTAAACCTTGTCATCAGTTAAAAGCAGTATTTTAGTGTTTTCCTCCCCTTGGTGTTATCTGACTGAGGTCACGCTGGTCACCTGTCATGCTTGCCATGAATGGTCATGGCCACAGACCCCACTGGAAATACAGTTAGCTTTTTCACCTAAGTTCTGGCCGCAGTTAAGAAACACTTAAATCAGAATTTGTGAAATTTAGACTTGTAGCCTTTGTCCTTTCCACTCATGATTGGTAACATGCCAGTGACTTGTTTGGCAGAAAGGTCGTTGTTCTTTATGGCTGAAACACAGTTCTGAACAGGTATTTTTAGTGCGCTCTAACCCAAATGAAGGTCCTCAAGAGTCTTTTGTCATGGCAAAATATTTCTGAGTAGCAAGCAAGTAAACTTATATAGTAACACTTGCTATTTGTGTGTAATAGGAGTATGATGAAGAATGGGCAAAGAAAATTCAGAGTGAGAAGTTTCGCTGGCATAACTCTCAGTGGTTGGAGATGGTAGAGAGTCGTCAGATGGATGAGAGTGAGCAGTACTTGTATGGTGATGACCGAATTGAACCTTATATCCATGAAGGGGACATTCTTGAAAGGCCTGACCTTTTCTACAGCTCAGGTAAGATGATAACCAAAGCAAAAACACATGCTTCATTTGTGTGCTAGAAAAAGGAACTTTCGTCTGGCAGTCAAGCATGTTCTCAAACTTCATAAGCACACTTTTAGTACATAAGCAGTCTTTAATAATTTCAGGTAATAGTGACTACACATACCAAACAAAACTAGTAACAGTTTTTTCGAAGTTTGTTTTTGGTGTGATCTCCATTTAAAGTATGTGTAGCCAGGATAGTTAACGACTATTAGAAGTTTCCTACTTTCTAGGATGTGTAAGTTAAACATCTTCAGGATTTCTGACTTCTACTTAACAATGTGACACTCATTGTTTTGTGTTCTACATCTAATATATATATATATATATATATATATATATATATACATATATATGTATATATATAGTGTGTATGCATATATATAATATATATAACTTATTAATTTTATTCTGTTTTTTCATTTAATTTAAGCAGTTTGATGTTACCATGGTTTTGTTTTAATTCTAAACTGTTGGATTATATTTGGTGGTTATTGAGAAGATTTAGAGGTTTCCCTTCTAAACCCTGCTAATACTTTCAAGATAATAGTCTAACCAGGCAATGGTGGTGCACACATCCCAGCACTCAGGAGGCAAAGGCAGGCAGATCTCTGAGTTTGAGGCCAGCCTGGTCTACAGAGTAAGATTAATACCCGTTATATATATAGGCAGAGTTTTCTGTCTAGACCGCTGATCAGCTCTATCCTGCCTGCTGCTCCCCAAATAACCACACAGAGACTTATTAATTATAAATGCTCAGACAATAGCTTAGGGTTATCTCCAGCCAGCTCTTACAGCTTAAATTAACTCATTTCTATTCATCTGTGTGCTGCCCTGAGGCTTGTTTACATCATCTATGAACTTCCCATGTTGCTTTTTCCAAATCTGGCTTACAACACTGAGACTCCTTCTCTTCTTCACTCTTTCTTTTTATCTGCAAAGCCTGCCTAGCCTCCACCTGTCCAGCTATTGGCCAGTCAGCTTCTTTATTAAACCAACCACAGGAACATATATTCACACAGTGTAAAGGAATATTTCACATTTATACACTAACAATTCAACAATTAAATAATAAAACCATTAATATGTGATTTATGCCAAGTTACTAGTGTGGAAAATTGAATAAAAATACAAAACACTATGCTTGCTCTTTTGCTAACTATATTAATTAAATTTACCATTTGAGCAATTTTGAATACACTTATTTTGTTTTGTTTCCAGTGGAGGAAGAGGTTATTTTGGCTCACAGTTTCAGAGGTCTTTCATGGTGGGGAGGGCATAGTGTAGGAGAGCTGTTGACATCTTGGCAGCACAAAGAAGAAGAATTGAGACATTGTTCTCAATCAAATACTTTGAGAGGCTAACAATGGAGTTACTAGGTGCTAATGATGTGTCAGTGAACAAGGCAGGGTCTTTGCCCTTCTAGAGCTAGCATTCTAGGGAGGGTGGGGAGACAGACAATATGCAAATAAATAAAATGGCTGCAGAGTGATATGTTGGATCTCCCTTGAATACACCTTTATGTCAAACAACTTTTGTACATTTATTTATTTGTATGTCATGGCATGTGTATAGAAGCCAAAGAACAACTTGCCAGAGTTGGTTCTCTTTCACCATGTGCATTACTCAGATCTAACTCAGGTCGTCAGCCTTGCAGCAAGTGCCTTTACCCATTGAGCCATATCGCTGTCCCCTCAAACAAATATTGTCATTTAAGTCCTACTGATACTTGAAGACTCAAATCTGTTATATTTTTAATTCCTCCTCTCCCCAAGTAAGATACTCTAACCCAATTCCTATATTTTATTGTGTTAATACTCCATGACACATATATTTACTGTTTTGTATTATTTATAAATAAATTATTTTGTTGTATCCAAAGAGAAAATCTTTTGTAAGGAAATCATTTGTTATAATTGTGCATATTTTTCACAAAATGGTTGACACTATTATTATGCAAGTGTTATATAGGAAATAATCATTTGGTAACTAAATAATATGCCAGTTGTTTGCCATATTTTTCATTAGTCTGGCCAATGACTTGGCCGATATTTCTACATTCAATAATCTTACATAGGAGACTCACAAAGTCCTCAGAGCCTTGCAAATAGTTAATCCCAAGGCTTATACTAAGGGTTTGTTCTAGGCTTAGGGCAGCCTAAAGCCATAACACAGATCTCTTATTCCCAGATGATTGTTATTCCTCTACATAATCCTACAAATAGCAGATTATTTAGAGTCCTAGGGCAACTGAGAAAGTAATACAACTCTAATTATTTTTTCAAAATACTAACAGGCTTAGATTTAAAAGAGTAAATGTTTATAAGAAAAAACAGAGCTCTCAAAAAATAGCAGTGTAGAGCTCTTTAGGGGATCAAATATGTCTGATAATCTGATATATAATAATTAATACCTAATAAAGACCAAGTCATCAAAAAGCATTTACATTTTATATAGCTTACCCACTTAAAAGCACAGGATGTGAAAATCATTTTTATTTAAAAATTTAATACATTTGTATGTGTGTTTTAATGTTTGCCATTTAAATTGTCAATTTTTATTCACAAATTATTTTTGATGTATTCCCAAATCATGCTATATAAATGAAGCTATCTGGATATAAAATGAGAAACATGCTGAAGTATTGTGGTGTTCCATGCCTCCTCTACCTTTATTCCTGACCTTTCCTAAGCCTAGACCCCCTGACTACCACACCTAATGCCTTTATCTTTTTTTGTCTTTTCTTACCCACAATACTGTAAGTCCCTTGAGGGCAGTCTGCCTCATTCCTGTCTGCAATGGTATTACCTAGCACACAGTAGGGACTCAGTGACTGCTGTATTATTATGATAAAATGTTGTGACCACTTATGTATGTGTTGCCTTCTGTGCATACTCCAGGGGCACCACATGTCATTCTGACATTTTCTTTCCAGACCAAATAAATAGGTTTCTAATGTGTTGCTCAGTAAGGTAATTTCTATGTTATTCCCTGTGAATGTGTTTTACTAGTTACTGCTTTGACTCTTTCTAGATGGACTGATTGCCGCTGAAGGAGCCATAAGTCCAGATTTCTTCAATGATTTTCACCTCCAGAATGGAGATGTGGTTGGTCAGCACTCATTTCCTGCCAGGTAAGCAATGTTCCAAGAGAGAACTCAAGCGTGGCATCTCCCTTGTTTTGAAAAGCTTCAATTTGTCATTAAGAGGAGGGTAAAAACTTTCTATCTCTCCAGGAGAGTGATAGTTAATTTATTAAAAATAATTCTTCATTGCTTTGGAAAATATACACTGTCCTTTGAAATAGATAATAGTTTGCAAACTAATAAACACAGATGTTTCCCGGTGTGTCCAAAACAAAATATGAGAGCACACAACATATAGTTTAACATTCATAGACCAGTCTGATGGAAGTTCTGTTTCGATTAGTAGAAGACTTTTTTTTTCTTATCAAGACAGGGTTTCTCTGTTCCCTAGCTGTCTTTTAAACTGTTGCCAAGTGTGTAGACAACTTTTTCCTCCTTATGCCATCACTAAGCTTTCATTCAGCTTAGTGTAGACTAAGTCCATTGACTGTAGACATTTCACACTGAGATAGTCAACTGAAAGCAGGTGTTAACTGAAAGTAGCTTCTTGATTAAAGGTGGGACTTGGAGTCCCTTTCCCCTTGTGGTGCTGGGGTTTGCCTACTGTGAACCTGTGCAGGTCTTGTACGTGCTGCCCCAGTCTCTCTGAGTTGGTATGTGCATCAGCCCTGTTGTATCTGTACGATGCTTGCTTCCTTGGAGTCATCCACCATCTATGGCTCTTCGAATCTTTCTGCCCCTTCTTCCAAGAAGATCCCTGAGCCTTAAGAGGGGGAGGTTGATAAATACTTTCCATTTAGGGTGAAATGCTCTGAACACTGCCCATTTGTGAGTTTCTGTGTTAATTACCATCTGTTGAAAGAAGGAGTTTCTCTGAAAAGGTTGAATGATGTACTAATCTATATCATTAGGAGTCATTTTATCGCTATATTTCTTTAGCATAATAATAGTAGATTTTCTCCTAGGCTGTGAATAATATATTCTCAGCTTCTTGTCTACTTTATCAGTGTCAGGTATTGGGTTCCATCTCATGAATGCTCTTCAAATCTAATCAAAAGTGGCAGTCATTCCCATAACACTTGTGCCTCTATTATACTGGTATGATTTGCAGAAAGGTTGCTATTGTAGGTTGCAGTGTTAGTAGCTAGGTAGTATTGAAGATTACTTCCCCTCCCCACCCCAGTAGCCTGCAGAGTACCTACCAGCATCATGAACATTATAGGAATCAATAAGAGTGAAGTGTCTAGTTGGGCAATGGCTCAATTTCTCCGTGTTCAATAACATAAGTAAGTGGTATTTCAGTAACACCGTCTTACTTTGAAGTTGTGGAGGGTAGCCAATAGCAAAGGCCAAATCTATTTAAGTGATACATTCATCTCTCTTCCCCTGACCAATGTGTTGTAACTCTCAGTGATCTGCTGAAATGAACTTTTTAATACAACTATAATTATAATAGTTGATATAAATATTATTGATCATCTGTTGTATACAATCTAGTTTATAAATATCTATCTTTAGATTTTTAAGTTGCACTCTCAATTTTTAAAGCAAGAATTATATCCATTTTATAGATAAAGAAACCATAGCTAATTGAAGTAACCAGTGAGGTGACCTAATATGCATGGCTACCCTGCGTAGAAATACTACCTTTCTACATAAATGCAAGCAAAGCTTTCTTTAAATTATATTTACACTTACTGCCTCTTATTTAAGTGACATATTCATGAAATGTGGTTTGGTGTTCTGTAGTGGCTTCTCAGTGACAACACGAGAAATAATTTTGTCAGTGTACTGGATTGACATAATGAGAAATCCCTTGCCTCAAGACATAAAAGCTAACCATGGCTAAATACTAAAACAAACATTTGACTTTTGATTATTTCTGAGGTGTCTGACGTTCCAGTTATAAGTATTTAAATACAGACTGTTTAATTATAACTCTATCATGTAACAATTTCATGGTGCAAATGTTTTCCATAAAACCAAAAATGAGGAAAGATGATTTGGGCATATGATCTCAATATTTATAGCAAAAAAAAATTGCTTATGTCATTTATAAACCTAATTGTTCTGCCATTGTAATTATTCCTCCCCTTACGTTTCATGGTAAATATCATCCTATATATGGTACCAATCTAAATAAAGCAAACTGCTACTAATTTTGCCTTATTTCCTTAAATAAGACTTGTTTTCCTTTTTATGTAATTTTATGACTTTAAATAAATTAAACATATTGAATATATGTCAGGAGTGTGGGACATTCTCTATGACCTCAGCTCTTAGAGACATAAGGCAAAAAGCTTCTAGGCCAGTTGGGGTCATATGGAGAGACCTTGCCTCATAAATTCCAATATGAAAATAATTGAATATACAAGTCAATAAATCTTGAGATCAAGTCAACAAAGTCTATCTTTTTAATGATAGTTTTATAAAAGAACATAGCTGTTATGAGAGATACTTAATGATAAAGTTTAATATTTAGAGATTTCAGTATTTTGCTTTTTATTTATTTTAAATTTTAATGACTGGGAAATTCATATAGGACTTCTTTATTGAAAATTACTGTGATACATTATTTTATGACTTAAAAAAGCTGCTTAAATGCTTTACCCTTGAAAAGGAACTAAAGGCTCCTTATAATCAAAAGAGTGATATACTTGCTGTAATTATCTTGATTTCAGAATTGTTTATCCTTTAAAAAAGAACTTTCCCTAAGAAAAGTTGTCTTTTATATCATCTTTTATAACTTTACAAGCTTCAAATCCTATAAGCATATCACTTTTTTATTTGCCGAAGAAATAATTTACTGTTGACTTCTTTGGGTTTCTTGTAGCTAGTAAGTCAAATGAAAGGGCTGCTCATTTTATCAGTGGAGAGACAGTGTCCAGGAGAACAGAGGGCTTGTCATGGATCTTTCACACATTCTGTTGGAGTTATACTGAAATAATTCTTAGTTAAATAAGTTTTATTCTGGAATAATTTACTTTTTTCACTTATTCAAATATTTTTACCTATTTAAGATTCTTTTTTTAGTAATAATTATTTATTCTTTGAAAATTTCATAGATACATGAATTGTGTTTTGACTGTATTCACCACACTCTTCCTCCCTACAACTCCTCCGAGATAGGATTCACTTTTGATATAACTATGTTCTCTGTTGATAATAGCAAACCATGGGTCTTCAGTTAGTTATATTTATTTTAGTTCTGGAAGCATTTAGTCATATTAAATTGCTATATAATTATTCGTGTATTTTGCTATGGAGATCTTGGTGTGTGATGTTCCTGATCTGAAATCTTGAACTACTGCCTAGCTTTCGGTCTCTGATACCCAGTGGGTAAACTTTAAAACTCATTAAAGAACATCAACTCAAAATGCTGATTATGAAAATTTCCATTTTATTAACTGATTTTAAATAAGAATATATTACAATAAATGTCCAGTTCACTAACCTGAAATTGTCGGAAATTCTTACTTTCAACTCTCCTGGAACTGAAAAGAACTTTGGCTATGAACAAATATTGTCCTCATTGGATTTAAACCCTGATAACCCTGAGCCTCTAGAAACCTTTCAAAGGGGCAAGTGTTGCCTCCGTGAAGCTGCCCCTAGTCAGGGAAATACCCAGAGGACTCACAGTTCTTCCCTGCTTCTTTATCACTGTTTTCATAAAGAGGCCTAGCAAAGTTATCCAGGGAACGAATAATAAAAGATGAATGTATAGAAGGTAAAAATGTATCACCAGCATTGTTTGTAATGATTGCCAGTGGTATGTAGGATGGTGCATGAGACAGATTACAGCAGTGGGAAGTGCCACCTGCCAGTCACCTTCTGTGGCTTTTCAGGCTTTGTTATCAGAACAGTTCTTTTGAGTAGTTTCCGGTAAAGTAGTTGATCCCAAGTGACTGCTAGGTAAAGAATAAATTACTAATTTGTATGACATATATTATTTAGATTGTTCAAAGAAAGATGTTTCTTTTTTTCCTCAAATAATGTTTAGTAAGTAAATATATATGTATTAAAATCTGAGAAACTAAGCCAAATTGAAAGAAGTGTTAAAACCTAATCTATATTGTTGTTTTTCCTAAAGTCCAAGTCAAAGGTGCTTCATCGTCTGAGTGCCGGCCTCTTGGTAATATGGTGAGGCAGTTTAATTGGAAACAGTGAAAGCTGTTAAACTCATCTATCTCATTCTACAAGAGAGACCAGACGTTTGATAAAATAGATACTGGCAGTTGGACAGCAAATCCTTGGCTTTAGACATGTGTCACTATTGGTTTGAACCTCTTGGCGCCAGGATTTCCCGACATTTAGAGCTAATGCAAAATGCATTAGGGCTCCAGGCATTAGCTGTGGGGTTGCCAATCACAGTGTCAAATGCAAATCTCCCAAGTCTGAACTGGTGTTGGGGGTAAAGTGGGACTTGGTATTGAAGCTAATTAAAAATAATGGGAGCAAGGCGAGGTGGGGTTTTTTTCCCTGTTATGTACTACGTATTCATGCCATATTTTTGGAGCTTTTTTTCTTATAACTCTTACTTTTCGGGACTAACAAGAACCTCGTGTTGAGAGTATTCTTAAACTGCTTCCAGCTTTTACAAATCAGCTTTTGTTGCAGTAAAAATGGTCCATTTTCCTTTTATAGGAATCCAATTTTCATAAACTGGAAAAAAAACTGCAGAGTCTGCTTAAGTTTCCTTGGGGCTTTGAAAAATATTTTTCAGAGAGCCTGACATTCTTCATGGCTGGAAGAGTGATGTCAGTCGCTGACCATCTCACTGAGGTCAGAGGGAACTGGACTTGCACATGACCTATTCTCTGCCTCATGTGCCTTCGTTTTCTCTGGGTGTAGTTACAACCTTTCTGTTTCCTTTCTTGGAGTAGTTTACTGTTATTTGTTTTGTGAGTAAACTTACACACTATACACTTATGCCTTTCACTGTAGTCTGTTTGCTTTGTGAACCATTAAATAACAGCTGAAATCGTAGTTGTAAGATCACAATGAATAGGAGTTACAAATTATTTCTCTAAATAAAAGATACAGTATTTTATAGTAATTTTAAGTATAATTTGCACGTACATATTTATTGAATAGAAGTACATGCCACAGCATGCATGTGGAGATCAGAGGACAACTGGCAGGAATCAGTTCTCTCTTCATCACGGACTGTCAGGCTCGGGCTGTCGGCCTTGCCAGGTAGCATCCTACTACACTGAGCCATCTTACCAGCCTCCTCATTTTTCATGCATCGTTTTTCCTGGGACTAGGATTCTATTATTCAAATTAGATTTACTTCTTTCATATAAGGCAACCTTTATTCTCCATCAAAAACCTAGTTTATTAGGTTTGAGGCAAGGCCATTATCAAACAATATATAATCTTTAAAAAAAAAATTCAGTATCCTGTATATTTAATGCACTGTTAAACCTCTTACATACACTGAGTTCTTGATATGGATGTATGCTTTGGTCCCTACTAGCTCGTTCTTAGTTCTAGATGTTTGCAGGCATGTTTACAAAGGATTGTTTCTAGGTTTAAATAGAGTTTTTAAGTCTTGATTAAAAGAAATATAAAAGAGGGGCTGGATAGATGGCTTGGCAGTTAAGAGCACTACCTGATCTTTCAGAGTACCCGAGATTCAATTCCAGCACCCACATGTTGCCTCAGAACCATCTGTAACTCCAGTTCCAAGGGATTTGATGCCCTTTTCTGGCCCTGTAGCACCAGATACACACATGGTACACAAACCCAGGTAAAACACCCATACACACAAATTAGAAAATAGTTTTTTAAAAAGCAATCTCTTTTTTATGTATGTATTTTAAGAATGTAACAGCAAGATTGAGTAGTAGGATATTATCCCATTTACTTTAAAAATTGCTCTGTTGTAGACATGAAAAATGTTTCTACCTGAAAATATCAGATCTATGCAAACTTTCATAAGACATTATAAATTAACTATGAATATAGGTATTCATTTATCCAAAGAACATTTTTAACATATGTAAAAATCTGTCTCAAGCCCAGTAATAAAAGCTTTCCAGGCCTAACTCAGAGAAATAATGGTAAGATCTTTCTAGTTTTGTATTAAGGGGGTAGAAATATGCCACAGAATTTCTTGAAATTAATAAAGCCTCATAAGCTGCATGACAGAGGAAGTCATGCCTAAGATAGTGATGTGGTGATTCTACTTTTCAATTTGTGGGATGTAAAACCTGCCGAGCGTGAGTGACAGTTACATTGTGTAAACCAAAACCAGTGCAAAGAAAGACTTTGTACATTGTGAGACTCGTGACGGAAAGTAATCCTGATGGGAAATTGTATTTTTCTTCCTGGATATTGCCGGTTGCGTTTTTCAAGAAAAAATATTCCTAGGAGCCTTTAAATTTTTCAAAGAATAAACTGTTGAAGACTTTCTTAAAAATCTAAATCTAAGCACACCAAAGCAAATACCATGCATTTCTGTAATCTTTGTAATTTTATGTATCACATTTGATCAAAATCATGTATGTGAGGCAGAGAGGGCAAAGAATGAAAATGGAAGTTAAGGTTCGGAGATTTTTAGGGAACCAGACTGGAACTGGGTGGTAATAAATACTGAAGCCCTTAAGCAGCAGCCTTCGTTTCCACAGTTACTGCATCCAGATGACAAGGAGATACATTAATCACCAGTGACCTGTTTGGGGAAGTTGAGAGTGTTTTTAAAAGGGAGATGTGGCATTCATTTCGCAGTAGGACAAATCATAAACCTATTTTGCTTTAATACATTTGACATGTTTTCTTGCAAATTGGTATTTCACATTTGCTTGGAGGCAAGCTGCTGGGAGTTTATTAACACATTAAGTAATTAGTTCATTACCTTAAATTCTCTCTAAAAATTAAATCCAGTTGTATTAAAGTGAGAGTGAAATGAATGATATTATCTCAGCGTTGAAGGATAAATGCCTTGTGCAAATCATTTATTCAGCTAACTAACCCGTGTAAACTTCTCTGCATGATGCCTCCAGTTTTGCCTGGTAAATACATCCTTATGAATTTGCTGTATTTGTCTTACTTGTCATATTTATTTAGACTGTGTACAGAGACAACTTCTTTCTAGCAGAGAAAGGCCTCCTTCTACTACTTGGACACTAATTATTTGCATTTCCCATGGAAAATTGAATTAGATTTTATTAGTAAATTGGGCCTATAACCTTTAAGGCTAGATTTTATTAGATTATCACACATCAGCATTAGCAAACTGTAAACTTTACTGAAAAATAGAGTACAAGCCAAAAATCACTGGAAACTTGGGAAGATGTTTTATCCTAGAGAGGTTGTAGTGCTTACTTGGAAAGGTATTTTCAGTTATTTACTTTGCTTTACAGATTTAGAAGCAAGAGAACTTGGCAGTAGAACTGCTCTCATCCATGTAGTGCCATTTTCTATCTAGTGGTCAGAGCAAATTTTTTGGAGGCATGCACATTAGCTGTGTATTAAAAAAAAAATTATAAACTGGGCAATGGTGGTGCATGCCTTTAATTCCAGCACTCGAGAAGCAGAGGCAGGTGGATCTCTGTTAGTTCGAGGCCAGCCTGGTCTACAGAGCGAGATCCAGGACAGCCAGGGCTACACAACTACAGAACCCAGTGAAACCCTGTCTCAGAAAACAATAACAAAAACACATTTATTGTCTTTCATTAAGACTTTCATTTAGCATAAAAAAATTTGGTATAACTGAATCTATAAGTAAAATAATAAGACTGAATATATAAAATTGTTATATATTCCTATAAAAATGTTAACACATCATCTGTGTATAGCCTTCCTTGTATTCAAAGACATGACACGGGTGTTAGCACCAGCATGACTGGGAAACTGAACGCATAACCACCATTCAAGAGTGATTATCTAATGGTAAAGTTCATGTATTTTCAAGTGTATTAGTTACATTTTGTGGACTCTACAGATAAAACAATTAAGAGTGAATTTAATCAGGTGTGTTGATATATATCTGTAAGCCCAGAATTCAGGAAGCTGAGGTAGGAGGATCTAAAGGCAGGCCAACCTGGGTGATTGTGAGACCCTGTTTCAAAATAAAACAATTGCAAATATAAATGGAAAGGAAGCCTAAAGTCTTTAAGCATAGGTGAGTGCTCACAGGAAATGTTTGGGCCTAGTTGGTGCTCTCATTTAAAAAAAAAAAATAGTATTGCAATGCAAATGGCCATTTCAAATGCTTCTTTATTCATATTCTAAATTGAATAACAATTGCATAAGCGCTGTGGCCCTTTAAAATGAGAGCAATGGAGCAGTCATTTATGCCGTGAGTCTGGAGTTCGTGTATCAAGCTTAGTCCTAACTGGAGAGTATTGTGTAATTCAAGGCAGTTATTCATTCTAGCCTTGTCTGTTTTGATGTGACCTGTTATGAACAGTTTTTAAGTTTTTCTTGTACTAAAACATTAAACAGAACATTTTTTTAATTCAAATTTGTAAGAGAACAGCTGAAACTCAATGCTGGGTTGTAGGCCTTTCAGTGTAATATTAATTAATTGCCTCATTCTCCATGCTGCCCATAGTCACTCTAGATAGGCTTGCTAATCAGCTAAAGCCATGTGGGCTATATAGCTGATTTGTGTTTAGTTTGAATAGGAATTGTACAGGTTGTAGATGAGACAATAAAAGTAAATTCATATTCCCAAGTCCCAGAGTAAAATCCTAAGTTGTAATGAATGAGGAAGGAATTTACAAAGACCTGCTTTAATATGCTTAGTGTGTGCTGTTTCAACTACAAGAAGTTTCTTGTTGTTGTGTTGGGGTGGGGAGTTAGTCTATAAACCTTCTTATAGAAGTATCTAAGACAAAAACAAGGAAATATAATGTTCTAAACTCAGCCAGCCCAGACCACTTGAGCTGCTCTGACAGCTCATAAAGCTGAGAGTAGTTTTTAACTAGGCTCTGTTTTACATTGCCAAAGTGAATTTTCCTTGCAGGAAGTAGCCAGAGGGTTTATTTAGTTTCCAGTCTGAGGCTTTGATCTTTCTGTACTGTCACATCTCAGGTTACATAGCCCTTTTTCACTGCAGTAAATCTGCAACAGTTAATGAGAATAAAATTTCCTCCTCCTCACTGATCACAAGCTGCTAAATGCCAAACCACAGCCAGCCGCCTGTTTGCACAGTTTCAGCGAGGGTGCATGAAAACAGTGCGATCGGTTTAATCTTGTTGTCTTTGTAATTCAGTTTATTGGCTTTCTTCCTTTTCAAGTGACCTACTTTTTATCAAGTCACATGGTTGCAAGACCCAAACTGAAAGAAAATTTTAGGAAGTGAATAGTCCTAAGAGTTGTTCATGGGCTAGGGTAGAGAGCTGGGTTGACTTGCTGCCATTAAGATTAAAATTGGTGCACTAGAAGGCTTTTAAACAACCAGAACCTTTCTGTCTCCTTTGGTTAAACTATCTCTTTAGTGTAAACATAAACTTACAGTTAATTAGTTTAGTGAATAAGAACATTACTTTTTACTTCAGGTACAGAAATGATCACATTGTACCAAGGGAATTCTAAGTCTTTGAGAAATCTTTATTTCCCATTATAAGAACTACTCTTAGAACAAAAATAACATTATTAAACTCACTCAGCCATTTTATCGAGTAATAAAATTTTATCTCTGTACACAGAGAGTAAATATTACAATTATTCAGTAAATCTATAGACTTTCAAAATCACCTCTGAGTAACTGAACTTCTATATTAAGAAGGGCATCTTCACTGGGCATTGGTGGTGCACACCTTTAATCCCAGCACTCGGAAGGCAGAGGTAAGTGGATCTCTGTGAGTTCAAAGCCAACCTGGTCTACAGAGCGAGTTCCAGGACAGCCAGAGCTATTACACAAAGAAACCAAAACAAACAAACAAAACCTGCATCTTCATAGTGAAATATAAACATTTCCTTTTATGATAAACTCAATTATTGTATATTACTCTTTATTAAATTTATTGTTCACTGTCTGTTACATTTTCTGTTGCCTTGTTATGATTGGCAGTTGGTACTTAGCAACTTGTCTGTATCATGAAGTTTATCCTCAGATGGCAACTTTGAGTGATAGCCAAAATAAATATATTTTATTATTTGTTCATATGGACCATATATATGAATATTACTAAGTAAAATAAAAAACTTAAATCAGTTTTGTCATTTCTCACCACTGAATTCACAGTTACTATTATAATAATCATTCCATAGAATAAATCATTTCCCATAAAAATCAGAATATTGGAATGAATCAGTAGTGCATAACGCCCACTCCCTGATTTAGCTAATCATGAAGACCATGAGTAAGAGCAGATTGAGAACTGAGGAGACTATTTCTGAATTAGAGAGTATGCAATCAAATCTCTTGAACACAGAGGATCCACTTTTTGAAAAAATGCCAATTGTTGGTTGCTCCATTTAAAAAAGAAAATAGATAGCCAGCAAAATGACCCAGTAGTTAAAGGTAGGTGCCACCAAGCCTGATAACCTAGGTTGGATCTCTGACCTGACCTCCAAATGCATGCCATGGTATATGCCCACACATACACATACAGATATGATGGTATATGCCCACACATACACATACAGAAATGTGTGTGCACATACACACACACACACACACACACACAAACACACACACACACACACACACACACACACACACTGTTTTTTAAGAAAGGCAACTATGAAAGAAGAGTGATTGAAATTTTAAGGAAGAAGTACAGTGCTTACTGTCCTTGGCCTCTCTAGAACGTGCTGGGTGTCATATAGAAATGCTGAACTGTGAAGCTATTGCTCATGTTCTTGTATTACTTTCAAACATGCCCAAGGTCATCTTAAGCTGTTCTAGAATTGTGTTGTTGTCTTTTTGCAACTTTAGGTCCACCCAAAATTTTGGTTTTGAAAATCTACAGAACATTTCTACACAAAATAAACATTTTTTTAAACATTTTTATAGCTCTTTAAAAAAGAAAAGCTGCTCCAGGCGGTGGTGCCACACGCCTTTAATTCAGCACTAGAGAGACAGAGCCAGGCAGATCTCTGTGAATTTGAGGCCAGCCTGGTCTACAGAGCAAAATCCAGGACAGGCACTAACACTACACAGAGAAACCCTGTCTCGGGGGGAAAAAAGAAGAAGAAGAAAGAAGAAAGAAGAAGAAGAAGAAGAAGAAGAAGAAGAAGAAGAAGAAGAAGAAGAAGAAGAAGAAGAAGAAGAAGAAGAAGAAGAAGAGGAAGAAGAAGAAGAAGAAGAAGAAGAAGAAGAAGAAGAAGAAGAAGAAGAAGAAGAAGAAAAGAAGAAGAAGAAAGAAGAAAAGAAAAGAAAAGAAAAAGAAAAGAAGAAGAAAAGAAAAGAAGAAGAAAAGAAGAAGAAGAAAAGCAAAGCTGCCTCTTAAAAATGAAACTGCTCTAAAGAGCTCTCCTCTTTATGGAACGTGAACAGTGCAGTACAGGTTCAAATGGTGTCACTGTAAAACAGTAGAAACAACACTGGTATTGACGGCAGGCCAGTGTAATCCTATTCAAACCAGAGTGTTTGAAAGGTTATTATTCCATTAATGTTTTCCAATCTGTTACCTGACATGTTCATTAATAGTGACAGTGAGCATTTACTAACATGCTCGAAGGCTTAGAAAGGAGTATGCTAATTTCTATTGGTTGCTGCCCTTATTAATTTAATGTTCACAACTAAAAGCAGACATTCTGTTTTTATAAAGCATGCAGAAGAAAGCTGGTTACCCAAGACAATCCAGAAACTCGTGTTTTTAATCCATCTTTCTTTCTTCCATCTTGTTAGAATGATGGAAGTGACCTTTGTTCAAACATTTCACCTAACCCTCTGGGTTAGTAATCCTCTACTTTCTTGAAGATGACTTTTATGTCACACCCTTCCCTTCTACTGGCTCATCCTGTCACCATGGAAACTCCACTTGGTCTCACATTACATCCCAACTACTGCACACTTTCTCACACTCAAAACTTCTCCGAAAACCTTCAGTCCTGGGGCTAGAGAGATGGACCAGCAGTGAAGAGTACTTGTTGTTCTTAACCCAGCACCCACATGCTGGGTCATAGCCATCTGTAACTGAGGTTCCCCGGGGGGGTGGGGGTGGGGTGTCGATGCCCTCTTCTGACCAAACTTGGTGCATACATACATTCAGACCTCTCTCTCTCTCTCTCTCTCTCTCTCTCTCTCTCTCTCTCTCTCTCTCTCTCTCTCTCTCTCTCTCATACACAGTGAAGATAGAGAGAGAAAGGAGAAATTTAAAAATAAAATAATCTCTCATATCTATTTCAAACTTCTCCAGTTTTCTTGTCAATAGGTTTTATATTACTGAGGCAATCGACTTTTCTCATTTTTAAGTCTCATCTACACTTAACATGGTTGTCTAAGCCCTGCTCTTTTAAAGATCCCGTACTTCAGTTCAGATCATACCAGCTTCTGATCTTTCTCATCAGCCCTCTCCATTCCTTTCCAGGGTCCTTGGTTTATAGCCTCTTCTCCTCCCCACCGGTGAGTGTTGGGTGCTTCAGCCCAGCCCTTATGAGAGTATCTTTTCATTCTCACTGCTTACAGGATTGAAAGCAGATCCTACTGGTCTTGAATAGTATCTGTCATCTTATTTTTTTATCAGAGACTTCTTTGAACACCATCCTTTTCTCTCTTCCTATTTGACATAGCTAATTAAATGCTTGTAAGATTATAAACCATTGCATCGATATGAACATCATCCTATCTTAACAGATGTTATGAGCATCCACCAAGTAGTCAACTCATGAATTGTGGGCTCTTCCTTGATTTTTCCTTTCCCCACTAGTCCCTCTCCAATGATCAGTCCATCGGCCAGTCCTGTTTTCACTTGGGGCAGGGGCTCATATTTGGACTTTTCTCGCAGTTTACACTGTTAACGCTCTAATCCAAACTGCTACTGCCAGGATCATAAGCTCCAGCAGCCTTCTAATTAATTACCTTGAGTCTGCAGCTGCCTCACCTCGTGTTCCTCATTTCACTTCACTTTATCTCACGATAGTCACTACAGCCTTCCTAAGTCAAATCCTGGCTCCCATGCACCTTTAAGAAAAGGCGAATTCCTCAGCATGCTCTGGACACTTGCTCACTCTCTGACCCCTGCGCTCCTTCATCGTCATCCACAGATGTCTCCGCTGTGTCTCTTCCTCCATGAGCAGGTACTTCCTCCTTTGTCACCTTGGTGCTTAGCTTGAGAAGTCATTAGACTTTCTAACGAACTAGCTTTTGTCTTTCAAGTCTCAGCCCAAATATTATTCCCGCATGAAAGCCACCCCTTCACCCCATCTGCTCACCCCATTTCCTTGTTAATCTCTCCCCTTCCTCAAGAATATAGACTAGAAGGCCAAGAACTCTGACAGGCTTGTTCAGAGTTGTGTCTGTAGTGCTTGGCACACACTAGATTCTCATGAACATGTGTTGAATGAACGATAAAGGACAGAGCCTGTCTGTAAACACAGATGAACTTATTTCACTTCCCATGCTGTGTCTCATTTTCAGTGTAAACTGACTTTTCCTAATTTTTTACTTCTATACTTAACCTTTACTGTTTCTTTGTCATCCTTTCAAGTGTATAATGTAAAAAATGTATTAAATATACATTGGCATGACATATTGTCCTATATATCCTGCATTTAGCATTATGTGCTTCTATTTTTAAATTATTGGCAGATAACTTTACTATATGGAAAAATACTTTAATAATTCAGATAAGGTTTAAACTCTTAAAGATACTTGCCTTTATGATTAAGACCTAGTTTGCGTTCTTTGTATAATTGTATAATACATCTACATATCAAATTAAATATACTAAGTAATGCAAACAATATTAAGTCCAGCCTATATTGTTTGCTCCCAGGGTCCGTGGAAGAGTCTACCAACCAGCTGAGGATTCTAATCTGAGGGATATTCAATGAATCTAAGCACACTGAGTTCTTTAGTCCATTCACTTTATTCTTCTAAGTCAATTTTATCTACACGGTTTCTTTTCTGCTCTCTTACTTAGCTCCTCTCAGTCCCTCCTGCTCCCAGACTCTTCTGCTCTCCTGCTCTTCTCTCATCATTCTACCTAGTTCTTTCCATCTCAGTCCTCATCTTTGTCTTCTCCATCCATTCTCCCAGTGCTCTCAGAGATGTTAAATGTAAAGCATAATATCCTGTAACATTTCTGTTTCCAAAAGAAAGTCAAAAATGCTTCAAAATTACAATTAGAGTGTATAAAAATCACATCAGTAATCCATCTGATTTCATCTATCCTAAAGAAACATAGCTTCACCATGACCATGAAAGAAATAGTATTAGCATTAGAAAGAAATGGTCTTGTTAATTATAACCAATTTTTAGAATTGCAGAGGAAGTGTCAGGGTTGTAGCTCGGTAGGTAGAGTGCTGGCAGGATGCCCTGGGTTTGATCTCCAGTACTCCCAGCACTTTGGAGGTAGAAGCAGGAAGACAGAAGTTCAAGGTCATTCTGGACTACATAGTAAATTGGAGGACAGCCTAAGCTACATGAGAAACTGACTGAAATATATACATATTTTTTCTGGAGTTACCATTTATTTGGAAGGTAGTTTTCATGCAGAAAGATAAATACAATATGTTTAGGCATCACATAAATTTCATAAGTAGTCAAATCTTGGGGTTACTTGCTCTGAATATCTGTTCAAGGTGTTAAGAGTCCATGCTGAAACAGCAACATGTATTTTAAAGTTGTATTTCTCGGAAATGATGGTATAATCAAGAATATTATGAAAGCATATATTAGCTTCTGGTGTCAAATAGCATACATTCTACAGAAACAAATTCTACCCCATTTCCCTTCATCTGTTCTTTCCCGTTAAGGAGAAGTTTAGTACATTAGAAGCTCACATGTGCCTACAGAATCCTGTTGTTGCTATTTCTGAGATTTCTAAGGTGCTTTTAACTTAGTTTCTGTAATGGCGTTCAAAGCTAGAAGAATACAACATAAAGACGTAATTAAGGTGAAGATATGCATTCAGTGTTTTATCATTTAAACTTTTATCTGTGGTCTGTTTAATTGATAAGCATTTGGATACGATCTAGAAGGGCAGATATTAGTATAATGCATAATTTATAATGTGTTTGAGCACCCTGTTTATTATTCTTTAACTTTCTTACTGTGGTTTTTTGTTTGTTTGGGTTTTTTTGTTTTGTTTTTTGTGACAGGGTTTCTCTGTGTAGTTTTGGTGCCTGTCCTGGATCTCACTCTGTAGACCAGGCTAGCCTTGAACTCACAGAGATCCGCCTGGCTCTGCCTCTCAAGTGCTGGGATTAAAAGCATGCGCCACCACCGCCCAGCTACTGTGTTCATTTTTAAAGGGTAATGGTATTATCAGGCCTAGAAAAGGAATCAGTATTAAGAATGTGGATTTGGATATTAATTTTACCTTCTCCTGCCCGCTCTTATTCTCATCCTTGAGTAGAGTCTGTATGTGTGCACACATCCAGTAGAATAAACACTTTGGATGCTTTTAAATTGTACCATGTTTTCATAGAAAATAGAATTAGTTGTCTTTAGAAAGGAGGGCTAGGTCATCTGACAAATCTTGAAGCCCTTCCCCTAGTTTTTGAAGAGCATGCTATTCCGTTGTTGCTTTTTAAAACTGCTATTACTGAATTAAAGGCCTTTAGTATTTTCTCATGGGAAAAATAATCAGTTACCTAATGTGGCGAATAAGAAGTGCATTATTTGACTAAGAATCACATGCTTTCTCAAATCTAACCTCCTAAATTTTATAGGCTTAAGAAAATCTTGTACTTATATATTCTAATAATTCACTAGAGTTTTTAGATGGTTTCTTATAACAAAAAAAAAGAGTTGATGGTACGCAGCTTGTGGTTTTGTAATAGAGACATGCCTCTTTAAGAGCACATCAATGTCTTATGCTGTGTCATTTGGAAAAGTCTGAGGTTTGGGGTGCCTATTGCATCAAAGTATCAAGGAGATTGATATAAAAGTTGATTTTAATGCCTCCCATCTCACGAGGGAAAGGTTTACTCAGAAACGGACTTTTCACTTTAGATAGATTCATATTCTCTCTCTCTCTCTCTCTCTCTCTCTCTCTCTCTCTCTCTCTCTCTCTCTCTCTCTCTTGTTCTCCCAAGAGAACAAATGACAAAAACAACAACAGAATTTGTTTGTTTAGAGACAGTATCTCACTGTATAATGCTGAATGGCTGGGAAGGATCTCAACAGACAGCTGATATCATGTGTGTACAGTCCTTGTCTGCCTCCTCTGGCTTCCAGGGACTTCAGGCATGAGTCACCATCCCCGTGAGAAAATTGAACATCCTAGTTACTAAAGAATTCTTGAAACGTTTCATTTAAAGAATTTATATTACAAAAGAATTGTTAGAATATGTCAGGTTTCTCGGTTTTAAAAAGAAGCAAATACACTAACATGGTGGTTATTTAAAAATGAAGATGTCTGTAGTTAGAAGGATAAACTGAGAACTGTATTCCTGTACAGTTTACCAGTACAGGAACGTTAGGTAGCATGCAGTGTTTCCAAAGTGTAGCACAAAACATTTGTTGTCTCCCAGCTGCTCAGAGCCTCCAAGAATAAAAGAGAATTTAGACCTGCTTCAGAAGGACAAGTTGGGCATGCTGGAATAGAAAGTATTTCAAATGCTGCATTGTATTTTTGCTTGAAGAAAGTAACTTTAAAATAGTAAATTTCTAAATGTTATGCTTCCATTCAAGCTAATTATGAATATATACATATATATGTATGTGTATTTATACAATTTCTATGTTGGGTTCTCAATCAAAGTTTATATATATATAAATTATATATATATATATATATAAATTATATATAAATATATATATATGTGGTTTAATTTCAGACTGCAGGGACTTAACAAATGCTTTCTTGTGCCTTCTAAGTTAAAGATCTTAAATAGTTTAAGTTTTCAATATCCTTAAATAGGAGCATATCAACAATTTTGTGAGTGTAGTCAACATTCTGTCTCAAATAATGAAGGATAATCATACACAAGCCTGTAAATTCTTATTTAGCTTTGGAAGAAATTGTATCTAAAATTGATATGTGCTACCTTTTGGGGAGTTCTTTCAATTTAAGGGTTTGGTTGGTTTTAACCAGAACCAGAACCACCATACTGTCAGATATAAAGGCAAAGCTCCCTTAAGACAGAGTTGGTTTGGGGGCAAGTGGCTGATTTAGAGCCCTCAGCTGTGAAAGGACAGAGGGGGCTTCTGTGCGCATAGGCAGGTAAAATTCCAACTGCAACTGTAAATTAAAATTGATATCTTTTCAAGGTCTGGGAATGTAGCTCAGTGGTAATATATATGAACTCCTGGATGGTGGCCTCAGCATCAAAGAAATAGCGCTGTTAAATCAGTATGAAAGGCAGAGGCAGTCAGGTCTCAGTGAGTTTGAGGCCAGCCAAGACCACATACTGAGACCCTGTCTCAAAAAAAAAGTTTGTTTAAGAAAGGTGTCTGGCCCTATGTCCTGCTATGCTCTGTTGGAAAAGTGGAATCAAGTCTCAAATAATGCCTTTTCAATTGTATCCTCTAGTATTATAGGTGTAGAGCAGTACTGTATCATACCTCTGTGAATGTAAAATCGCTTGTACCTGCTTTACGATACATAGTAGTGACTGTGCTTTATCAGAGCTGTTTTTAATGATGTTGCTCAGAATGTTTTCTTTACAGATGATAATTGAGAAGCTAATTTTAAAAAAAGGGTGCCAGGTACCACAAGAGTAACAGGGGAAGGAAATAAATGTATTTAATTATTTTTTCTGGATTTCAGAGCTTTTATAAATAGTATACAATTAATTGTACATTTACCTCATTCTCTGCATGGAGAAAAAGAAACTATCACTTTTTGCCTTTTTTTTCCCCAACATCTGAGAAAAAGAGGTGCTGTTTATCATCAGCAAGTAGGGGCCAGAGTTATTTATACCAAACTCACTCACTGTTCCTGGCCCTGTAGACTTGGAACAACTAATCTAGGTATACTTGCATGTACATTTGGACAACTGACTATTACCTGAGAAGCACATTCCCATCACCCTGAACAATTCCCTTCTTTGCCCAACTTACATGTGAGTCCCGGGTTGTCAAGCTTTTCTACAACCTCAGACAGCAAGTACCACAGAATACAATACTACACCCTAAGTGTTTTCATCTTCTGTACTCCTGAGTAAAGAAACTACCACTAGCAGTTGCCTGGGCACAAGTAGGTGTACAGTGTGGGAAGTGATTTGCATGAAATAGCTAAAAATTCCCCCTTGATTTACTCCTTTAACATGAGCCCAGGGGATGCAGAGTAAGATATTGCCCACAGTTTTCCTAAAGGTGTTCTACATTTGCATTTATCATGATGTAGAATCTGAGTGTTTGATTGAATTACCCAGTTTATACAAGCAGTCTGCTCTTGCTATGGGAAAAGGAAAGTCTTATTGGCCATGACATTATTTTACTGCAACAATAATTAACATGCCTCTGCATAGGCATAAATCTCCATGACTTATGTAGAAGCCTTGTAAAGGCAAACAGGAAGCATGTGCAAGAGGCATGCCACGTGTGGTGGAGTATCTCTTCACTGTTACTACATTGTATGTAGGAGCCAGAATTTCCCAAGCATTTTTAAATGCATTGTCATCATTTCATATAACATGGCAGTTATAATCCAAATATAAACAGTACCAAATATGTACTTAAGAATGGATTAGAGTTGGAAGAGACCTGAAAGTGTAGTGATCTAAATAAAAGCGTAATAGTCATTATTCTTCAAAGAAAGAAATTAGGAAGTTACAGAAAGAGACTGAAACTAATTTTATTGGTAAAGGCAGAATTTTTCCCCAGACACTCTTGTTTTGAAGTCACTGTACCTCACTAACTTTAATAAAGCTCAGGAATTGTCAGCAAATTCACCTCTCAGTTAGTTTTGCTGAATTCAATAAATTCAGTTACCAGTCTTTTAACTAAAAGAAAAATGTCGTGTGCATCACTGCTACCGAAAAGGGTCTGCAGTGTCTCCGTATGCCTTTGAGAATAACTTAAGGTATGGTCATGGGGTGTCAGGCAGAACAGCTGTTGCTGAATTAGCAGCTGCAGAGTAGCAGTCATACCCCCATCATACATATTAAAAAATAGCCTAATAAGGCAAAAGTGCCTTTTTTGTATATTTACAATTAAAAATTTACTTATAATCAAATTTTCAGATGTTCTTTTTTAGCTATTTAAATATCTAGATTTTTAATGTATTTAGCTGTAGTTTTGTAATCTACATATTTTTCTTCTTAAATTTGGAAAGCCATTAGTTAGTTTAATTTATCTTACAAAAAGTCTTTACTTACAAACCGCTATATTTTTATCAACAGACATGATTTGTCTGTTACTTCGCAAAATAAAGGAAAGAAAAGGGTGAATATTCTCAGATAAGTTAGAAACTGTATGTTAAACGTCTTACTTTATGACATTGTAGAGAAGTGTTTTAAAGATACAGATTCTTCTGTGTCTTACGTGATGTATAAAGAGACAAGTTTCAAAACTATACTGAAAACTTTCCCAAACTGTATTGCTTATTTCAGGATTGTTGATCCATGAGTTTTCACAGGAAGTTAGCAGTAATTTCTCATTGAAGAGAGAGTAGTATGTCAGCAGGGAATGCATGCATATTATATGGCTGGAGTGCCTCGGATTTTTCTCAGATGTCAAATTTCTATTTTATAAAGAAAAGTGGAAATTGATATAGCCTGGTTATTTGGTAATAATCAGGATGATTTTAGATTCTTTTCCATTTCTAGGACTTACTCCAATAGTGCAGCATAACTAGGATTCTACATGGTGCTTAAATTACAGTAACTAAAGATGATTATTTACATTTTAACCAGTTAGTCCAGCTAGAGAATTTTAATGCTAGTGTTAACTTTGGAATTATGTTTGAGGTATTCAACTTTACAGCATGTTTAGTTTCTTTTCATTTCTTATTAGTATTTTTCATTACTTAACAGTCTCCTGCCCCCCCCCCCTCCGACAAGAACTCTCCTCTCTGTTCAGCATCAGAAACATTTTCCTTTTTGGCGTGTGCTTTCTAGCTCCCCAAGCAGTGTAAGCAAATTGGAAAGTTCAGCTGTCATTCTTGGAAGGTCATAGATCACACTAGCAGCCCAAGTAATCCAAGAGGTTTTAAGTATCATAGCATTTAGTTTAAAGTGAAATTTGCTCTGACAGGGCTGGCAGAGCAATAGGAAAAAGAAATATTTGTGCTTGGAAAAGTGCATATGTAGAGACCAAGAGTATAACTGATGGCTGGAAGTGATTTCAGTCTAAAAAAACAAATCATTAAGAGAGTGCATAGGGGTAAAATACACAGTTCATATTTTAAAGAGTCTCAAAATGAACCAGCAACTAAGGTTAGCATTACATAGTAATTAGTGTTGTGTTCACATTTAACTCACTCAGTACCAGACAGCATGGTTAATCTATCACTGAGAAAACATTGCTACTGAGATGATATTCTCTATTGGAAACCTATAACAGTAATTTTTGTACCTTAAAGAGAACAAAGGCATTATGACAGATTATATAAATGTAGACTCAGTAACAGACAAACAATTACATAAAAGAGGTGCTAATGACTCAGCTTATTGGCACAGAGGTTATTTAAACCACTTGGTAAGTGCTGGGAATCAAGGCATTGCTTGACATTATAGAACCCGCCAGTTTCAAGAACTTCTCCTGCTTAATTGAAGACATGTAGTTAAAGACAGCTAGATGGTATACCCTAACTGAAAGACTGCTCTAGAAGGCCAGAGACCGTTATAGGCTTAGGTACCTGCGCTACAAATAAGGAAAAGTGAAGTGCCATTTAATAGCTGCAAGTCTTTCCTTCAAGCTCTTGTTCTCTGCAGAAAGCCAGTGTTAAGTCACAGCAATACAAGATTTATAAATGTTTTCCTTGAATATGCAAAAGAGAGATAAAAGAAGAATAGAAAAATTTCCAGTAAGATGGCAAGCTTGATCAACAAGGAAGGGTTCCTCCTATGTAGGAAGACAAATAAATAGAAATTCAGAAACCCCTTGCATGCATGGAAATGCTTGTGATTTTCTGCATGATTGACTATCCACTCTTACCCAAACAAGTTTTAGCCATTCCTCTGGGCTAGTGAAATCAAACCATCAGTTGATGATAAAAAGACAAGTCTCTAAGTCGCTTCATCTGCCTTCCATGCTGGGCAGTGTGCTTGTCAGGACTCCCAGGAGTCAGTCTGTTACCTTTCGTAGTTGAGGTGTTCTTTATCTGCCTTATGAATCTGGTCAAGATATTTCAGAAGAAAACAGTAGCTTTACATGTGTATGAAGACAAGTATTAATTGAGATTAGAGGAGAGTCAGTGAAGTGAAATTTCATGGCCAACTGGAATAAATTAGAGACAGTTTTGCACATGCCCATCATTAGCACAAATTAGTTTTTATCTGAAGCATCAGCATAGGCACTAAACTGAAGGAATCTGTCCCTACAGTATTTTCCCCTTACAACTGACAGATGCCATTAACAAAATATTTTAATGAATCCCAAAGAGGTGATTTAAATCCAGCTTCCTAATATGCATGTAATTTGCCCTTTAAGAACAAATAATTAGTTTGTGTTCATTAAAAAATATTACTTATGGGGCTGCAGACTGGCTAAGTGAATGAAGAGCAATTGCTGCTCTTCCAACCTGAGTTCAGTTCCCCAGCACCCATGTCAGGTCACAGCTGCATTTAACTCTAGCTCCAGAGATACAATACCCTCTTCTGGTCTCTGAATGTACAATGGCATACATAGAAATAAACATAAAAAAGAAAAGAAAAAAAACAAGTGTTATCTATAAAGCTTTATTTTATTAGTAATAAAAGAAAAAATGTGTATATAAAGCACACAAAAGTAAATGTAAAATTACAGGTAATCTTTGTGTATGTGTATACATATGTCAGACTCATCAAAAGACTACATAATTATGATCTTGGATTTTATTTTCTGAATGACACAATGACTCCATTTCAAAACAATAACTATTAATCTCAGCACTCAAAAGGCAGAGGTAGGCAGATCTCTGTTAGTTCAAGGTCACCCTGGTCTACAAAGTGAGTTCCAGGACCAGAAAAACCCTGGGGGGCGGAGGGGATCAAAACACTAATACCTTAGAGAAATCTAAAACATATGTGTGTTATAGGTAAACTTATAAAACACTATGTTCCTGATGTTGGTTCCATGATGTTTTTCAAACTATGCTGTAAAAATAGTACTTTAGTATGCAAGTTAAATTTTCAGTGCCAAAGACAATTGACATCCTTTATTTTAACTTATTTTTTAGGCCCCCCACAGTTACAGATTTTACATTCAACAATGGGTGTTTGTTGTTTTTGTGAACTAAATTGTTTCACTTATAAAATGAAGATATTAATTTTCTGAGGATGCAAAACAAACTGCACTCCATCAGTGTTACATACAGTTTGAATTCTTAAGCTGTGCTTTAAAACTAGTGGTGCATTTACAGTGGCAAGACAAGCTTGCCATCTAGTGGCTTGTCTGAAAATTACATTCGGGGTCCTGGTAAGACACCACCTTGTTAAGTGTTACTTGTCCTGCATTTCTCTTCCTAAGCAGTAACTTTAAAAACATGGCATAACTGGCCTCTCAGGCTGTCTGACTTCATCCCATGGAATACAGCAGCCTTTTAGCTATTTCATGAAGCATTCTCTATACCTATGGGGCAAAGTTCTTTCATTCTGCTCTTCTGTAGTCTTTAAATTGTCAGCCAGTTTTTACATTCTCCCCCTTAGCTCTCAGATCTAATCTAGTAAAGTTTTTGTGAAAATCTCCTTTCAAAAGAGGAAAGATAGGCCAACGAGATGCCTCTGCAGCTAAAGGCATTTGCTTCCAAACTAACAACCTGAGTTTAGCTTCCAGGACCACAGGTAGAAGGAGAGAGCTGAACCATTCCCTTGAGTAGTCCTATGACCTCTACAAACGGGTGTTCGCTCTCTCTCACACACACACACACACACACACACGTTAACCTTTGTTGTGAACTGTAACAATTTTCTCACTGTTGTTTACGAGGCTGCTGGCATTAAGCCTCTTATTTCTTCAAATTGGGCAGCTCTATTACCTCCTAAATGTTTTCTGTGCATTTGAGTTCACCCCAACTCCCTTTCCTACCACAGATAACTTTCCAAAACACAGAATTAGACTATTGTTCTTTACAACTATTGATAGTTTTCAAAATCCATGCAGTTCTTAGTATGGCATATGAAGTTGTACTATCCAGTCCTACTCACACTTTAGACCTGCACTGCAGTCCTGCTGCTCTCATATCACACACTAAAGAATTTGACCAGAACACACTGCTACTCTTTAGCTGCTGCAGTGTCTTGCTCAGGCCTCTATGCCGTCCACACCTCTCTCTTAATCTGTGCAATCCTACCTGTCTCTCCAGACATTGATACTCTTTGTCCATTTCATGTCAGATATGATGCTAGATGCTTCGTGTACGTCAAAGAATATTACAACCTTAGCCTTCCATGGACATTCTAATACAAGAAACAAAAACCAAAATATAAAATGACAGAAATATAATGGCAAATGCCTTAAAGTTTGACTGTTTTGGGTAAAGACCTTCTAGCCTCAAAGATTCTGCTGTAGAAACTGTACTGTATCTCTGACACACTCACATTGTATTACTTAGAATCCTACTGCACAGGCATTAGAGCAGTGCAATACAATGCATTACAGATGTACTCCCAGTATATTAAATACTTAACGTCCTGCTCTCTTAGTTAGTGTTTCTATTGCTGTGAAGAGACACCATGACCATGGCAACTCTTATAAAGGAAAACATTTAATTGAGTGGCTCACAATTTCAGAGGTTTAGTCCATTATCCTCATGGTGGGACATGACAATATGCAGGAAGACATGGTGCTGGAGAAGGAGCTGAAAGTCCTATATCTTGATCAGCAGGCAACAAGAAGTGAACTGTCCCACTGGGCATGGCTTGAGCAGTATGAGACCTCAAAGCCCACCTCCACAATGACACACTTCCTCCAGTAAGGCCACACCTCCTAATAGTGCCACTCCCTATGAGCTTATGGGGGACAATTACATTCTAACTACCACATTCCACTCCCTGGCCCCCATAAACTTGTAATAATATCATAATGAAATGTTCATTTAGTCCAACTTCAAAAGCCTCCATAGTTTGTCACAGTCTCAACAATATATTAAAGTTCGAAGTTCAAAGTCTCTTCTGAGATTTATGCAGTCTCTTAACTGTAATCTATAAATTCAAAATCAAAAAACAGATCACATACTTCCAACATATAATGCCACAGGGTATACATTACTGTTCCAAAACATAGGGTAGGAAGCATAGTGAGGAAATACTGGACTGAAGCAAGATCATAAACTAGCTGGGCAAACTACAATCTCCATGTCTGATGTCAAAATGCTCTCCTCATCTCCAACTCCTTTCAGCTTTGTTGACTGCAACATCTTTCTCTTGGGCTGCTTCCACCCCCTTTCCTTGGCAGGTATTCCGTGACTCTGGCATCTCCAGCATCTTGGGGTCTCCAAGGCATTCCAGGCTTCACCTTTACAGCTTCATGCAATGGCCTTTCTAGGCCTCCATTCAGGGACACCCCTGACATATGCCAGGCCATAGAAGTTTTCCTTAGTCACTCCTTGACTAAAGCCAGAACTACATGGCCGAAGGTGCCAAGTTCTGCTGTTTACTGGGGCTGGGACATGGCCCTCATGTTCAATTACATCTTCACCAGCTTTCTGTTTTTCATGGTTTCCTTCACTGCCTTAGCTTGGCTGTCCTGGAACTTGCTCTGTAGATCAGGCTGGCTTCAAACTCAGAGATCCACCAGCCTCTGCCTTCTGATTGCTGGGATTAAAGGTGTGCACCACCACACCCAGCTCTAAGCTCTTCCTTAATTCCTTTTCTCAAATTGGGAACTTAACCCGTAGGATCTTGCCCTGAGGTCACCACTCCCTTATTTCTGTTTCTTAATCTATTTATCTTCTTGAACACAGGACTTAGCTCCATTCCTCATCCTGGTGCTCCTTTTCTCCTCAATTTGTTTATTTTGTTTTTGGGTTTTTTGGTTTGTTTTTTTTTTTTTTTTTGCTCTGCTTGCTCCTTTTCATTATAAATCTTCATTAGAGTAACCACTAATAACCACATGGCAGAGTCTATACTAGACTGTTTTGAAATTTGTCAACAGAAATAATTCAACTCTCTTCACTTTAGCCTCAGGCAGACTCTCCAGACAAGGGCAAAGGGCAGCCACATTCATCACCAAAATATCACAAGAATGATATGATCTCTCTGCAACATACTAAAATTCTTCTCCTCTGAAACGTCTTGAGCCAGGCCCCCACAGTTCATCAAATCACATTCAGCACCACTGTCTTGTTCAACTGCTTTTCCAATCTACAGTCCCTTGGTCCATATTCCTTCAAACAAAAGCATGGTCAGCCTTTCACAGCAATACCTCACTCCTCGTACCAACTTCTATCTTAGTTAGGGTTTCTATTGCTGTGAGGAGACATCATGACCATGGCAACTCTTATAAAGGAAAACATTTAATTGGGGTGACTTACATTTTCAGAGGTTTAGTCTATTATTATCATGGTGGGATATGGCAGCATGTGGGCAGGCATGGTGCTGTAGAAGAAGCTGAGAGTCCTACATCTTGATCAGCAGGCAACAGGAAGTGAACTGGATCACTGCTTAATTGATAAAAATGAAATCATCTAGAATGGTTAACAGACTATGCCATACAGTTCTATGGAATCAGGAAATGTCTCCTTCAGTGAGAGCTACTTTCTGTTAAGTCCTTTTACTTGACAATCCCAAATTAACTCCGGTCTTTAATGTTATCTGTGAATTACAAAGACTGAGTGATTCCAAGTCAGTATTCCCTGCTTATAAGTATATTGATACCAAAGATTCTATGTAATGAACTGTAGAATCCCTAAAGACAGTCCCAGACTATAAAAAATGATATCCAGTTTTGTGGCAGGTGAAAATTCGGTGTGTCTCTGTCTATATGCACAGTTATACATACACTTATACACTCCGTCTTTTATACACCACTTTGTTATAATAGCTCCTTACATTTTTTTTAAGGTCAGTGGAGTTTACTTACAGTAATAAAGTCAGAGATAGGTTTGCACTGTGTGCTGTACTTGGTTCAGATGAGATTGAGCACATTCAGGGTAGTATGGCTCTCCACTGCTCTAGCAATTTCAAACCACATCATAAATATCATAAAAGCTTCATATTCTTTATTTTGAGGTAAATAATGAAAATCAAAGTTAGAAAACAAAAATGAACAGCAGAGATTGGAGATTGTATCCTAATGGTCAAATAAACAGAGTGGTGAGATGTGCATAAAGAATTAGACTTCATGTATGGTTATGGAGAGTAATGCTAAGGCTACTTGGATAGCGTTTTGGAGGACTGTAATAAAGAACTTTCTAGCAGTCTTACACACCCATGGGAACTGCCTTCTCAGAGTCCCATGCACTGCCACTTCCAGTCCAGATAAGGTCCAGATGAGCTCTATCAAGAGTGTTGTGAATTGAAGTGCAAGCAACATTGTTTCAAAAAAAAATTCAGATCCTCGATCCTATGAGTTTATGAAAGAAGAAAAATGGATCAAAATATTTTTCATGGTAACGTCCACTAATAAATTTATTACATGCTTGTACTTGTATTGCTGACTTAGGAATTTCAAAGAAGAAAACGGCATGTGTTGCTTTGATCTAATTAGAGTAAAATAATGATGATGCTTTTCACTCATGCAGCACTTTTCATCCAAGGATTTCAAAGTGCTTTACAAATATGCACTAATTAAGCCTCACAAACAGCCTGAGGTAGGTGCCTTTCTCTCCTTTCTCCAGGAATGTCGACTGTGGCACAGAATCCTGAGTGTGCCAAGGATTCCTACTGGCTGCCATTTCTTTGGAATGTGCTGCATGTAAAGTGTCACGTGTCATTTTCAGATTTTGTTTTCCTCTGAATCATCACAAGTTTAGAATCTTAGTGAATGCTGCTTGAGGACTTGTTTCAAGTCCTATAGATATTGATGGACATCAAGCTTTCTCTGTGTCAATTAACTCTGTAGATTTATAGAAACAAATTCTAAGTGGTTAATATTATACTATTGTTGAATTATAAGTATAATTTTCACTTTAAAAGATTTGTTTCCATTTTCGTCTCCAGGTACCCCAAAGACATTTTTTGGGTATATAACTTTATAGAAGTTTGATTTGTTGACATTACTATCCCTGGTTATCTTATTATCAGAGAGAGCTTTTTTCTTTGGACTAGAATTATATATTATCAAGAAAATATACTGAGTTTGGGTAATTCAATGATTGAAAATGTTTTGTCTTAACACTAAAGGAAAAAATTAAGTATCACTAAATAGCCATGTGAAGAACAAGTAGTATAATGGGCTTCACATGCTAATATAGGAGGATTCACAAGTTTTCCATAGGTCAGGGTAGCAGAGAGAGAATTTGTACACACAAAGACACACTAAGCATGATACAGTTCCATTCCCATATGTACAGCCCCATGTTACAAACGGCTGTCTAAAGCAGTGGCCATGCACAGTGAGAGCAGATATCACATGTCACAGCTTAGTTTCTATGGGCTCCTAGGTCCCTGTTAATGCCGTGTCAAGTTCCTGAGTCAGAAGGGTACACGTTTTACTGCGTCACTGCCCCTCTGTATTTATGATTTCTGTCCCTTCCAGAACTTACCCCAAATATTTACCTCCAAATATCTCTATTTCCTTTTGAATACTTAGACTCTCCTAATTTTGAGACAAAGTCCACATTAATAATGCTACATTCTTATATCAAGAAAGAAAGTAGAATTAGTGTCCATGTGTTCCAAAAGAGTACGTCTGTAAGTTTTAGCATCATGGAAAGCTCTGTTCCTTCCTGATTTAGAACAACCCAAATAAGAGATTAAAGAAGAAAACTGTAGCTCTACAACTAATTGAATTTAAAAGATGGCCATAACTACACAAGGATCTACAGTATCACAATACTTTCCAAGCTGGTTAGAATATTTTAAATATCCTTTAAATACTTAGTCTATGGTATATGAAGGATAAGTCACAAAGAGCTAGTTTTAAGACTTAGTTCCAAGTTTTCTTCCTGGATTGGGGGAAAGGGGGGTCTTGAAAAGCCCAAATGCTGCCCTATACATTGTACCATACACTCATGGTACATGAACTGTTGTCTGCAGGCACGGAACCCGCTACAGTGGCCTAAACACTGGGCTATTGAAAAGCTCCACACTTAAGGGCGAGTCTTACCTTCACTTACCTGGGGATATAGAGTCTTATTGACAGTGTAATTGGTGTATTCAGAAAAGAAAGGGGAAAATGGGAATTTGTCATTTATAGTGAAAAGTGTCGCATATGGGCATGTCTGAATATATTCTTTATTCATTTGACAAACCGCATAGGAAAGCAGCGATGAGGAGTTTGATCCGTCATAGAAATACAGAAAAGCAGTCATTCAACTTGAATGTACAAGTCTGGGTCTCTGAGAATCTGCTAAGTCCCCTCTCTCAGTGGGGACCACTGGCTCCTGGTGTTGGCCCAGGCTAGTGACAGCAAAGGAACTGTGTCAGCTTCTGCTGCCCCCATGGTAGTGAGAAACTCCCTGCCAATCGCCATCCTTTATGTAGAATTTCTAGAAGCCCTCTGGAAAGTGTCCATTTCAGGGGTGCTTTCTGAGTGTTCAGTGGTCCACTGCAAGCCTCTAATTCCCAGACCTCAGAAAAGATTGGAGACTGAGAAATGACCACAGAATTAACGTGGCCTTTTAAGAGGTTCTGAGGAGTGTCCACATGTAGTGACAAGTTGAAAGATGGGCAAAGAATGAGATGTAATCTCATCTTACATGTTGGAGAGTTGTCTAAATGCATGATTATGCTATCTTAGTGTTTAGGGTCAGTGTCAGCCAACTGTTCCCCTAACTGTGAATAGGGAAACCTTGTGAATAAATAGAAGTTTGTTGAATCCACTGATTTCTGAAACATCTTTTTTTAATAAATGTATTCTTTGACAGTTTACATACATGTATATAATACGTTCTGATTACTCTCAACCCCTACCCTCTCTAAAGCTAACTCTAGAATAATATTTCCCCTTCACCTCAAAGTTTAATTTCCCCCATGGAGCAAAATAAAATACAGACTTAAAATTTGTAACTAGCTTTGATAAATTATAAATCCATCTTTTTCATGAAGTTTTATTTGTCCAGGATCACTCAGTATAAATCTTAACCTGAAAGGTGTATAAATTATACTTCCCCAAGAGATAGATTCACTTGAAGCACATGTCTTATATGTAACTCTATGCATCTTACATCATAGTGCTTACTCTTTAGATATGGTCTGATACATGTGCAAACACTTGAACATACATGCTGTTAGCATTTTAATACTTACTAGTGCGGTTCGATATAATCTTTCTTACCTTGTGAGAGGAAGTTAATATAAATGTGAATATGTATTCTAATCAGATTGGCATTTGTTGGTGAAAATTATTCTGCTTAGTAGAATCTCAAATAATCTTGTCATTTAAGTGTGCTTTTTATTTCAAAGCTTACATTTCCACATTATAAATGATTTCCTTCAGCTTTACATGGAGCTCACCAGCGTTCACTGCATGAGCTGTGCATGAGCATGTTGAAGCTGCCGAATTTGCCTCGCACATTCACATTTTGTCCTTCTCTGCAGTGCTGATTAACTCTTTGCTAAAATGCTTTGTAGAACAGATTTTCTTTTAATAGTTTATTCATAGGCAAAAGAATATTGTAAATTAAGCGTAAACTGTCTCTATGTTTCAGGCTGTATTTGCAACTCCTTGGCTTTTCTTGCATAGAATAAACCGGCACTTAACAATAGCCTTGCTTTTACTAAACAGAAAAGACACACACTTTAGCATTCAGGGGTTCCAGGTCAGCTCTGGCTGATTTGCAGGCTATGGGGAGCTCTCACTCTTGTCCTGCAGGCTCAAATGACTTAGATCCCTTGGGAGTTCACTGCTAATGCTCTGACTGCATATCCTGTCACAGGGGTTAGGTCTCCATCTCCACAAGACAAACAGACCTTGTAACAGTCAGAAAGCTCTTTTCCACTGTTATCATTTCCCAGCGGAGTAGTGCTGGTCACTGCCGGAATGTAAATTTTTCATATTGTTTCATAAGAGCCATATATATAGATAATTTGTGAATTCAAACTATTTCAATCGAGTCTTCGAATTTATTGGGAATAGACTCTCCTGAAAGGTTTCTAATATTTGAATATAGATCATCAGAGGTAGATATTTCAGTACTTACATTTCTATGAGAATAGAAAGATTAATAATATTTCTGAAAATCACTGTGACTGTTGGGGAATCCTGGAAGTGTGACATTCGAGGCCCTGACGATGACCTGCACTTTGGGTGTGTGGGTAAAAAACAGAATACCTTATTGCCTGTCTTTCTCTTTCCAGCCTAGGAATGGATGGCTTTGGCCAACCAGTGGGAATTCTTGGACGTCCTGCCACCGCCTATGGATTCCGCCCTGATGAACCTTACTACTACAGCTTTGGGTCTCGATAAAGTCACCCCTTCCCATGTGTACCCTCAGCTTAGGAGAGATCTGTGTGGTGTGGGTTAGCCTTGAATCTTGACTTAATAATGCATGTTGGTACTCCTGTGGGGCTGTGTTTCTTATTTCTCCATGTTGTCAGCTGCAGGTTAACTCTGACCCTCACGTCTTCTGTTAAAAACAATTGATGCTGCAGTGTTCACTCATCCAGACACATCTTGAGGAGAGTAACATTTCCCATGAGACTGTTGCGAAACTACTAGCCTGGAAAAAGAGATACTACATTATGTACATTAAGTGACTAATTTCTATTAAAAAGTGGCATTCGTGCAAAGGAATGGGCCAGAGTCATGTGTTCATATGTGCTGTGTTTCATAGGAACCACTCATATTCATGGAATACAGCACTTTTTTTTGCTTCTCTTTCTACTTATAAACTTAGTGTTTTGTATGAGCTGTGCTACCTTTACATTTTATTTTAAATGAACCTCATTCTGCCTTTTGTTTCATGCTGTGTCCGGAAGCTTCTTTCCTAGGTTATTAACAATATGAGTTTTTAACTAATGGTGAACATATGTTGGAAGTGGTGTTGGACCTTAAGTGATTTGTTATACTTCTAAGTAATCCGGATTCATGACACTTTAACTATAGCAGAATACTAGGGCAACCTCTGTAAACGTAGCAGGAGCACCACTGGGCTTCTAAGCTTTGTTTTTTCCTGAAATGTACAATATAAGGTGTGAACAAGCTAATTTATTTTGCCTTACCTAAGAAAATTAAGGAAAGGATTCTTTCTCTCTTTTTTAACTTTAGAAGTGGGTAATGGGAAGTAGAGAGGGTCATGGTGATTAATAATGAGTTTTGAAAATAATTCATTGATTTTAAAATGTTGAAAATTTTACTTGAGAAAACAAGCAAGTGAGCTAATTGTAAACATAGGTTGTTTCTTGATTACCTCCTACCAAGGAAACACAGGGCTTCCAAACAACACAAATCAAAGGTAAGCTTTCTGCCTTTAAATGTAAGACCCACTGATCTAACTATACTTTTACCTTAATTTACACAGTTAGCACAAAGTATTAGAGCTGGGAAGGTCCTTGGGAACAATTCAGTCCATGTGCTTGGGAAACCAAACACTTAAAAATGTAAAGATAACCAACAGGTATATTCTCACCTGATACCTGTAAGGTGGTATATGATCGGGATGTTGTTTTAGTATATGATCTGGGATGTTGTTTTAGTATATGATCGGGATGTTTTAGTATATGATCTGGGATGTTGTTTTAGTATATAATCTGGGATGTTGTTTTAGTATATGATCGGGATGTTTTAGTATATGATCTGGGATGTTGTTTTAGTATATGATCTGGGATGTTGTTTTAGTATATGATCAGAATGTTGTTTTAGTATGTGATCGGGATGTTGTTTTAGTATATGATCTGGAATATTGTTTATGTTTGTGAACTCACAACCTAAGTGATCTTTCTGGAAGCATGCAGTTGTCTTTGTTTCCCTTTTACCCACAAAATAAATATTAATGTCAGAAAATTTTGAATCAGTACTGTCCAACTCTCATTTTTACAATTAAAACCAAACAATCTGAGGTGAGAACCAGTGAGATGGCTGGATGAGTAAAGTCACTTGCCACCAAGCAAGAAGACCTGAGTTCAAGTCCTAGGACCCACGTGATTGGAGGAGTGAGCCAATTCCTGCACGTTTGTCCGCTGACCTTCACCTACACGCCGTGGTATATATGAACCCCTTACACAAAGTCAGACATAAAATAAAGAAGTGTAAAATACATAGTCGTTTCAAATTGAGATGAGATATTAAATGACTTACCTGTGTTTCTGTGTTTAGTCAGTGATAATACCTGTCTCTTTGTTTTCAACATAGCAGCCCTTGTACAAATGCGTTCCTGTTGTTTATCACATACACAGTGTAAGTACACAAAACTAAAGCGACATTTACACACTTAGAAGAACATTCCAAATGTATAACTTTTCGAATGCTATGCACAAATTTCTTACATATTTTTGTTGTTTTAGGATTTCACAGATTTAGAAATTATAATCTTTCCACTCAGGCATTGGCTAGTTTAGCATTCCCTTGTTTATCAAAGTTTGCCAATGAGATCAGTAACAGACTATCTAAATTATTGTGTCTATCAGAGAACAAAAAGGGTCAGCACTTGGCCCTTGTAGAAATACCATTCATACTGTAAGTCATATCCTGGCCTCACTAGGTTGTTTTTTGTTTGTTTGTTTGTTTGTTTTTTAATTAATGTCATACTTAATTTAATGACATATACTAGAAATTTTCTTATGGGATAAAAATTAAAATTTCCACAAGAATCTTAGAAAGATGAACTGGGGATATAGCTGAGTGGTTTAAGATCTGCTTAGCATGTATGCGACCTGACTTGTGTCCTCAAATAATTGAATTAAATTTTAAAATGGCTTGGAAAGGAAAACATAAAATGCTTCAAAGAACAAACTGTCTTCAGGCTTTAGCTGTTAAGTGACTAAAGCGAGCAGAGTGTGAACTGTAGACTTGCTTGTTTTTATTTGAGGGATGGACAGACTCAGAACCCAAAAACACTTCACTTGAATAATTTTTTTAGTGTTTTGTGAAGGAGATAGTTTTTCTTCATCTTATCTATTTCTCCTAATTTTTCCTTCTGCCATACTAAGAATTTAACCTGGGTTCCTTGCACATAGTAGGCAAGCTCATTACTACTGACTTGTATCCCAAGTGGTAGGCAGGTGGATATTCTTAGGAATGATTGAGGGAGGCTGGGCAGTGGGGCACATGCACTCGGCAGAGGCAGGCGGATCTCTGAGTTCAAGGCCAGCCTGGTCTACAAAGTGAGTTCCAGGACAGCCAAGGCTATACAGAGAAACCCTGTCTTGAAAAACAACAACAACAACAACAACAACAACAACAAAAAAGGATTGTGGGAAGTAGACCCCATTTACTTTCCATAACAAAAGTGTTGTTTTTTACATAATGAAAAGTTAGCTTCAGGAAGAAGAACCCACAAAGTGATTTGATGGGCTTTGAAAGCTGGTTGGCAGGTATAAATATTAACTACAAAACAAAATTAAAATTATTATTTCTGAAAATATATGCATAGGAAATTAATGACGACTGACATAGTTTTGCCAACTCAAGAAGTAATTGAAGGGATAATAATTTTGTGACTTTTTAGAGGTATCCATCCAACCTGGCCTTTTAATAAAAATGGAGGTGCGTCCCTTGAGAAGTCAGGTGCAACACTGAATATTCTTTCACCTTCCACATAAATCTCTTTGAATTTAGAGTTCAGAAGTGCACTGTGCGTAGAGCTGTCTGCTCTGGAGCGCCTGGCAGGAACGAGCAAACACAAGCCCCTTCTACGGGAAGGTACTTTCAACCCATATTTCAGCATTCTCTCAGAACAGGCTACCTAAGCACAGGCTTCCGTGGAAAAATTACATTCACAAGTGGGAGCATTTTAAAGCCTCCGCCATATGCAGACTACAAAACAAACCTATCTCAAATAGTATAAGAAACAAATACAGAATCAAAACATGTGCAAGAAATATGACAAAGGTCAGGCATGTAAAACTAAATGTTTAGATTCAAAATGTGTTGACGAGAACCAGATTTGACAGATGAACAAATTACGCTAGGCTTTCTGAGTTATTTGTCTCAATGTTTAGACAAGTATATATTGGACATGAAGTGTATTTCTCTCACATCTCCTCCTCATCTTTTTTACCTCCCCCTCTTCCTCCTGTCAATCCCCTTTGTTGCCCAGACCATTTCACTTTTCCTTTCATGACATATTACATACATTGTTTTATGTATCCATACAAAAATCTAAGAACCACAAATGAGATAAAAATAATATTTTTCTGAGACCAGCTTAATTCACTTAATATGATTATCTTCAGTTGTACCCATTTTCCTGCAAATAACAGAACCTTTTTCTTATTTAGGACTGAAAAACTCCATTGTGCATCTACACCACACTATTTAATCCTTCCTCTGAATTTGGACACCTGGGTTTATTGCACAGCTCAGCTGTTGTGAGTAGGGAGGCAATAAGTGTGTATGTATATAGGAGTACCTCTGATGGATTGACTTAGGCCCTCAAGTAAGCACCCAGGAGTGCTATAGCTGGGACAAATGCTAGATCTATTTAGTTTATTAAGAAACCTCCTTAGTGACTGCATTAGTTTTACATTCCTGCAGCAGTGTATAAGGGTTCCCTTTTGTCCATATATTAATTACATGTAAAAATAGATTCCATTGTGATATTTTCTAGCATGTAGAGCAGTGGTTCTCAACCTTCCTAATGCTGCGATGCTTTTATACAGTTCCTCATGTTGTGCTGACACCCCCCCCCGCGCGCCATAAAATTATTTCATTGCTACTCATAACTGTAATTTTGCTATTGTTATGAATTATAATATAAATATATGATATGAGGGTATCTGATATGTGACCCCCAAAGGGTTTGTTACCCACAGATTGAGAACTTCGGATGTAGATACTATATTTTGATCAGATTCACTTTGCATTACCCTCTCTTGTCTCCTCCTCACTCCTACTGACTTCCTTCTTCCTCCCAACTGCCCTTTCTACTCTTGCGTTCTTGTTGTATGTGCATGTGTGGCTCACATTTGACTAGGTTTGCTTATAGGAACATGGTAAGGGGTTATTTACATGACCATAACAACTTACCAGTGTCTAAAACACTAAAGAAAATGTCTCTTCTTCCACCACCAATCATTAACTGCCTGTAGATCCTCAGGGAAGAGAGGCTCCTGAGACACTCTTTCCATGACTGAATTGTTTAGTCTCAGTGTGGATGTGGGTCTTGTACAGATACTCACAGCTACTGTAAGTTCATGAGTACAACAGGCATGTCATACCTGGGAGGCAGTGTTCCACAACACTCCACCCCTTCCTTTCATTCTTTACATCCTCTCTTCCACATCAGTACAGTTTTAATTTCATTTATCTGATGATGGGTGCAGTTCTACATTTTTTTTAATGTTTACTAGCCATTTGTATTTCATCTTTTGAGAACTGCTTATTTTGACACTATAGTTTTAACAACCATAATACATCAGAGAGATTGAAAATTAAAATTATAAGCACTTAGACTATGTATTGTTTTCACTGGTGGGGTGACTTTGCCTGGGACTTGGATGCTTCCTATTGGCATAGGCACAAAGTATTGAGATGTCCTGGCTCTTGGTGGTTGTCCATGCTCTGGCCAGTGCAGAAGAGGAAGCCTTGCTGCTCCAGCTCAAACTAGCCACATTGATGTGATACAAAATAATGGACTTGAGACTCCCTCTGCACTCCTCTGCCCAGCTGAAAAGGAGGTTGGAACAAGGCTCATTGGACAAAGCCAAGAACTAGACCAGTGGTTCTCAACATGTGAGTCACGACCCCTTTGGGGGTCAAACAACCCTTTCATAGGGTTCGAATATCAGATCTCCTACATATCAGATAGTTACATTATGATTCATAACAGTAACAAAAATACAGTTATAAGATAGTAACAAAACTAGATTTATGGTTGGGGGTCACTACAACATGAAGGAATGTATCAGAGGGTCACAGCATTAGGAAGGCTGAGAACCACTGGCCTAGACGTTGATGCTCATTGCTCACTCAGTAGTGATTCTGCAGCTAAGATGCTTCTAGCCAGGTACTCCCAGGGGAAAGGACTTCACAAAGCCTTGCACGGTGCTTCATAGCATGTCCCCACGACAGAGAACCAAACTCTTCCAGGCCATGGTAATAGCCACCGCAAGCAAAAGAGCTTTGCTGAAGACAGATTGAGAGGCAAGCTGTGTGCCTTTCTATAGTCGGCATGATAAATCTGTTAAAGTCCCTTAGTTTAGCCCAGGTTTTGGTTAGCCACTTTAATTTTAAAGAAGTTGGGAATGTGAATAATCTCACTGTAGTGTGGTGGAATGGATATGAATGAGAATTAAACCTGGCTTTCAAAGCTGGGAGAGTGGGGGAAGGAGGGTAGCATAGAGAATTTTCCAGGCTAACAAAAGAGGAGCATATCTACAAGGGAAGGAAATGTTTGATCCAGAAACACACAACACACAATACTAGGATACAAAAGCATGAGACTGCAATGTATCGGAAAGCAATGGCCAGAAAAGCAGACTTTAAGATATCAGGCAGATAACCTATCTCAACAATCAAATAGCCAATAGAATGCCTTCAATGAACTGATAGGAAATGACCGCCAAACAAACTGTAATTACCTAGAGACCAAAGTTATCCTAGGGGTTTTTTTTCCAGAAAAAAAAAAAAGGATTTAATATTTTAATATAAAAACAGCAAGACCATTATTAGGCTGTCTGTCAACTTTTACGTATAATATTTTATATAATAAACTTTTAAACAGTGGCTTATAGCAATGACCATTCTCATAATTGGGTGGCTTCTATTTGGCTCAATTTGCTGATTCTCTGGCTTTGAGAACTGGTCTTTTTGTGTTAAAAACTCACCATGGCAGCAGCCATCATTTTACAATTGGTTCCTCTAGCATGCTACCAGTTGGACCAGATAAAATGCCAGGGGCCAAGAGGGCCCTAGACCTGAAATTCTCTGCTCCAGGTGTGGAGTTCTACCATCATCATCACCATTACTATTATATTGAAACAAGAACTTATCATCACCATTACTATTATATTGAAACAAGAAATCATCATTATCATCAACATCATCATTACTATTATATTGAAACAAGAACTCATTATTATCATCATCATCATTACTCTTATATTGAAAGAAGAACTCACTCTATAATCCAGGCTGACCTGGAATATATTAATTAACAGGCTTTTCTTACATAGAGATCCCCCTGCCTTAACTTCTTGAGTGCTGTGATACAGGTGTGAGCCTGTAAGCCTGGCCTTAATGGATTCTTGAAACAAGTTTGATCCAAGCATAGGGTAGAGTAAGTGAGGATCATACATGCTCCAGTTCAGCCACATGTATGAAACATGTTGGTTTCCTAGGGCTGCTGTAAACGTGCACTAAAACACTGGGTGGGATCAGACTTTAGGAACAGATTGTCCCACAGCAGTGGAAACAATTCAAAACCGTAGTGCTGACAGGGCCATTGTTTCCTCTGAAATTCTTAAGTTTCCTAGCTTCTGGTGTTTGCTGACAGTCACTGGTACCCCCTGTTTTATAGATGTAGCACTCTCATAGCATGGCTATCTTTTGCTTTTGTGTCTTTACGTCCTCTTCTCTCTGCATGTCTCTATGTCCAATTGTCCCATTCACCAGGACAGCCATCACTGGATTAGGCCCACTCTAATTACCTCATTAACTTGATTGCCTTTGTCAAGACTTCCTAAATAAGGTCACCTTTGGAAGTACTAGGATTTAAGATTTCAACATATATTTGGGAGACATAATTCAATCTATAACAACATGTATGTGTGTAGTATGGAGATAAGTTTACTTATCCATTCATACAAATCCTTACTATTCCAAGGACTCTAAGATACTAGTGGAATAGCCCTAAAATTTTTATGGGTTTCCAAGAGACATAAAAGGACAAAGCTGGATGGATGGGGAAGGAAGGTGGATCTGGTTGGAGGAGGGATGATGAACATGATCAAAACACATTGTGTGAAATGCTCAAAGAACCAAAAGCTTTTTAAAAGACATTATACACAGAGGAGAAAATAAAAAAGACCATTTCTCATCAGAAACAATGTGAAAAAGAATAAACTGTTCAGCCTAGAATTCTATACCTAGTGTCATGGTTTTTCCATGATTCTGTTGGACTGGGCTAAGAAATGCACATATATCTGATAAAATAGTATTTTTTTTTCCTGGGAGAGTCTATGGGGATGTTTCTGAAAGAGATTGGCATTTGAACCAGTGTTGCAGGCCATGACTTAAATACAACAGATGGCAATTAATAGATTGACCCACCGATGAATAACTCTGATGGGGAGCCCCACTATGGGGAGCCCCACTAGGCAAAGACCGTGGAGTCACTGACTGTGGAAACTTGTTACTTCTGTCTGTAATTTTTCTCATGTGCTGCCACAAGTCCTCCCTAAAAACAACAGCTGTGGGGTTCTTTCCATAGCCCACTGGTGGTGGGTTTTACACTTTGGGGGCACACATATATACCTGTGGATGGTCAGAAAGATGATTTCTTCTTAAGCTGTATAATTTTGATGAATAGAAATAATACTAGGATATTTTTTATAACAGACTGACATAGGAAAGTAACAGTATTCTCAGCTACAAAGACAGCTTTTTACACATTTATCTAACTTTAGACTTCAGAACAAATCCAAAATAGACTAGTTGCCCCTGCAAAATATACACAGGGACAAATTTCCAAGTGTCGAACCAAAGCCAGGCTGATAACATTGACATAACTCCCTGCAGCAATTGGCTTTCTGCACGTACTCCTAATCTCAGTTTATGATACAAGACTCAAGAGCCAACTAACTTTATTGTTTAAGTCCTGAATTTCAATGTCACTCTCTGTAGGGGAATGCTGACCACTTAGAGCTACGTGCTTGCTTACTCACTGGCCAGTCAGTGTGACATTCCAAGCCGGAGAGAAACTCTGCAATTCCTCACATATATCAGAATGGCTCTGTCTCTTATTGTTTACTCAAGAAATGCTTTGTGACCCTGAAAATGAAACTCATATTTATCCAGAGTTTTGCTGTTGAGAGAGATATGTGCAGAGAGGTGTGAAGAGAGAGAGAGAGAGAGAGAGAGAGAGAGAGAGAGAGAGAGAGAGAGAGAAGTAGAAAAGATGAGTAGCTATGTAGAAGAGAGAACTATGTAGAGAGATGGAGCAGTAAGGGTGTAAAGATGTGTGTAGGAAGAGATACATAGAAGAGAGATGTGTGTAGAAGAGAGATGTGCATAGAAGAGTGATGTGCATAGAAGAGAGGTGTGTAGAGAGAAATGTGTAGCTATGTAGAAAAGAAATTGTGTATAGAGATGTGTAGCTGTGTAAAGATGTGTGGCTGTGTAGAAGAGATATGTAGCCGTATGGAGACAGATTTTTCAAGATGCAGTAATAAAAAAGTTACCATCAGAACGTGTGTACTTTCTCCTAATAACCTTCAAATAGAAAAAAATCTAGCCCTCAATGCATTCATGGATTTTTTTTTCTTTTTGCATACCCTGGTGCTGCCTGAAGGCTGGTCCCCAGGCAGCAGTAAATCAGTAGACTAAATAGAGAAGGACCACTCTCACCAATGTGGGCACCATCTTCAACATTGCTGATAGCTCACATGAACAAGTGAAAGAACATGATTTATCTCTCTTTTCTGTAGGTAGAGCCCTGCTGCTTCTGATTCCTGAGCCATTGAACACTGGGAGTTACACCAGTGGCTTTCATCCCCCACCCTCCACCAAGTCTCTGGCCTTTCAACTCAAACTAGGGCTACACCACTGACTCCTCTGCTTTGTAGAAGTTTGGACTCAGACTGAATTACATCACCAGCTTTCCTGGTTATGCATCTTTCAAAAAGAATATTATGGGACTTCATGATCTACATAGTCTCATAAGCTGATTCCCATAGTAAATTCCCTTAGAGAGCAATGTATATATACTGTTGGTTGGGTTTCTCGGGAGGTCGCTGAAAAATAGGTCCAGAAAAATATCTTTGAAATATGAAGATTTGGAAAAAAAAAAACAAACATTTTCTGACATGGTAAAACTGAGCAGACATATCAGTTACAAATGCAGCATGCTCAACTCTGAAGATGTTGCACAGCTCCCTTAACACTTGAACAGAGGATTCTGTGGTGGACATGAATCCTGCCATCCTGGCTTTGTGGTTCAAGTTTGAGCACCCATCTTATCACTCATCAGCCTGACAAACTAGTTAATTTTCTCACCATTTTGTTTCCATCTCCCTGACCATAGTATTGTCAGTGAATGTGTCACCACCCACCATTCACTTGGCTTCTTATACTCTCTTCAGTGAAATCCAGAGCCAAGCACATTGCGTCACTTAGCTTGATCCTTCTCTAAATGATTATGGGGTAGGAGGCATAACCTCATAACCTCATTTTCAGGTAATGCTGTCATTGATACCGTTGACCCACAGGTAGTCTTTGTGTCCCCGCTGTACGTCACATCACAGTTGTTCCGTTTAGCAGGGGACGACTTCCCTTTGATCTGAGTTGACAGAGCCACCTCTTGGAGTCCTGGAGAAGCCATGCTTGTTTTGCTGTGTCACTGTGAGTCTAACAGCTTGGCTCTTTCCTTAGAACACAGCTGTCGTTTTAATTGCATCAGCACCTGGCTGTCCTCTGGACTGTTCAAAGTTTCATCTGTTCCCATGGACATCAGGAGGTTTGTTGCTGTGATAACAGGCACCACACCTCTGAGACTTTCCAAATTAGAGGCCCAACAGATAGAAATGGGTGGCTTGTCTAAGGTTATAAACTTGTCTGTGCCTCGCTGGAATTCCTTACATCAAAATCCCACAGCTGGCTGCTGCACCTCTCCTTACCTGACAGGGATCACCACAATTGTAAGATCCAAACTCCAGTGAGACGTGCCGTTTAAAAAAGTTCTGTGGTAATGGGATCAGCTATTTTCAATCAATCTTGTATCAGAATTGAATTGAAACAGATCCACTGTATATACAGTATGGAAGTTTATTATAGGATCAGCTCTTGGACACCTTGGAAACTGGTGAAGTCCACAATGAACTGGTTTTTTCTTTGTTTTGAAGTTGCTATAGGCCAGCTTGGCTAGCAGCTGGAAATGGAATAGGAAACCATTCTCTTCCAGGGAATTAAAATGGGCTCTGATTAGGGAACACAGCTTGACATCAGTGTAAAGAGAACTAGTTAGATGTGTTTGGTAGCTCTTGAAAACTGGAGTGTCCTTTGTGGCTATCTGGTCTAGGTGTCACCAGTGTATGTAAAATAGGGGTGAGAAGCCAGGACAGATCATTTCTTGAATCTGTTGGGGGTTTGGACCAAGAGGAGCCACACTAGAAGAGACCCTACCAAAGCAGCCTCACCATTGCCTGGATATGACGTTGATGATGAGATCGTGCCCTACTATCCAGAATCTGATGCTTTAATAGCATCAAACTTTCAGAGAAGAGGGCAAGCCATTCTTAAATGTGCACATAACATAATTATGTTATGTTTCACAGAAGGGGATGTGTAATTGATTGTTCTCATAGCTCATCTCTTTTGCAGACTATGAAGACATCTCTTCCTATAGTGGAGAAATATTCTATTGTATGTATGTAACACATTTTTCTCATAAGTCTATCCACTTTTTAGGCAGCCATAAAATTCCTCAGCATTAAGACAGCACACAAAGTATTTCAGCCTTCAGGCTGCAAGCCAACCTGGGTCCAAATGTCCTTATCTACCCAGAGAAGTAGGTGCCACTGTTCGTTTTTCACCAGAGGGAGCAGGGGAGCCTCCAATGTACCCAGCTCCCTTCTGTAACTAAATTTACTCCTCACCCTTTTCAGTTGCTCCTTCTGAAAAACTCCATTGGTACAATCAAATTATCATGTAATTCCTAATTACTTTTGACCTAAATAAAAGACAATAGAATATTATTTACTTGGAAATAGCAAAACATTGCAAAAGGAATATGCATGTCAGAGTAAACTGTGGGCATAGTAAATGTGATGGAACAAGGGAACATTTTCAAAGACAAATATGAGAATCATTACATACACTTAGGAACAATAATCCTTGGCCACAATGATAAATAAGAAATGTATACCAAGGTTGAAGGATCAGTTACCAGGCAGATGTCCTTGTAGACATTTCTTATATAGAATTTCAGTGGCCCTGGGCAAGCTTGTAATGGCAGACATTTTTGATAGTTTCTATCAGGCATTCATTTAAGAATCCTTCTTACCAAACATTTCAACTCTCTTTTATGTTTATTTTGTGTTTTATTGGTTTTGAGACAGGATCTCGCCTCACCATGTCATCCAGGCTGGCCTCAATGTACTGTGATCCCTCTGCCTCATTCTTGGAGCACCAGAACTATAATCACATGCCACCAACCATATAGAGCTTACTTACATTTGTTTTATTAAAATTCCTGCATTTTCTCAACCTTACCCATTTTGGTCTGATTTCCTATTGCTTAATGCCTTGTTTGTGTACTTTGGTTTGAGCACATTCCCACTGGATTCCTGTAGAAGGTTTTTGTTTTTCTGAAGACAAGAAAGGCAAACAAGGGCTCTTCTTCTTCTTCTTCTTCTTCTTCTTCTTCTTCTTCTTCTTCTTCTTCTTCTTCTTCTCCTCCTCCTCCTCCTCCTCCTCCTCCTCCTCCTCCTCCTTCTCCTCCTCCTCCTCCTCTTTCTTTTCTTCTTCCTTCTCCTCCTCCTCCCTTTCTTTCTGACCAGAATACAAGAAGCAGCCATCATGCTCTGTGTTTTGTTTTTCTCATACGGGCGTCTCTCATCATTTGGCTATACACACCATTGTGATTAGTGAATTCATGACACAATGGCCTTTGTACCATACAGGGGAGAAGAAAGCAAAAGTGGAGGGAAGATGTAGAAGAATTTTAAAAATCCTTGAAGAAAATAGTTGAAAATAAACTTTACTGCCAAAAATGAGGACAAAGTCTAATAAAACTCTAAAATCTTTGGAATTAATTTTCTTGTTTTTACATGTCTGCTGACCATTGCTGGGTCAGTGTCCTACACGTCAGGGTACCAGTAACCATTAAAGTTATTGGTTGTGCCCGCCTCTTACTTGCATCACTGTTGAATAAAAACCCCAAAATTAACCTCTGCCCCTAGAAATGAACAAGAAACATAATAGGTGGGAGTTCCTGTGCTTGATCAATCTATGATACCATCACACATAAGGGCCATCAGTACAATTGATGACACTAAGAAAAATGTTTACATTTAAATTATGAGATGCTGTTTATGGTTAAAATGCTTCCAAATTCTAGGAACATTTAAAAAATCTGTAATTTTTACACTTCATAAAAGATAGATGTGTAGGAACTGTACCCTGGTCCTTTGGAAGAGCAGCCAGTGCTCTCAACCAATGAGCCATCTCTCCAGGCCCCATATGGTAGCTCATAACTGCCTGAAACTCCAATTTCAGGGGATCTGACACCTTTACACAGACATACATACAGGCAAAACCCCAATGTACACTAAATAAATAAATCTTTTTTAAAAAAGATAAATGTTAGAACTCTGAGATGAGAGAAAAATGCAGAAGTAAACAGGATGAGTAGCTTTGACAATGGAGTCCTCAAAGGGGAAAGGCTGTGATATTAGCATAGGTCAAGGTGCACTCCACTAAGCAGAGTAATTTGAACAGAGATGCAGTAAGAGGACATGGGGGACTTGGTTAAGTAAATATCAAAGGTTGGGGGGATAGCAGACTGAAGAAAGAGCTAGAACAAAAGTCCTAAAGCAAATAAATGTCCATCTGAGTTGGAAGGATGTCAAGGAGGCTAGTGTGAGTGGACAGGTTGAGTGAGTTGAAAGACTAAAAGAAGATGAAGTCAAGAGGGAAATGCCAGACCACACACATGCTGTTACTCTTGAAGGCCAGAAGAGGGCATCAGATCCTCTGGGACTGTAGTTACAGGTGAGCTACCTGATATGGATGCTGAGAATGAACCTAAATCCTGTGTAAAATCCCCAAGTGCTCTTAACCACTAAGGCATGTCTCCAGCTTCATAGGCCCCAGATTTTGCATATTTAACATGCTTCCAGATAAAGCACTAACCATCCATAAGGAACAAATCTAAATCAGCATATGAAATACTCTCCTCAAAGATTAGACAACTCAACACATCTATTATTTCCCCCAATTTGTCTCTTTACTTGAACAAGAGTCTGAAATAATTTGTGTGGAAGCTAAGAAGCATTTCACACTTGAGGGGTTAGCATCGGAAGGATTTCAATTAGAAATCTATACTTCAGAGATGAGATATATGAAAAAATGTCCTTCTCATACCTAAGGCAGACTAATAAGGATGTTACTTGTAGGGATGTTAAAAAGTGAATTTTCATTGCCATAATGAGTAACTTCAAGATAGGTCAGCCAGGCTGAAAGGCTGCCAACCATCAGCCTTCCTTTAGAGTATAAGAACCCTATGAGCCCAAAATCTACACACAGTTTTAAAATTTCAACCCACACTCATATGCAGATACTCTATAATTTTGTGGGGAGTGGGGGCACTAGGAAAATAGTACAATCAGTAAAGTCCTTAGAACCTGAGTCTGATCCCTAGAACCTATGTTTAAAACTGCAGAGTGTTGGTAGGAGCCTGTAATCCCAGCACTAGGGAGGCAAAGACAGGTGGATCCCTGAGTTCCCTAGACAGAGAGCTTAGCTTAATCAGTGAGTTGCAAGCCACTGAAAGAGCCTGTCTCCAGAACATGTCTAAGGTCCTACTGAGGAATATCACCTGAGGTTGTCCTCTGTCATCCACACACTAACAAAGCTTTGTCACCCAAGTCCAGTTAGGATAGCTGAATCTGTGTGTGCCCGTACAATACTGTTCTCTTTTCCTACAGAGTCAAATGTCCACTGAACATAATGATCGGCATTCCTATTAGGGGGGAATGTACAAGTTAACTGGTGGCCTCAAAATATCTGGAATCTTAATCCAGAGATTTAAGAGGTGATTTATTTAGGGACCTGAGTGACATCAGGGACAGTTAAGTGAGTAGATAACTAGTGGGGAGGGAAAGTGTTGAGTGTGTCTCTTTCAGTCCTCGTATTCATTCAGCAGGAAAATTTCTTTTACTGTTAATTTTGGAGGAGTAGGTGCCCATCCGTCGTGTTTGGGAAAACAGGATACAGGCTATCCAAGATCCCATCCGCAACTGGACTTGGATTAATGATCAAAGAATGGATGAGAATGCCAGCAAGAACTCGGGGCTAGGGATGCTGCATAGAGGGTGAGTCAGGACAGTGACTGTGTTGATGGCAGATTTCACGTGCTGGGTGAAGTGACTCAATTCTACTCCTTCAGGAAAAAGGAACAAAACAAATTGATCAAGAGAATCCTGTTCTGTCTTTCAACTCACCAGTCTCAGTGTGCCGACTTGCTTTACAGCCCTTGGTAACTGCTATTACTTCATTCCTGTCCACATTCTTTACCAGGTAGGCAGAGGCTTTATATGATGCCCTGACCTTCCGCCTTTAGCATCTACACAGTTCTGCTATGTCTCATTGGCCAGAACCTACGACCACCCACACGCAGTTTGGGGTGGTCATTTGATCTGAGGCTGTTATACGGAAGGTTGAACAAGCGAGGAGATCGAGAACGTCAGTGGATGTCGGAGCTACTAACACTACAGTGTGTATTGTCACCTTTTCCTCCTCCTCCTCCTCTCTTCTCTCCTCCTCCTATTCCTTCCCCTCTTCTTTCCTCCCGTCCCTTCCCTCTTCTTCGGTCTCGAGGAGTAATATTCCTTCTAATTTTGCTTTTCCGCTGGATTGATTCCAGGCTTTTCATCTGAAACCTTAGGTCTTAAGCCTGAGTCACCATGATTTTGACAACTTAAGTAGTTCCAATTAAAAGTGTTATGCCCAGATCGTGACCCCAAAGAGACCACCGAAGACCTTGGATGTCCAGAATGCAACAGCAAGGTTTATTCTGTAGATACAAGTCTAGACAGGGAACTCATTTCTACACCCAATACAGTGAGGCAGGGAGGAGTTGCTCTTTCTTTGTGTAGCTAGCTATTTAAAGGCAAAAACCACAAGCCCTTCAGAGGTGTTGGGGGGGGGGGTTTGCACGGGTTCAACTCGGATTGGTTTATTTTTATCTCTGTTCTCTTTTAATTGGGTGAGGGTATGTAACCTTTGAATTTACTGGTTGGGGGTTACTATTACCATTTGGGGGGCAGTCCAGCACAAGTCCCAGGCTTTGTCCTTGAGCCGCCATGGGGGCTGGCTGGTCAAGCACGTACTGACTGTGGGGGCTGGCTCAGTGGTCCAGGCTCTGTCTTTGACTCATGCACATAACTCTAAGTTGGTGAGGGGTCCCAGACAGAAAACATCTGGCTGAACTTTGAGCAGTCAGAGTATGTGCGGAAAGGGAGCTACTCCAAGGACTATGTCTTTTGTTTACAGCCCTCCCAGAGGCTGCTTGCTCAGTGTCAGGAAACTGAAATTGAGGCCTGATCGCTGAGAAAAGACTGAGCAGCCTGTTATGGCATCTGCTTGGTCCTTTCAAAAAGGAAAATAGCCGGGCGGTGGTGGCGCACGCCTTTAATCCCAGCACTTGGGGGGCAGAGCCAGGCGGATCTCTGTGAGTTCGAGGCCAGCCTGGACTACCAAGTGAGTTCCAGGAAAGGCGCAAAGCTACACAGAGAAACCCTGTCTCGAAAAACAAAAAAAACACAAAAAACAAAAAAAGATAAATAAATAAATAAATAAATAAATAAATAAATAAATAAATAAATAAATAAATAAATAAAATCAATCTCCCCAGGTAGCGTGGCCAATCTTGGTCATTTCAAAAAATAAAATAAATAAATAAATAAATAAATAAGCACATACATACATACATACATACATACATACATACATACATACATACATACATTAAAAAAAAAATCTCCCCAGGTAGCGTGGCCAATCAGGGTGGCGGGGATGCGGAGAGTCACTACTGGGAAAAGTTCTGGCTCAGCCCCAAACTCCTCTCCTTTTGCCCGCCCCTTTACTACCGTACTTGTCTGAAGCCAGAGGTGGCCATTTTGGATTCGGGCGGAAATGAACTCAAAACCGACCGGCTAAAAACCCAAACATTAAAACTAGGACACCGGTGCGGTGGAGCTAAAACGCACACGCAGATAGGTTTCTTTGCAGCCAGAGTAGGCTGCTGGGAGCAGGCGAGAGGCACGGGCTTCCCGGGCGCCCACACCTAAAGATGCCCCGGACCGGAGCATCACCTGGGCGGCCGCTCTAGCTCGGTTCCGGGTTCGCGCACCTCGGTGGTGGCGTCGGAGGAACTGAAGGCCGGTCTGTTGACCCGTTTCCGGGCCCTTCTCGTGCGGTCTGAGCCCGGTCCTCGGGAGGCTGTGGGTGGAGGGGCCTAGGCCTGCGAGTCGGAGCCAGCTGCCAGCCTGCTCCCGCCGCCCGCAGGTAACCGGGAGCCGAGCGGCCGGGGCGGCGGGGCAGGGCGGGAGCGGGGTCGCCGCTGGCGGGGAGAGCTGGGGCGGCCCGTTGAGCGCGGCTCCGGTTTGATCGGGGTGCCCCCTGCCTCTCTCGGGCTTCTCGGGGGACCCCAGCCGTCACGGCCGAGGCCTGGAGTCTAGCGGGAAGGTCGCGCGGTGCAGGGTCCCAGACAGCGCCAGGCCCCCAGCGGCTTCCTGCGTGGAATAAAGATAACACATGATCTCCCAAAGTCGTTTTTTGCTGACTTTTGGGATCACAGTGACCGCTGGTTTGAGGGATTGGTGTGTATCCTGAGCTGAGGTCAGACGGAGTACTTTTAATCCACGGAGACTACATGATGTTTTGCTTGTCAGCGAGCACTGGCTTTGAGTTCTTGACCGGGAACATACATGGCTGAAACACACCAAAGCCCAGGGGTGCTGGTAAGGTGTATCACCCAGTAGCTAAGTGCCAGCGAATAAGGCATACCCTTAGGACTCTTGGGGCAAGTCATAAGCTTTGGCACCTTGAAGTTAAGGGAGCTAGAGCCGAGAGAATCTCTACTGATTGTTGGGAGAAGAACCAACAGGGACATATTTCTCTCGAGGACACAGGTTTTATGGTTGAGTCCAGAAGTTGTCCAGTGACCTAGGCAAGGGTGCTTCCTAACTACAGGTGGTCTCTTCTGAAGCTTCACCTGAAGCCAAAGAAAGAAAAAGGTTGGAGGAAAATAGGTAAACAATTTTTTTTTTTTTTAAGACAGCTATGGTGTATATTCACATCGGAGGAGACTGTCAACTCAACGTTTCATTATAGAAAGTAGAAGTGTATTCTCTAAAATGTCTGTGCTATATTGGAATATCCTTTTCTACCTTAGTGTGACTTTCCATTTCAAATCTACCTGGCACTATTTCACATTTTCCTCCTTACTCCTCAAACAAGGAAGAGTATTTGGAGCTCGGAGTGTTATTTATGTCTTGCACGTCAGTAAGTTCCTTTCAGTTCAGTTCTCGGTTTTAAAAGCACTGTTTATATCAACAGCGCCCTGCCTCTTACCTACAGTTGTGGGAAGAATCAGTGACCACTTTAGGGTGTTCTCAGACCCAATCATCAGTACCTCTTCCCTGCTGCATTGGGCATAAACTCTGCTCTTCCATCGGCCTCACATTAGATGGTGTCAGCAGACATATCTCAGCATTGCCAATCTTTCAAAACAACAGAAGTACAAGGCATTCCATTCTCTTCAATAGAAATTGAGTCATCCCTTTTTAAAAGTGATTTTTCTTAGGGTCCTAGGCAGTACACTGCTGTGAGAAATGACCAGTTTTATATCTAATATTTTTGTAAATCTGAAGTTATTAGTTATCATCTGTTTGTATTTATAATATTGAATTAAAGGTTAATAGATATTCTGAGGCCCAGTATTCCAACAAGGACCTGTTTTACTATTGGAAATGAGTAAATTAAATGTCTATTGTCCTTGCCTCCAATAGCAGAGCTCATGAATCTTGGTGAGCACAGTATCTCTTCAGGACTAACGATGAAACTCAGTAGTATGATTTCCTGCCAGGAAGATACTCATCTGCTTGTAGTTCCTTGTTCTGTTTTTCCTTTATTGTTTGTTGATACTGAAAAGTTTTATTTTGTAGTGAACCAAGAATGCAGGCCAGCTTCACATACTTTTCATAGTAACCCTTCCTTAACTGATGCTTATGGTCTCACTGGTGTTTTAAGCAGGGCTTAGAGTAGAAATGTCAGTTGGTTTCAAAGAATGTGGGCCCATTCCAGCCAGTCAGGAAAGCTGCACACTCTAAGAGGGTTAGTCAGTGAAAATACTGCATTAGAAACTAGCTGCCCATCCTCCAGGCCTGAGACAGGTCTGAGGTGGGGATGCTGGTATGCTTCTATAAAAAAGCCATTCCCCTAGCCTGAGCGTGTTATCCCACTGACCGCTGACTTCCTGGTGCCCACTAAGTTTTTGCTCCCACGTGGCCTTCATTTACCATAGTGCCAGCTCCACCTCCTGGTGCCCCCAGCTTCAGATGTGCTACTAGTGATAGAGAAAAGCCTTGCCTAGTTCAAATTCATGGAGGAGACAGTGGTCTGCCCCTCCGTGCCAGTTCCGGATACTGAAGGTAGTCTGTGAGTTGACTGAGTTGACTGCTCTTTGACCTGAAACAAGTCATTAACTGTGGCCAGGAAGCAGGAGGAAGGCCCTCTCTGAGCAGGCACTACTGCATTCCCAGATGAGTAGAGTTGCATTTCTCCATTACCCCGAATGAACTGTTTTAAAAAGTGGGTGTTTCTTAGTCGGGCAGTGGTGGAGCACACCTTCAATCCCAGCACTCGGGAGGCAGAGCCAGGCAGATCTCTGTGAGTTTGAGGCCAGCTTAGGCTACAGAGCAAGATCCAGGACAGGCACCAAAGCTACACAGAGAAACCCAGTCTCAAAAAAACAAAAAAAGTGGGTGTTTCTTATAATTGAGGCTGTTGGATATTTTAGTATTGTTCTTAGTGTCACTTCTGTTCTATTTTTATTTTTATATTTTGAAATTATACCTTAATTATATCATTTCCCTCTTTCCCTTTCCTCTCTCCAACCCTTCCCAATCATCCCCCTCCCCATTGTTCTTTCAAATTCATTGTCTCTTTCTTTATTTGTTACAATGTGTAACAAATAAACAAATATGTAACTACAACCTGTTCAATCTATACAATGTTACCTGTACATATATGATCTCAGGATTGACCACATGGTATTGGATAACCAGTTGGGAACCTTTCCCTTTGGAAGAACGTGTCTCTGGTTTTCAGCATTCCCCAGTTGCCTGTAGATCTTTGGCTAGCATTGAGGTTGTGTGAGCTTTCACTCTTTCGTGTTAGCATGTCCATTGGTGTCCTTGTTGTTTGGGTCTTATTTAGGCAGCCATGTTAATGAGACCGAATGGTATCTTCTCTTTGACTTTCTAGGAGATACAATCTCACAGCAAACTTCCTGTTCCTCTGGCTTTTATAAACCCTCTCTTCCTCAATAATCCCTGAGCCTAAGAAAGATAAATTGCTAGGTATGTATGAAAGAGCTCAGTGCATCTGCTAAAGAGCAAAATTAGTTCTTACCTACAGACAGAAATTCTGAAATTCTGAAAAACTAATTCTCTGTAGATTTTTGCCCTAGTACATTTTCTGTTCCTCATATAGTAATGTGTGCATCTGTACACATTTTAAATTCTATGATAAGCTTGTATTTTAAGCATCATTACATAGATAACAAATTATTCTGTGGCTCTTCATCCATGAGGAAGGAAAATCTAAGTTGAGAGATTTGTGTCATGATTATTAGGTTTGTATTTATATAAACACTACTTTTGTGGGGGTGGGAGGTTCGAGACAGGGTTTCTCTGTGAAACCCTGGCTGTCCTAGAACTGACTTTGTAGACCTGGCTGGCCTTGAACTCAGATATCCACCTGACTCTGCCTCCCAATATCGAGATTAAAGGTGTGAGCCACCACCACTGTCTAAACCTACTTATTTTTAATAAAAAGTTTTACAAGCCTTTATAGAAATTTGTGTGTGATTGGGTTTGGGAAGGAAGTACGTGTGACTATTTGGTAACACACATTTTCTGTGGCGTTGTTAGTTGTTAATTAACAAGCTCTCCTGATAACTTGCTTTTCATTGACCGTTTGTATTATCAGATGCAGTTGTTAGCACTGCAGGAATGAGTAAGTTTGAATGGACACTTGGGGCTAAGCCGGATAAGCCAGCCTGCTTATATTGCAGATAGATGTAGAATGTTTTAACTTGTTTTCTGCTTGTTTTAGATCTGTTTGATTTGAGGAGGAACTGCAGTACTGTCTCCCTGCAAGAGGGATGGGATCAGAGAACAGTGCTTTAAAGAGCTATACACTGAGAGAATCGCCATTTACCTTGCCCTCTGGACTTGCTGTTTATCCCGCCATACTGCAAGATGGGAAATGTGCCTCAGTATTCGTATATAAGAGAGAGAACGAAGACAAGGTTAACAAAGCCGCCAAGGTACTGTGATGGGTTGTCTTCACAGGGCTTTCTAAGTCCTGGTTTCCTCTTAGATGAACTTCATAAAGGTCCAGGGAGATATGGTCCCAAGCAGTGGTACTTTACTACTCAGTGTTTCATAAAAACAGTTGTTCCATCTCTAACATACCGTCCCTACAGCCAAAGAGCTTCACCAGACTCACTGTGATGGTTTCTATCACAATGCTTTTAATGAGAAAGGTAGGCAGCTGATTTCATATGGCCAGTCTAAGAGATGGGATTCATCTAGTTTAACAAAAATGCTGCTCATTGGTATTTTAATTAGTGTGTTGATGTGCTTGAAAATAAAGCAATCTAGGAATTTTATATTATATTTCTTGCCCTGAAACACTGTACTGTCACAGCATTTTACAAAATATTTTATTTTTATTTTTTGTATATGAACGATTTGCCTGCATGTATGTCTATGGACCATGTGCATTCACTGGGTAGCCAGGGAGGTCAGAAGAGGGCATCAGGTCCCTTGGAACTGTTAGGGTTAGGTGTCAGGTGAGTTCTGGGAATCACACCTGGGTCCTCTGCAAGAGCAGCCAAGTGCTCATAACTGCTGAGCCCTCTCTCCAGCCCTTGTCCCAACATTTTTAATTCGTGTGTTAGATCAGATGCCACAGAAAGAATGTTTACCCTGCCTTTGGTTCTTGGGGAGAGACCTTACAGGGTCGTAGACTTCTGGAGGCATCCATTTTTGCCCCAGTAAGAAAGTCCCTTTGGCCCCTGGTCACTGCCACCCTTGGTTGAGAGCATCATTGCAGTCAGTTTGCTATTGATTCGATGTCAGGGGATGTTGACAGTAAGAAGACATGGTGCTGAGGCTGGTGGTACAGCTCAGTCATGTAGTCCTCCCATGACATGGTTAACATACGGACCTAGCCTCAGCGCGCACACACACACACACACACACACACACACACACACACAAAAGTAAAAGAGAAAAGGAAAAATACCACAGAAAAAGAAAGAATGATCCCATCTTGGAACAGTATTCAGTAAAATAACCAGTTTTCTTAAAGAAAAGCAGCGCCATGTGCTGGTAGTTCCATGGATAACTAACTTTTGCATATTTTCTAATTCAGAGCATCTTCAAGGAGTTTCTAGAGAGAATACTACAGTTGTGTTCATGAATGAATTCTTCAGTGTTTCTGTAGTAGAAATGGGAAGTTTTCAGTTTGAACTGATAGCTGTTTTGTTTGAATCATGGTCTGTATCACTAAGAATTCTTTTTCAAAAGTCAGTAGATGTAGAACATTTCACAAGCTCTTTAAATGGTTTATTTCTTTGATGGCTATAAAAGGTTATGTTAGTAATATTGATATTTCATTGCTCACACTAATTAGTTACTTGATGTCATATCTTTGATTAAACACAAAATTGACACTTAAATGGTTCCTAAGGAAAAGGACATGTGAAACAATCTTCTCAGTACACACACTCGTGCTCTGGGAGTGGTACATGCTGGGTAAAAATCACATTTTTGTCTCTTTTCCACCCCATCTAGATATTGTTAATAATTCTTATTGTGATTTGCAAAAGATGGGACATCATACTTTACTCTTACATGCAGTTAGCATTTAACATTTTCATTTACTTTCATCTGTTAGAGTGTGTGTGTTGTGTTTTATAACTTAGAGTGACTATAACCAGTGAGGCACTATGCTTATAATCTTTCTAGTTCTTCCTGTTCTTAAGACTATTAAGAGTTTTTAATTACTACCTTTTGTAGTGTATGGACCCTGAAGTAAAAATAACACAGCTCATAAATTTTTTATAAGAAAAAATCCCAAAGATCTTCTCTTGGTGATGAAGATTTTTGTGCTGTAAGAATTTTAAAGCTTAGGTAAAGAGTTCCCCCCACCCTTCAGTTCCCCTGGCTGAGACTTTGCAGGTAGTCCCTGTTGGACCCCAAAGTTTAGGGTCTCAAGTGGGCGCCCCAAGAACCCAGACTCCAGTCCAGTTGATGCAACAGCAGGAGGATTTATTAGGCTTCTATATAGAAGGGCCCCTCCACTCCCAAGAGCAAGAGTCGCATCTTACAGCAGCCCCATAAGGGCTTTTAAAGGAAAAACCCACAAAAGCCATAAGATTACAATTCCCATACAATTTCATTTTACAAGAACATGGTCTGATCACAGGGTGATCACAGAGGGGGTACAGTTATGTAAACCTCAAGGGGGGTATCAGGACGGGAGTTGAGCTTACACACAGGTCACAGTGGTCCTTCCTGGAACACCTGCAACTATCCCAGTCACAGTTGAGCACATCTCTTAACAGAAATCTTTTTACATTGTTACATTGTTACAGGGGTGATTGAGTAGTGGCTGAGTCAGGTGGCCCTTGGAACTAGATTTTTAGTTTCTCATTTCCTGGTGCTTGAAATTTCTCTCTTCCTGAGGCTTGGGGGTATAAGCCTGAAGGGCTAGGGTCTTTCAGTCCCCATTTGTTTCTTCAGCCCTACAGTGAGAAGTTGGGACGACAACAAAAGGCTAAGGAGTTGGTATTATCAGGGAGTCTTGGAGTCTGAAGAACTGGTCATGGTACTGAAGAAGTATATGGCATGTAACATGTTAACTTTAGCCGGGCGGTGGTGGTGCACGCCTTTAATCCCAGCACTCGGGAGGCAGAGCCAGGCGGATCTCTGTGAGTTCGAGGCCAGCCTGGGCTACCAAGTGAGTTCCAGGAAAGGCGCAAAGCTACACAGAGAAACCCTGTCTAGAAAAGCCAAAAAAACAAACAAACAAACAAACAAAAAACATGTTAACTTTAGGGATGTCCTAGATTTCTAAGTACTAAAGCAACTGTAGTTAGCAGCCCCTGTCTCTATGGTGGTTTCTTGATCCTACCTCTGAGAGCTTCAGCTATTTCTAGGGAATAATTCTATTCTTTCTCTACCATTAGAAATTAAAAATCACAACCATACTATGCTGTTGGCCTCTGGAAGAAGAAATGTAGCCATATGGTTTGTCACAGAACAATATAAAAAGTAGCTATGTCTCTCCAACCACATTTTATCATAAATTCATCAACTGTAACTAAAAGCATAATCTTCTCACTGGGATTAAAGTTCAGTTCTAGCCTATGGCCTGTAAGAAATGGAACATCCTAGGAATGTGTCTGGTTACTGTGGTCTGCTACAGTCCAAATGCAGGTAGGCTTCATGGGAATCACAAAGCTTATAGAAATGATCCCAGAGTCCACTGGATTCCAGTATACCTGCAGAGCTATTCTTCGGTTGTTCTCTTAGGCATCCTGAGGTACATATGTTCTTCCTGGTGGAGTGTACCCCAAACCAATAGATGCCCACACTTACTGTCTGCCCAAACTTACTGTCAGCACTTCCACCTGCCTGTCCATTATCTGAGCCTGAGTGCTCCACTGGTGCCCACAGTCTCCAGAGTAGAAGTCTTTCTTCTTTGTTCCTTGTCTGCATTTGTTTCCTAGTTTGTGATCCAACTCTCAGACCATCGGTATTTAAAACAGCGTATCTGCATCTTTGTCCTAGATGCACATCTTTGAGGAAGAAGAAACAGGCCATCTTGGTTATTTTATTATATTGGTGTCCCAGCCTAAGTGATGGCCTCTGTCTAAGAGTATATGCTTGCATTTACTCTGTAGAGGAGAACATAGTCAGTCAACTTTATGAAGTTCTGAAAGTTTTTTCTGGGTATGCGTGGGAGGGGAGGCAAAACTGAAATTTACCTGGGTCAGGTGACCACTGAGTGACTTTGTATCTTCCTGCCAGCACAGAATGAGGTGTTTCCTGAGTAGCAGGAGAATAAAGAACAGTGCACAAAGATCAAAGGAGGACTGGCCCAGGGTTAGCAGGGAGAGGTACTCACTGCCATGGCTGCTGACTTGAGTTCAATACCCAGGACCAAAGGGTTGGAGGAGAGAGTCCACTCCTGCAGACTGTCCTGTGACCCCATCCACACCATGGCCCGCACCTGTGCGCGCACGCATGCGCGTACATAATAATAAATGTAAAAAGTGTTAAAGAAGAGAGGAAATTAACTAGAGCCTTCAGACATAAAAGTGGAACCAAGAGTTTGTCTTGAACAGAGAAAAGTGAAATATTTCATCATCAGTTTGAAAATTATTTAAAATAATTTAAAAACAAAGTCAAAAGAACTTAAGTATTAAAAAGAACAACAGTCTTTAATAGTCCCGACTAAAATTCAAATATACCGTCTGACCCACATAGTCTCCTGAGACTATCTTATAGCAGTGGAACCCCACATAAGAAAGATGCATGTGTAAGGGTATTTATGGTACTACAGTTTATACACTGGTCAAAAGTCTAGCAGTGGATACAACAGCTATGGCTATAAATAATTGAATTGGATTCAGGGAAGTATTAGGTGTAAAAGTGAGGTAGGTTTTTATGTATTGGCCTGGAAACACATCTTTAATATGCAATACATGAAAATAAGCTTTAGGCCGGGCGGTGGTGGCGCACGCCTTTAATCCCAGCACTCGGGAGGCAGAGCCAAGCGGATCTCTGTGAGTTCAAGGCCAGCCTGGACTACCAAGTGAGTCCCAGGAAAGGCGCAAAGCTACACAGAGAAACCCTGTCTCGAAAAACCAAAAAAAAAAAAAAAAAAATTGGAAGTATGAAGGAGGGTACGGAGGGTACATAATTTTATATGGAAATTATAGTTTAAAATATACATATAAGAAATTCTCTCCAATTAGCCAGACTCATTTAACCAACCCGCTGGCAGGAGCTTTGGCTCCTTTGGGTCTTTACTGTGTTCTCTTTGCATGAACTGTTTTCAGTGCAAGTCCTCAAGTTCAAGTCAGTAGCTTGTGATTACTAGTTAGATAAAATGTTCTTCCCTTTTTTGTTTGTTTGAAGTAATTAGTTTCCCTTGTTCTTTTTCTTTTTGTTTGTTTTAGTTTGTTTTTATCGAGGTAGAGTCTGGCTTGGATGTCACTTTGTGGAATAGACTGGCCTTGAACTTGGACTGACCCTCCTGTCTGTCCCCACAGTGCTGGGTTATAGTGTACCACCATACACTGACCCTCCTGTCTGTCTGTCTGCCCCCACAGTGCTGGGTTATAGTGTACCACCATACACTGACCCTCCTGTCTGTCCCCACAGTGCTGGGTTATAGTGTACCACCATACACTGACCCTCCTGTCTGTCTGTCCCCACAGTGCTGGGTTATAGTGTACCACCATACACTGACCCTCCTGTCTGTCTGTCCCCACAGTGCTGGGTTATAGTGTACCACCATACACTGACCCTCCTGTCTGTCTGTCCCCACAGTGCTGGGTTATAGTGTACCACCATACACTGACCCTCCTGTCTGTCTGTCCCCACAGTGCTGGGTTATAGTGTACCACCATACACTGACCCTCCTGTCTGTCTGTCCCCACAGTGCTGGGTTATAGTGTACCACCATACACTGACCCTCCTGTCTGTCTGTCTGCACAGTGCTGGGTTATAGTGTACCACCATACACTGACCCTGTCTGTCTGTCCCCACAGTGCTGGGTTATAGTGTACCACCATACACTGACCCTCCTGTCTGTCTGTCTGTCCCCACAGTGCTGGGTTATAGTGTACCACCATACACTGACCCTCCTGTCTGTCTGTCTGTCCCCACAGTGCTGGGTTATAGTGTACCACCATACACTGACCCTCCTGTCTGTCTGCACAGTGCTGGGTTATAGTGTACCACCATACACTGACCTTCCTGTCTGTCTGTCTGTCTCCACAGTGCTGGGTTATAGTGTACCACCATACACTGACCCTCCTGTCTGTCTCTGTCTCCACAGTGCTGGGTTATAGTGTACCACCATACACTGACCCTCCTGTCTGTCTGTCTGTCTCCACAGTGCTGGGTTATAGTGTACCACCATACACTGACCCTCCTGTCTGTCTGTCTGTCCCCACAGTGCTGGGTTATAGTGTACCACCATACACTGACCCTCCTGTCTGTCTGTCTGTCTCCACAGTGCTGGGTTATAGTGTACCACCATACACTGACCCTCCTGTCTGTCTGTCTGTCTGTCTCCACAGTGCTGGGTTATAGTGTACCACCATACACTGACCCTCCTGTCTGTCTGTCTGCACAGTGCTGGGTTATAGTGTACCACCATACACTGACCCTCCTGTCTGTCTGTCCCCACAGTGCTGGGTTATAGTGTACCACCATACACTGACCCTCCTGTCTGTCTGTCTGCACAGTGCTGGGTTATAGTGTACCACCATACACTGACCCTCCTGTCTGTCTGTCTGTCTGCACAGTGCTGGGTTATAGTGTACCACCATACACTGACCCTCCTGTCTGTCTGTCTGTCTCCACAGTGCTGGGTTATAGTGTACCACCATACACTGACCCTGTCTGTCTGTCTGCACAGTGCTGGGTTATAGTGTACCACCATACACTGACCCTCCTGTCTGTCTCTCTGTCTGCACAGTGCTGGGTTATAGTGTACCACCATACACTGACCCTCCTGTCTGTCTGTCTGTCCCCACAGTGCTGGGTTATAGTGTACCACCATACACTGACCCTCCTGTCTGTCTGTCCCCACAGTGCTGGGTTATAGTGTACCACCATACACTGACCCTGTCTGTCTGTCTGCACAGTGCTGGGTTATAGTGTACCACCATACACTGACCCTCCTGTCTGTCTCTGTCTCCACAGTGCTGGGTTATAGTGTACCACCATACTCAGCCAGCAGAGCCAAGTTAAAATTTCCATCGTATGAAGTATGTACTAGGAATAGAAAATCCAGAGCTCATACGGCCAGAACAGAACCAGCGGTAGTGGCTGTCATAACACTCAGTTAGCAAGCAGTCAACCTCCTTATTTGGACTCAAGTTTCCAGTTGCTTTCCTCTCGTCTGCCTCTGAGTGCTAGTTCCAATCTCAGTTCGTTTTTCAAAACCAAAAAGGGAAGAACCACTGTAATTTTAACAAATTCAAGCAAAATGGACTTACACTTGTCATCCATTCATGTATATTGTCTGCCTGCTAAGGAAGCTGATAGGGAAGGGGGATATTTTATATTGGGGTTTCTTAACATGAAACCAGAGGCTTCTCCATCACAATTCATTGTAGTTTGAGGGGAAAGTGGGACTAGCTACTTAACTCATTCTTATCTTTGAATATTTTGGTGTTTAGTGTGTAGCCCTGGCTGCCCTGTGATTCACTATGTAGACCAGGCGGCCTCCCGAGTGCTGATTAAAAGCATGTGCCACCATGCCTGGATGTTGTTTTCTGTACTTTATATGTGTTAAATGTAGGTGTACATACAACATATGAGGCATTTTTGTTGGTGAGACATGGAACTGAAGAAAAGCATGGCAATCACTTTTCAGATAATAAAAGTTTTTAAAATGTTGAAATATTTTAAAAGGATTTGATATTTGATAAATAGGTAAAAAGTTAAGAATAAATAAATAAATAAAATGTTTAATAAGAAGATATAGCCCAGTGACTGGGTCAGCAAATGTTCAGGACAGGATGAGCTGTTTTATGTATTTAAGGGACTTTTAAAATCTGGCCCC